>NC_060286.1:40817022-40875780 GCF_021613505.1 Equus quagga
GGGTGTGTGGGTGCGTGGGTGTGTGGGTGCGTGGGTGTGTGTGGCTGTGTGTGTGTGTGTGTGTGTGTGGGTGCGTGGGTGTGTGGGTGCGTGGGTGTGTGTGGGTGCGTGGGTGTGTGTGTGGGTGTGTGTGTGTGTGGCTTGTCCACAGTGAGGTTGCTGTAGGTGACGAGGCGGCAAGCAGGTGCTCATTGCAGGACCCCCAAATGTGCATATCTCAGGTGTTTTCTCTCAGCCTGGTCCGTTTCCCAGAAAGGAATGGGCAGGCTGCAGTCTGGCGTCTGAGCTGGGGCCTCAGTGTTTAGCATGCAAACTTCGCTCTAGCCCGTCCTCCCGCTGGTTTTGTCGCTTACGTCTCGTGCACAGTTTTTCCTCTCAGTGCACAGATCTACTTCATTCTTTTTAGTGGCTCCGTAGCCTTCCATTGACGACACACACCATCATTTATGTGTAAATGTGACCGTGTCTTCTTACCCTGGAAGGTGGTAGAATTAGCACTTTTTTAAGCGTTTGCTGCTCTAATGGTATCTTGTTTGAGAACCAAATGAGTTCATTTGTGTGCAGCTCTTCTAGAAGGGGGCTTGCCACCTCGTTAATGCTAAATAAGCGTGTGTGGCCGTGGTTCCTGTCCATTAATCTCCTGTAGTTTTAGTGTTTCTCTCATCTGGGCAATTTACATACTAACAATATTGACCTGTCAGTCATCATATCTCCCCCCGCCCCCGCCATGTGTGATGCGTTGTTTGAGTTTTGGTATTTAATTATTTTATTTTTTCTTACAGAGAAAACCTCACATTTTTTGTGCCCAAGTCTGCGGCCTTTTCCCTTTGTGTTGTCTTGTGGCTTTAGAGCACGGCGTGTCCTCGCGCATCCCAAGATCTGATAAATAGTCACCTATATTTGACCTTCATCTAGCAGTGATTAGCTTGAGCCAGTTTCAATTCTCGTCATCTCTGGCAGGCTCTCCGTGGGTCCGGGGCAGGCCGTGCGCCCGTGATGAATGTGTGCTGGGTGCCAGGGATCGATCGGCATGCTAAGGAGCTGCGCTGCTCCGTGACGCTCCCCCTCACTGACGCTGGCTGCTAATGATTTAAAATGACCTTCTTCCCATCCAGCTTATTCCGCGGGGCATGGTACACCACTGCTACCCAAACCTTTCCTTGGAAAAGAAATGTTGTTTTTGACCATAAAAGAAATACACATACGCTATGGAAAAACAGGAAGGTATAAAGGAAAAAATTGCCATCATCTTTCCACCCAGAGGCAATGACTGTAGACTTTTTGGTATATTTCCATCCAGTCTTAAAGAAAAAAAAACGAAATTGAACATCATTGAGTTCCAGCTATACATGTAATTTAAGTCCTTCCCCTGCCCCCCCGACCCCAGCTAATGCCCCCACGTACGTGAGCAGCAGCTGTTAATGCCGTAATTTATGGCAGTGGTTTCAACGTGGTCTGCACTCTCCTTTCCTGGGGTCTGTTGGGGTAAAAAGCATTTTCATAATAGTACCTAGGAGTTATTTGCCTTTGTCACTGTCACTCTATCATGCATGTGCGTGGAGCTTTCCAGAGGCTACGGGACACGTGCTGTTGCGATAGATTAAATACAGAAGCACTTTTGAGAACCCAGCTGATTTGTATTAAGCCAGCTATTAAAGAGATGGCAAAAATGTAAACAATGCCTTCTCCCTAATTTTTTTTGTCTTGGAAAATGTAGTTATTTTTCAGAAGAAATATGTTATTTATGTTAACACGTGGTGGGTTTATTATTGTTTCTTTTCCAGAGATCAATAAGTATTTTTAACTGTCCTCAGTTTTAATTTCTAACATGCTACATATGGATAGATAAAACCCGCATGCACAGCAGATCTTTGGGGTCCTTGCTAACTTTAGAGGAAGTAAAAGGGAACGAGAGATTTGAGAACCACGGTTTTATTTACGTCTGTGGTTCCATCCCGGGGGGACGTCCGTGTTGGTAAACACAGTGTCACGTCCCAGCTCTGGTGGATGTGTGGCGGTTCAGCCCCAGCCGTGTGGCTGCCTCCTCCTGCTTGGTTAGCTCTCCAAACCGTGTGACCAAAACGTGATCCTGGAGGATCCCAGCCTCCCTCGGTCCCCCTGGCCCTTCTCCCTGCCCTCCCTCTTGCCCTTTGTGAAGATGATTTAACTGCATCACAAAACTATGGGGAGAAAAATCTCCCAATTCCAACAGACACTAAAATTGTGATTGTCCTTTTAACATCCGCCCATCAGTTTCTGGTCCGTGTGAGCTTGTGTTTTTCTCAGAGTGCGCAATCTTGCAGCTTGCTTTCCCACTTAACATTCCCCCCCAGCCTCTCCTGCCGCAGCGCCACCAGCCGCCTGGGCGTCTTTGGAGGGTCGTCAATTTTCGCTGGTTCCATGATGCTCTACTGAGTTGATTAACTGTAATTTACTTAGCTGTCCTTGGACACTTAGGTGGTTTCTAATTTTTGCTATTATAGATAATGCTGAAGTGGTTATCTTCATGCATGAAACCCTTTTCTGTTGGATTATTTCTTTCAGATTGATTCCCAGAAGTGGGACTGCTGGGTCAAAGGGTTGTACATTTCCATGGGTCCGGATGCGTCTCCTGTCAGATTGCTTTCCAAAAGGATTATACCAATTTGCACTGCCACCGCAAAGCCTGCGTAATAACCAACTATTTTGCTGAACTGTCATGCCTAGAATTTTCCCTTGGAGCCCCGAGGGGGCAAAGGCCCTTATCTAAGTGAGTGTGATCTATAATTATTTAGACTAACACCAAAATTGCTTTCAGAACATTTTTAACCTGCTGAGTTTAGAATTCTAATTCACAGGCACGCTAGCATTAAAAGTTTCACAAGTAGCAATTTCTCTCTCGCGACTCACAGTGTGTTTACACAGCTCCCACAACCCGAGGGAAAACCAAAGAGCTTTTATAAACAGAAGTGGGCTCTTTCTGAACTAGTTGAAGTGTTATTTTGAAAGGTAAAAAAACACAAATTAAAACACATTTTCATTGTAATCTCTGGCTAGAAAAGTTGTTTGTTTTTGTCCCGGTCTCTTCTTCCGTTCTGCTCTGGCTCAGGTGGACTCTGAAATGCCCTGCTTCCTTGGAGTCCTGCCACGGGCCCTTAGCCTGGGGAAGGGACAGGTGGGGGAGCACGGTGGCCATCCCTGGGTGCTGGCGGGGCTGCGGTGGGAAAAGGAATGCGACGTAGTCTGGTTCTCTCCTTGGGCAGAAACGGGACTAATGGTGGAAACCGCAGGGGGAAGAGGTCAGTGCAGTGTGGGGAGGAACTTTCCAGCACTCAGAGCTGGTCAGCTTGGGGGGTGGACTCCCTGGAAAGAGGACGAAGATGGAAGAGTTGAGTGCAGGTTGGAGCCCACGTTGCCAGTGGGCTGAGAAGTAGATGCCAGTGTGGGTGAGGGATTCCAAGGCCCCTTCTGGAATGGTGCATGCCCTTGGCCAGGGCCCACAGTGGCTGCGCACTGCCCTGGACAGAGCCCGAGCTCGGCCCTCCAATATGGCGCCCCCGCCCGCTCCAGCCTGGCACGGTGCTCGGCACTCCGTGAGTGTTGGGAATGAGGCGGGCACAGCCCTCCCGATTTCTCTGGCTTCCGCTTTCTCATCTGTGAAATAATTACCTCTCAGGACTGTGCGGATCAGCTGAGGTTAGACCTGTGAAACCACTTTGTAGACTGTAAAGCCTTACAAATGGAAGGCATTATCAGGAACTTCGAGCCGGGGTTTATGCTGTAATTGCCTCCTAAGCCGCGCTCAGAAGCACCGGAGGCTTGCAATCCAATTTGACTCCAGTTGCCTTGATGCGTTGAACAAATAGTCTGGTGCGCGCCCATTGACGCCAGCAGGCCTCTCCAGGAGCCGGGCTCTTCTAGACGTGGCTTCCTATTTTCCGGCTCAGCAGCGTGACGTTGGCTGCTGCTGGCTGAGGTGGTGGACTTGGGGACAGCTCAGCTGATAAGCCAGGCCGTCTGGTCTTGTTGCTGGATGGCCAGTGAATTCCTTGGGCCTTGTTTGAGGCTGGCTGTCTGTGGTGTGAGCCGTGGGGGGGGTCCCAGAGGTGACCAGGTGCCACAGAGTGTGTGAGAGAGACAGCTCTGGGAGTTGTCAGGAGACCTGGTCTCTCCCCTTCTCTCTTTATTTGGTCATCCGTTGGTCCAGTGGGGCTCAGAAGGGACCAGATACACCCTTGCTGGCCAGAAAGTTAATGGGGAACAGGCCTCAAAACAGACTGGAGCGTGACAACGTGACAGGCCCTGCAGGGTCCACCTGTGTTGGGGATGTAGGTGGGTCTGTTGGGGAGGGGCAGAGGCCGGCACCGCCTTCAGGGGAGGGGAAGGTGGAGCCAGAAGATGAGGAGATAAGCAGCCCCGGGTGGGGAGGAGTGCTCTGTGCGGCGCTGCCCTCCACGCTGCGGGGGGAGGCCGCCGAGGGCAGGTCTGGGCAGTGTGGGCTCCACTGAGGGGGCCGGATGGGGCCGGCTGTGGGCCTTAGGGCTGCTGCTTTCTGTGCTTGTGCTGGGCCGGGCACCGCGCTGGCGTTTACACCTCCTTTACCCACGGCAGGGGCACAGGGCAGTCAGCCGAGCACGGAGTCCCACTTGGGGCTCAACCCCGGCCCCGCGCCTTCTCACTGTGTGGCTTTGTGTAAGCTGTTTAACTCTTGGGACCTTAGTTCCCCCATCAGTACAGTGGGCATAACAATAGCATCCGCCTCAGTCTTCTGAGGATTAAACAAGAAAGCCCATGGAAAACTTCACGAGTGTCCCAGGCGTGTAGCAGGCTCTCTGTAATGTGAGCTGGCGTCATCAGCCTGAGCAGCACTTTTATGCCCATTTCACAGATGAGAAAGCTGAGGACCAGCGAGAGCTCTGAAGGACACGCTGCTCCTAAGCAGAGAGCTGGTATTTGAGCTCACCCCTTCCTGCCTCTGCCTTCTGGGGTTGTTCCGTGTCACCTTCCTGCTTGGGAACTCCAGGAAGTAACACGTCAGTGTAGGCCAGCCCCTCGTCCATCTGCGTCTTAATTAGCTCTCCTGTCAATGGGAAGAACTCTACTGTAAGTTCCATGATGGGAGGGGATTTGTCCTCTTCCCTTGTTGTATCCCCAGTTCCTGGACGCGAGCCAAACACACAGTAGGTGCTTGAAAAGCCTTTGTGAATGAATGGCTAGCACCTGCTCGGTCTACGTACTCCTGCGGGCCTCGAACCTCAGGGGTATGGAGGGTCTCAGGGGTGGTGTTGTCCACACACCTGGACCCTGTCTCCCACCTCCAATCTGTGCAGGAAGCGTCCCTGCGAGGTGGGCCAGGTTTCGGAAGGGGCTCTGAGGACCGTGGCTGGGACTAAATCAAAGTGAAGGCTGGGCCTCATCTATTGAAGTGTTTGCGTCTATGCTCCCGGGTAATGGGCTCGGGCTGACGCTTGCAGCTGGCATGTTTGTTTATTTATTATTTATTTATAAATCATAAATCCAGAGAGGATTTGAGGAGGCTTACAATAAAAGATACAAATACGGCAAAGCTGTTAAAACAAAATAGACCATGAAAAGCCACCCCGAAAAGGAGAAGGAGGCACGTAAATCAAGTTCAGAGCTGACCGCCCTCACGGGGCTGGCGTGCCTCTGTCTCGCCCTGTGTGTTCCCACAGCCCCACGGCAGGGGTGAAGGGTTACCCAGTTCTTGCTGCCCGAGTGAAGCCAACATAAGTGGCCTCCCATGGGGCCGTGGGCTGGCAGGATGGTGGAACTCAGAGGAAAGGCAGTTTCTTCCAGGGCCGTGTCTTAGCTGCCCTGGGGTGAGATCCGAGGGTCAGAGTGGACCCCGGGGGGCATTTCTGTAGAGATCAGCCTAAGGAGTTCACGTGTCTTCCCCGGAGGCCAGGGTGCAGCAGGGCCGCTGGCTGCTGGGCCAGACTGCCTGGGCTGTTAGTCACTTTTCTGCAGTTCAGTTTCTCTCCTGCCAAAAGGCGGTGAGCGTAATTACCCAGCTCAAAGGGCCACTGAGGGTTAGCTGTGATGGTGTTGGCCCGGACCCTGGCACTTAGAAAGTGCAGTTGCTGTCAGTCTGACCTGGACGAGCTGTGATTCCTGCAGTGAACGTCCTCCTGGGCAGGTGGCTCAGGTCCCTCTCTCAGGGCCCCAGGTTCAGAGGAGGTGCCGCCGGACGGGGTGGCAGGATGGGTGCCCTCGTGTGCCCTCAGCTCTGTCCCTAGTGACACTTTCCACATTGAGCGTGGCCTGTTCATTACTGCTTAAAAACACTTAGGGAGTTCGAAGCGAAGGGAACATACTTTTTAATTATTTCCCCGCTTGTCTCCAGCAATGCTGTTGTCAAGGAAACCAAAACCTTTGAAAAGCTTTTCAGCTTCCCTGTCGGAAGAGGATACTTGTGCAGTTATGTTGTCTGTGGAAATGGACCTGTCGCTCTGTAACAAAATCTACTTCTTTTAAAAGGACTTGCTTCCTTCACTTCTTACGAATAGAATCTATTTGACCTTTTAACAGAAGATGGAAGGTTGTTACTGGTATTTTCTCTTTTACAAGAATTGCCTGCATTCTTGACTCAGTAGTGTTTCATTCATTCCACATCTGTTGCAATACTTGGGTGCTGGGGATGGGAGCGGGATGCAGAGATGAATACGGCATCTTGCTCTTCCTTGAAAGACTCCTGGACTCTGGAAAAAAGAAACGGGTAGATAGGTACTTACAATGCAGCATCATAACTGCCCTGGTGGGGTGGAGGATGAAATGCTATGGGGCAGAAAGGACAGCCCCCGGAGAGAGGCAGTGTCAGTGAGAGTCACAAGAGGTCTCAGAGGATGGATAGAAATTGTTGAGCAGCAAAGAACTAGAAGAACGTTCCAGGCAGAGGGAACAGACTGTGCAAAGGCTGCAAGGTGTGGAGGAGCATGCTACCCTCAGCTGGCTGCAAGGCTGGTACTGTGGCTGGCGGGTTGGATTCATAAAGCAACAGGAGCGAGACTGTGCGGAGAAGACGTGCAGGGCAGGAGATGAGGAGTGTGGAGTGTGATGAGGTTGTGCAGGCACATGCTTCAAGGAAGTTCTGTTTCCGTTGGACAGAGCCCTTGCTCCTCGATGCGTGGAGGCATGTCACTCCTTATATCCTAGCTTCGGAGGGAAGGGACACTGCTAACTCGTTTTGAGTTTAATAATTCACCTTTTCTGCAGGAGTACAGCTTTTGCTGTGATGTTTCAGCCAGCATTCCAGGAAAACTTTATGGTAGTTAAACCCTATGCAGGGCATTGGTTTCATATGAAAAAGATAAGTCATTGTTGGAAAAACAGGAATCTTCTTTTTAAGCAGTCCTTGTTATTTTTCTTTGAAAACTTTAAAAAATAATTTTAGATTTATAGGAGAGTTGTAAAAGTAATGCAGAGTTCCTGTCTACCCGTTACCCCACTTCCCCTCCATCTTAGATGACCCTGGGGCGTTGGTCAGAACGAAGAAATGAACAGCCATGCAACTCTCTTAACTAGGCTCTGGACTGTTTGCATTTCACCGTTTCCCCTACTGTCCCTTTTCTGTTTCAGGAGCCAGGGCAGGATCCCACGATGCATTTAGAGCCCTTGCATCTCTATTTGTTAATGATTTGGCTTTTTTTGGTGGGGGTGTGTAGTGGGCACAGGGAAGGGACTGAATCTTGTCTTCATTTGAGTTCCCTGCGCTGACCCAACCCCCGTCATCGTCCCTTGCTGGTGTCCAGGTCGGGGACCGACTGCCGAGCTCGGACCGGACACCTTTTGGTGTTCAAGACCTGTTCCCTGTTGAATCATGAGCAAGACCAGCAGAAGGTTTGCCGGTTAATGAGGCTGAATGAGCGCTCACTTATCAAGTGCCACCTGCTCCTCGTCTGAATGGTTGCTGTTTAAAGTGATAATAGCGCTCCCGTTCCTCAGCTTATTTCCTTCTGGATGTAACCCAGCCTGACCTTTGGGTGCCTGTTGACTGGGTGTGCGTTTGGAGTTGGCGCTCTCCCCGAGTTGGCCTTTCTGCTGAGCTTTGCTGTGGTTTGTTCATAACTGAGTGTGTCTTGAGGCAGTGCCTGAAAGTTGAGATGTGTTACACTTAAGGAGTGAAACTAGAACATTCTTTGCTCCCGGAGAGGTGCACACCTGTAGGTGATCTGCCCTGTCCGCATCCCTGCTCACGATGCTTCCTCCTGTCCCTGACCCTTCCTTCTCTCACACTCCTCCCCTCCGCTCACCTTCCCTCTCATGCTTTCTTTTCCGTCTTTGTCTTTACTTTTCCATTCTGCTTTCTCAGGCCTTCCTCCATGCCCCGTCCCTGGTGCCTTCTCTTCTCTGCCGCTCCTCCCTTCTGCCCCCTCCTTCCTCTCTCTCCCCCTCCCCAGTTTCAATTCCCTTCTTCCATTCCTTTCCCTGTGACAGGCCAGTGAAGCTGTTGCCATGGAAACAGAAGCCCAGCAGAAGCTCCGCTCTGCTTTCCGGATGCTTCTAACGATGATGACGCAGATAATGTTGAGTTCTAGAATCAACTGAGCCCTGACCTGTGGCCTCCGGAGTCCCTTCATTTTCCAGAGGCCAAACCGGTGCCACAGTTCATAATTCTGCTCAGTAGATGGTCATTTTTGATTTGGAAACTCCAAAATTTGAGTAATCCACTTTCTGGTTGCTCCAGAAAACTAGTTGCAACCTATGTGAAAAATACTCAGTTGGATTTACTTGTGTTACTGGAGGGGACGTGCTCTGTGCAGGCCACGGCACTGCGAGTTCCTGGGCGACGTAGACTGCACGTGGGAGGCAGGTTCTGCATCGCGGCGGAATTCCTGGGCTGGGTGACCGATGGCTTGTAAAGAGTGTTGGGGAGTGTAGTGGTTAAAGTTCTGCACGCTCCACTTCAGTCCCCAGGAGTGGAGCCACATCACCCGTCTGTTGGTAGCCATGCTGTGGTGGCAGCTCACGTAGAACAACTAGAATATACAACCATGTACTGGGACCTTGGGGAGGGGAGAAAGAAAGAGGAAGACTGGCAACAGATGTCAGCTCAGGGTGAATCTTTCCCAGCAAAAAAAAAAAAAAGAATACTGGGGCAAAGGGAAATTTGGTTGGGACCTTAAAAAGTCTTCAGATGCTTAGTTTCACTCAACGCACGTTCAGTGAGGACTTGCCAGTTCCAAGACGGGTGCTCCTCCCCTTGAGAAGTTCCTACTTGGGTAACAGAGCCGAGGTTTGGGTGCACATGTGTGTGTGCGCTTTACCGCAGAGAACATTGTCTGATATTTGTCATAGTGATCTGGCAAGTCCGGCCGTGTCAGTTCTGTGGAACAGCCCATGCGCCTGCACGTGACGAAGGCTTTCGTGTCCCCTCCAAGGCTGCGGGCTCCCGGGCCCTCGTGGAGCTGGTTCACGGTGGCGGCGGCTCGTTCCTCGTTTGTCCAGGCTTCCACGCAGGCCCCGCTTGTTGGCATTAGCTAAGATTTGGAGTTTTGCCGTTCAGCCCACACCAGCTAATAGCCCGGCAGGGGAGAGTTCGTTCATGGATTATATTTTAGTTAGTGCTTATTCCCAAAGGTAACTTTGCTTAATAAAAACCTTAAGCCTTTATTACTGTGCTTATGAGTACCCTGGCTCCGGGGTGTAAAAATAAGACTTATAAAATCCAAACATTATTGGTGGGATGCAAAAACATTTTCATTAATAGAGGGTGTGATAAAAAGCAAAAGGACTTTCTGTCTGTGCCTAAATGGTCTTCCTGCACTTAGGTCTTTTTATTTTCATAATCATTTCGAGCTGATTTAAATAGTGCCCTTTCAGGAGTGAATTGTAAAAGAAGGAAGCTTTGGTGTGTGAATAACTTTACCACTACCCACAGTATTTCTAGCCAGTTGCTATGACTTAAGTAGATAATGGACCCACACAGCAGTCACTAATGGATGATAATCTGGAGTGTTTTTGTTATTGTTGTTTTTATTTTAGAAGAAAGGTTTGAAATTAGCATAGTAAATCTCTGTGGGATCTTTGCAAATAAAAGAATATTCACGTTAAAAACAACTTTCAGGAAAGATGTATGGTAATGAATAAAACATCAGTGAGTGAAAATAAGCGTGTTTAATTATTCAAGTAGAAGTAGTAATTTAAACTAATTATTGCTTGCGGATTTCATAATTCAGTTTTTGTCTTGCAATAATATTTCCTCTGGGCCTCCGGGACGCATCGGCGGCTGCTCTGTTCCTGAGGCAGGGGTCCTCTCCCCCTCCCCCGTGGCCTCAGCCTCTGCTCCCAGAGCGTTGGCCCTGCTCCTGCCCAGCCTCTTTGGTGGCTTCAGTCCCCCGTGGAGCCCCCTTGCACCACCAAATTAAGCATTTTCTTGCTTATCACCTGCTGTAATTGCTTCAGGAGTCTCGGACCAGTCCTGCCCCTGAGTTCTAAGTGTCACAAGGCAGGACCTCTCCCTTCCCCCCGTGTCTTAGACTTCCCTGTCCCTTCCGCAGGCCTGGAGGGGTGACCCCAGCACGCGTCCCTGCGTCCCTGCTTCCCATGAGGCAAGTCCTTGCCCGCCTGGGCTGCCTCAAGCTGTCTCCTTTGATGGACCCGCCTCCCCTGCTGGAGTTGGTCTCTTCTTTCTCCCCACAGTTTTGTACCAGCAGGTTCAGCAGGTTCTTGTGGTCCTTTAAAACAAAAAAATTGTTTAATTTTTTTCTTTTTTTGGCTTTTCACTTTGCTTCTGATTCTAAAAGGAAAACATGTCCTTATAGAGAAACTGAAAAGTACTGGAGGGTCTAAGCAGTAGGCGGATGATGCACCCCCGGGAGTGGGCACCCGGCCCTCGTCCTGGGGGCTCTGTGCCCGGCGCGTCCAGCTCCTTCTCTGTGGTGCCCGCTCTCGCTGTCTTCTCTCTGGAATTGTGGGGTGGCATCCCAGCATGGACTCCTGGGAGGGGCTTCAGCTCCTTCTCAGGGGGCATCTTCCTGGGGGCTGACTGGCATTGGTGGGTGCTGGTGAACGAGTGGTAAGTGCTGAAAAGTACTTTTGCTCGATCGTGTGAGGCTTTTAAAACCCAGTTGTTACTGCTACTCCCATGAACGCCCATAATGGCATGGGAGGTTTTTGCTGCCTGGAACAGATCTTGACAATTCAGGTGAATTATTATTCTACCCCTCGGAAAGTAAAGGGAAAGCTTTCTATTTGTAACTTCTTCTTCTCAAGTGCCCTCTGTCAAAAGGTAGTGGCATCTGCTCTCCTGACATATGACAGCCATTATTACCTTGGTATAATCACACACCATTTCCATCCCACACCAAAAGCTTTCCATCCATCACGTCAGGAAGGACAACCTTTACTTAAGACACTTTTCCCCCCTTCCTTTGTTATTGCTTTTTCCTGAAAAAACAACCCTCTGACTTCACAGGCATGATCTGGGCAAGCGAGTGACTCATTTCTTTGCGGAGTTATTACTGTGGACAGGGACAAGACAGGTGGGCCACAGGGGGTGGAGTGAGCAATGCATCAGGGGCCAGGAGTCAGTGTTTGGACCCACCGATCACCAGCTGAGGCCCTGAGCCAGTCAGGCCAGCTCCGGCTTTGGTTTCTCACAGTTCAGCTGTGATCCCCAAGGCCCTTTTAAGCCAAGTGGTTTTGTGATCTCCTAGCTAATTTTAGCTAAATGAGGTAGTGAGAGAATTACAGGTGTCCCCCCCAACTCTTCCCGCAGGGTCGCTGAAATGAGCTTTCCCGGTTCTGAATGGGTTTTCTCTCCGTGTGCCCTCCAGAGGAAGTCATCAAGCAAGCAGAGAAGTTATAGCACCTTGTGACCACCATGGAGCAGAGCCACGGGCTGAAATAAAATGCCGTGGGGGTGAGACCTAGGCGGCCAGCCTTTGGGGGCACCTTGACGTTGTGCAGGTCCTTCCCTCTCTGGGAATGGACAGCTGAGTCGTGCTGCATTTGTGGGCCTGTCTTGCCTAGCTCAGGGCTTCCATATCACAAGTTCCCCATAATGGCTGTCGGGGTGAATTAAACTTTCTCTCATAGGTCGCATCTGATCTCCCCTGTTTGATTTTAAGCCTCCTCAGGGGAAGAAGCCATTTTTCCTTGTTTCACTTAAAAACTTATTTTTAAGAGTGGAAATACATGAATTTGGTACAAAATTCAGAAGAGACAAAAGAGAAAAATGGGTCTTCCTCCCTTCCAACCCCTGCCACCAGGTCCCCTACCCTGGATCTGGAGGAGCCACTCCTCCCCCATCTCTGTATCCTGGGGAGCACCCAGCTCCGACGCCGGAAGTGAAGCGGACTTGGACTCCCTGGAATTAGAATGACCTGGCTGCCTTTCCAACCAAAGCACGTGTGGCCAAATATTCAGGGAGGGAATTGGAGGCAAAAGCCTTAGGAATTATTGGGATCAATGGGACTCCCGCAAGGAACTGGGCAGACTTGGCCTTCTGCCGGGGTTTTCTCTACCTGGGGCCCAGGGAAGGCCCGCAGCCTCTCCCCCGACCCTGTTTCTTGTGAAGTGGGGCTAGAGCCGCTCTGCCTGCAGGACTGTGGTGCACAGTCAGCGAGATGGCAGCCCTGAGTGATGCCTGGAGCTTGGCACAGGCATGGTGGCTCCTGGCTCCTTCCTGGTGCTTAACAGTGATGATGGAGAATGAATATGCATCATTTTGAAATGATAATATGAAATCGATGTGGAGGTGTGATTCCATTAATAGATTGCTGATGAACTCAACATTTTAGGGGCCCGTTGGCTGCCCAGTGTGAAGCTGGCTGGAATGAAGCAGGATGGCAAGCCTGCTCTTCTAATTGAAACGCACATGAAGTGCTGGGCCCTCAGACTTCCATTGAGATGATTGCGGCGATCAATATTCCAGTTTGCTTGGCGGGGCAGCTTCCAGGGAATAAGAATGGATGATGGACCTAGGGAAGCACTGCCAAATGGAGCATTAAGTTAATTCCCGTTGGCCTGGTTGCTGGCTCGCCTGATGAAGTGCATTGAGTAGAAGGTGGCTCTGCTGGCGCACACTCTGCCATGGACTGTGTCTGGTATCACGAGAACTCAAGGGGGTGGCTCCTCCCGAGACTGAATTTTGGTAGCAATGACAACTCCCATGTGTTGAGATCCCTCCATGGGCCTAGCTCAGTGCTTGGCGTCAGACACACAACTGATCTTCCTGAAACCTCTGAGATGTCGATGGCATGCCCATCCTGCAGTCGAGGACCCAGGGGCCCGGGAGCATGCTGTTAGCAGGTGGCGGAGCTGGGACTGGAGTCCAAGACTGTGTTCTTGCCACTCTCCCCTGCTGACCCGAAGGAGCACGTCAGCTGCTTGGATTTTCCCAGTGCTTAGAGGCTCCAGCTTGGTGAAGACATGTGGGGCCCAAGTTCAAAGCAGAGGACGGAGCGTGGAGGTTTGAAGTCCTCAGTCTCACATTGCTGGGTGCATCCCAGCGCTGAGATCTGGAGCCATCAGCTTTGGAGGCCAATTGGACTGTTCAGTACTGATGGTGTGGGCTTGACTGAGGAGCGAAAGGCAGGTGTGTTTCCTGTTCTTGGTACCCCCAGGAGGGGTGTGGGGTACAGCTCAGTGATATGAGAAGAGCAGTGAAAGCAGCTGCTGTTGACTGAGCCTCACTGTGTGCTACGGTCTCTAGACGGATAGCCCCAGATTCCACCAGAGTCACTTTTAGGCATTTTATCTTCATTTTGCAGTTGAAGAAATTGAGACTTGAGCTGGTAGTGTCTGTATGGAGTGTGAAGAGCTGGGAGTTGAGTGGGGAATGTACATGTGAGCAGGATGGGTGGTACCAGGTCCCTCCTGGATGGCTTGCCCAAGGTCACACTGCTACCAAGTGGCAGAGCTGGAATCCATGCCACACCTAGCTTCATTAATTCCCCTCCCTGTGCATCTCCAGAGCTAGGCCTGTCATATGCGTGCAGCCCGGATCCCTATCAGTCTCCATGTCCCCCTGACCTTTAAGGTCAGGGCCACATCTTGCACTTCCTGTGCTCTCTGCCCTACACAGAGTGGGTGCTGGATAGGCATTTGTGTTGTGCATGAGTGAGTGTGTAAATGACACACCATGGGGATACAGAAAGAGGGGGCAGGCCCAAGTCATTTGGGCAGATGTGAAACATGATTTAAAGACTCGGTGATACATCCATAGATGGGCCCCTCCTTTCTTCATCCCCTTCTTTCTTCCTTCTGCTGATTCAGAACTGCTCTCCCAACAGAGTGCTGCTGAGCAGGACCACAGGTGCAGATGTGTGGGGAGGCTGACTTGTTAGGGAAACCTCGGGGAGCTTGTGCATGGAGTCAGCAAGATGGAGGCAGCAGTTGGGGCGTGGAGCGAGTTAAGCACAGAAGACAAAGTTTGCTCAAGTCCTTCCGGGGAAAGAAGATGGATGCCGGGCTGAGGCTGCAGTTAACATCTTAATAGTAACCAGAGAGTTCTGCAAGATTAGGCGATGATATATACGCAGTGCTCAGACATTTAATTTGCATTGTGTCCTATATTCCTGAGAAGTTGCTTTCAGATTCTTATTGATGGGCTCACATTTTTGGGGTAATTGTCCTCCTTTGACATGAATAACCCCCTGTTTACTCCTGGGTCCATGTACCTCTTGGAGTCCAGGAGGCAGTGAGGAAAAGCTTTTAATTCAAAGCTCCATCCATCTTCCAAGCTCAGGTGAGATGGAGATTGGAAAGGCAGCTTGGCTTGGATGAGCCAGGCCGGCCTGTTGGGTGGCGGTTGTCAGGCTCTGGATGGGGTGGGCAGTCACAGGCAGGGCAGATGGATGCCTGTGGGCTCCTCCGCTTCCTTCTTAAGGGTGCCCTTGTTGGAAGCTAGTGCATTCCCAGGGCAGCTGCTGCAGGGGGCTGCTTGTACCTGTGAATCAAAGAAACCCTTGGGACCACATGTCCCCTGGCAGGGCTGGTATGTTCTTTCTGCAGGCTTTGGAGGCCACTGTCCCTTGAAGCATAAAATTATTAAGAGCATGGACTACAGTTTCACACTTTAGTGCGCAAACAGGCCCCTATGCCCAGTTTTGCTAGATGGAGTCTTGGTGCCAGCGATTGCCCCCTTCCCCGAGACCTTGCTGTGCCTGCTGAGCATCCAGACAAAGAATTCGAGGTGGGCCATGGGAAGGACCCTGGGCTTGTGTAAACCACATGTGGGGAGCACAGAAGAGAGCCAGTCCTGATGGGGGTGGGAGAAGGCACCTGAGCTGGCCCTGGGGGCAGGGGTGCGGTGGGGGAGGGAGAGAGGCGCTGCAGGCTGAGGGCCCCTGGGAACAGAGCGCAGGTGCCTGCCCGTCAGGCGGTGGCGAGGGGCTGGGGGAGAGCCTGTGGTCATGGCAGTGGCCTGCAGTGGGGGTTGGGGCTTTGTGAGGCATGTGGGTGAATCTAGAGTGTTTCCTGCAGGAACTGGGAGCCATGGAAGGTTGGTGAACTGCTGTGTGTGGAATTGGGAGGAAGCCCCCTGGGGAGAGCTCTCAGGAGGCTCCTGTGATGATCCGGGCCCTCAGGGTGGAACAGACAGGGATGGGATGTGTTAGCTCCGACTTTGGGTAGCTCTGCCTCTCCTCCTCTCCTTTACTGCAGACTCCCAAGATTTAAGTAGAAATGTAAGTAAAATTTAGGGGCTTAAAAATGCCTCCATTTACTGAAAACCCACTTTACATATATAAAATTCCCATATTGCGCAGCCCTATGTGGTGGGTGTTAGGGCTGAAGAAACCTGAGATGTGGGAAAGTCAAGTTCTCCATGGAAGGTCCCACTGCCCGGAAGAGTCAGGGCTGAGCCCCCCACCCCTTCAGCGGCGTCTCTTTTCCCTCCAGGACCACCCTTCTGCGTCCCCAGTCTCTAAAGCCCAGGGCAAACCAGGCCATCATGAATATTTACGCAGGCCTGCATAGGACTCATGACGCAGCTGAGAGCCACCGAGCAGAGCGTTGGCTGACTCATCAGACCTTTTCCAAACACTTGTGATATTTTGCTACACCAAAGGAGCGAAAGTAATTAGCAGTTAACGCTGGTGATGACGCCAGAACAGTACGCAAACCTTCCGGGCTCTTCTTTTCTGTGCCTCTGGTGTTTTTGTTTTTTTTTTTTAAAGCTATGGGAATTATTTTCTTTTTAATAATATTTGTTTTTTTCTGATTATTAAAATAACATATGCTTATTGTAGAAAATACATAAATGCATTAAATAGGAGATAAAATGCATGAATTATTTTTCCATTATAGTCTTATTAAGGATGTTTTGCTTGTGCAAAGGAAATCTGGAGCAGTAGACTTATTTTATTTGAGGGGCCTGTCAGGATAGATCGGTGGTTTGCACCCTGTGCTTTGGGGGCTCTGAAGGCTCCGTGGAAATTTTCAGGGGCTGCCTCTGGGGAGGGTGAGCCGGGGGGCTTGAGACTCCCTCTCCCCCAATAGCGCTGTGTTATGATCTCCTGACTGGGCTTCTTCACATGGCTGCCTTTGAGCAAACGGCTCCTTGGCATATCAGGTTGGGGACTCAGTGATCTGGGCCCAGCCTGTCATTTCACAAGTGAGGAGTCTGAGGCTGTTGGGAGATGTCTGGCCTAAGGTGACATGATGGCTTGTGATGGCTTGGGGCTGGTCTCTGTGCTTTCCGACTCTGCATTGCCTTTAGAACGTGAGTCAGTTAGAAATATTGACAGTTAGACTTGAGTGTCATTGTTGCCAGCTATGTCACCATCTAGAGACCCCTAGGAAACTCATCAGGGTCTCTAAAGGGTGTGCTTTTGAGGGAAGGGGAGACCTCAGAGCAGCTGGCGCTTGAAAGGATGAAAAGTAAAAGCCCCATCATTGCTGTTAGGCGCACAAAGGAGGAGAGATTGCTCTGGGTGATGCCTGGTTGTATGAATAATGAGAAGAAATTAAGTAAAGGCCGTGTTCCCTGACACTGATATATTAGAACATGGAGTAACTTTCTACAGGAAATTGGAACAGGGATCCCTTTAAATTGAATTTGAAGCTGTGAATAGCAAGCCTGCGCTGGCCCTGTGTGTCCTAATGCAAGTTAAGGAAGCAGTTTCCTGGGTAAGAGTTAAGTACTTTAGGGATGCAGGTTAATGTCGAGGCCAACATGGCGCAAGTTAATAAATTGCCTCTCCCGTGTATTGTCTGTGAAGGCGCAGAAGAGTAATTTGCTTCCCGCAGAGCTGCGCCAGAATTCTCTTACTTATTTTATTAGATTTTTGGCCCAATACATTTGTTCCCTCTCATTGGTTTTGTTGATAATAATTACCCACCCCCCCTTCCATCTCCCCATGGATCTCTCTCAATTTTAATTGTTTGCAGTAGCTGCAAAAGTTTACCATTTTAGAAAATAAGTGTTTTAAAATAAGAATACTCTGGGCCAGAGCCCTTCTGAGTTTCCAGCGGGAGATAGTTAAAGCTCTATTTTTAAAGTGCTTTTGGGGACAGCAGCCACCAAGATTAGGAAAAAGCAAGAGCTGCCTCCGTCAAAGCTCTAAGTGCCCGTCCCCGGCCTCAGGGGGCTCTCTGGGAAGGAATTCCTGGAGTCTGGCTCCGCTCAAGGGCCCCCCGGGGAGGCTGGAGGGCACAGAAGAGGGCCTCACTTCACCAGCTGCTGGTGTGCAGCTCTTGACCCCGCTGGCCAAGGGAGGAAGGACACGGGTAATAGCAGCCACTCTCACTGAGAGCCAGCGGGGTGCCAGACTCCATGCCACGGCCAGCTATACCTAGCTCACGGTCTAATAAATTAATTCACTAACGAGGTAGTTATAAATTGCAACGTGCTATTTACTGGGAAATAGAGAAAAACGGCTCATGGGTAGGAGAGAACCCATGGAAAGACAACACGGAGGCTGACACTGGAAGTGTGAGGACTGAGGGTGTGAAGTGGAGGGGGCAGGGCATGAGAAGGCTGGGAGGAGCTTGCTGTGGCAAGAAGGGATGCAAGGCCTGGCTGGTCCTCACCTTGTCCTTAGAGAAGGAGATGCTTCCTTTACAATTGAGTCTGTAGGAAGTTTCGCAAATGAGGGGACACTCTTACTTTTGGGCCACAAAGTTTAAGCAGATCTTTTGATACATTGTCCATCACCTTACTTGTTTCAACACAAATGATCCTTGATAAACCATTTAGTGGTAAACCGGTTCGTGAAGGCCGTGTTGTTTTGTAGCTGGGCTTAAACTCCAGCCTCTTAGCTCTGTAAGGTTAGGCGAGCAACCTCTTGGTGACTCAGTTTCCCCATCTGTAAAATGGAGAAAATAGTGCAGAGGGTCTCAGATGTTCTTAGTTCACAGTGCCAAGTGTCACAGTAACTTCATTCATGGCTCTCCACGCCAAAACAAACACCTCAGCGGTCCTGTTGGCTAAGGAGCTGGAACCCTTCAACTTAGGATGTATTTGTGTCCTGACAGCTTCACGCCTGTTGGGCACGAGTTCTCCAATGTGGGGGCAGATTGGGCACTGACCCTCGTTTCCTGTTCCACGTTGATTTTCATGTGGTCCTTGCTTTATATCACAGCAACTGCTGAAAACCTAGCTTTGCAAAGATATGACATCCTTGAAAGAGATGCAGAGCGATCTAACGTTGAAATAGTTAACTGCCTCTGCTAGTCGGCTGCATAGTGTCAACAGCTGTTACTTTTAAAAGTTAAATTTCCTTTACAAAGTCGTGCTATCCCCTGGCACCCTGCGAGTTTGCTGGGGTGCCCTGAGGTGCTTCGTGCACAGTTTGGGAGCTGCAGTGATGTTTCCCTTGTGTGGTTTTGTGAAGATTAAACGAAACAATCCATGGAAATGCTCAGGGCAGTGCCAGGTACTAGCTGCTTAGTAATCCTCATCATCTCTCAATCTCAAGGGTTCTCTTTAGCTGGTGTAGAAGTGGGTCCTAGGAGTGGTGAAGATACTGGTCTTGAAGATGCTTAGGGAGAGGGGATGGTCATGGAAAAATACAGTATTTCTGCATTTGTTATAATATGTGATTTTAAGAATGCATGTGCATCTAGGTTAATAAATTAAATATAAATATAGACATTTGATTATTTCCTCAATAGCTCTACAAGTATATGTGTGTTCAAGATGGCCTTTAACCTTTTGGTTTTGTCATTAATCTTCTCTTTGGGAAAATGAGGGCCGTCCCCGTGGTTTGCCTTCTGTTTGGAATGTCAGCAAAGTGCAGAGGGGTTCGAGGGAGACTGGTGATTTCAGGAAAGACCAGATTGTGACAGGCCTCGGAGGACACGATAGACCTTAGGATTTTATTCAGAAGGAAGTGGAAAGCCACTGAAGGTTTTTAAAATTAAAAAAAAGAGTCAGTTTACTTTATGGAGGTGTAATTTGCATATAATAAAATGCACCCATTTTAAGTGTGCTGTTAGATGAGTTCTGACAAATCTATACCCTTGGGCAATCCTCTCCAACCCCCCAATCAAGATACAGAACGGATGCAGGAAGTTCCCAGTGCCCTTTGTCAGTCAATCTCTTCCTTTCAACCCCAGCCTCAGGCAACCTTCGATCTGCTTTGTGTCACTAAAGATTAGTTCTGCCTGTTCTAGAATTTCCTATAAATGGAATTATGTGGCACGTAATCTTCCACATCTGGCTTCTCTCACTTGATGTATGTTTTTGAGATTCGTCCATGTTGTCGTGTGTATCAGTTCATTCCTTTTTATTGCTGAATAGTATTCCATTGTATGAAAACACCACAATTTGTTTATCCATTTTTGTGTTGACAGGCATTTGGTTTGTTTCCACTTTGGGGCTATTAGAGAGAGTACTTTTATGAACATTTGTGTGGACGTTTGTTTTCATTTCTCTTAAGTAGATGTCTGTGATTGGAACGACTGGGTTTTATGGTGATTGTATGTTCAACTTTGAAAGAAACCCCCTGTTTTGAGCAGGGATGTGACACCACCTTATCTACATCTCTAAGGGACCCCTTTGTTTCTGGATGGAGAGCAGATCATGAAGCGGCTGGGCTGGAAGCAGGGAGAGCTATGGATCGGCATTACCAGTGTGAACCGATGGAGGCCAGTGGCTGGATGGGCATGACAGGGGCATGGTGGGAAGTGCTTGGCTCTGAGGGATGGTTTGGGGACAGAATGACTGAGGTCTGTGATGGATTGGATAATGCCGGGAATCAAAGATGATTCCAAGTGCCATGTACAGAACTGGGAAGACCCAGGAAGCTTTGGGCCTGTCACTTTATTTCTCTGAGGCTCACTTCTGTTCTGCCTGGTGGTACTGGCAAGAATATGTTTGTTTTGTTTTCTAAGCAAACAAGAGAAGGGGAGGAGATGGCTTGGATGGACAATGGGCAGCCTAAAAGAGGTGAGTGCTGGGGAGGAGGCAGGAGTCACAGTGGTTGCCTGTGCGTGTTGCCTGTTGGAAGACAATTCTTGGGACTCTCACATTTCTGCACAGTCTTCTAGGCAGAGCTATAAACAGCTGATTTACTCTGACCTATCTTTTCAGGGATGTTTGTGTAGCAAGCAGCTTTGGAAGATGGAGATGGCATCTCTGTGTGGAGCAGATTTACTGACATTCCAGGGTCATAAAGACAATGTTTCCCTCCAGAATAGAGGTTGGGCAGGTTTACTAGCAGCCCTTATACAATGCTGGGGCTTCCTAATGTCAGGATGCCTCCCCTGGGCTGCGTCCCACTCTGTGCACAGGTAGCACTGGGCCTTCATCACTTCCCCCATGGGAGTTTGGGCTTGGGGGCAGCATTCTGCTTCTGGCTGCCACTGTTGCTCTAAGTAATAAACTGTTTCTGTCTCTGACCCAGGAGTCTCGTGTCTTCTGCCAGTATGTATAAAACTGCCAGACTAATGGGTTACCTTGCTGGCCGGGTACTGTGTCAGAGCCTCCACAGTTCTTGGTAAGGCCTCTGGGCTGCCCTAGCACAGCTGGCTGTGTCACCCCTCCCCCTTGCTCTGCTGCTCTCCCTCTTTCCTTCTGCATCTCTGTAAATGCTGCCTCTCAAATCTTCACTGAGCATTTGCTAGTGGTAGGTCTAGGGTCAGGAGGCAGAGTGTGAATAAGACAGATAAGGTCCCAGCTCTCATGGAGCTGTTCTATCCATCGCTGAGTTGTGACTTATCTGTTCACCTAATCTTTCTTGAATTCATCTCCTCCTCTCTACCCTCACTGCCATTGGGTTTCTCCCTCTGAGGGATTCGTGTTTTCATGGCTGTTGCAACAGTGGGAGTCGTCACTGGGGAAGTGCCTGGTATGATTCCTGGTAAACAGTAGCTACCCAGATGGCGACTGCTGCTGCCACTTCTGTTATTGATTATTGGAATTCTGGTCATCACTCCTCTGTGGATGCAGCCCAAATAGTACAGGGTGCAAATGAAACCCTGTATGACCGGCCCATTTCACCCTGCCCTTGTTCCTGGTCCTGTCACCAACTGTGTGCCTTGAATTCTTGCCAGTTGGTCTAGTTGCTATTCCCCAGACATGATCCACCCTTTCATGCCTTTATCCTCTCCTTCATTCTCTTCTAGGCAGGGAACTGTTTATTACCCCAGACTCAGCTCCACGGTCTCCTTCTGTCTGTACCTTCCTTGGGGGGGCCTTTCTCCCTGATGCCAGGCCGTCATAAACTGCTGTACCATGTGCACCTGACCCACCTGGCTTTGAGCTCACTGGGAAGGGGCTGCTGACTGTCCGTCCCCAGGGAGCAGCCCAGTGCTGGTCACTCATTGTGGGGTACTCTCTTCTAGTGGACATTTGGGGCTTATGTGTGGAACTGGGTACCTTGTCAGTCGCGAGCTGCATGACTTGAACTGAAGAGAAAATGCCCTGACACCCACCCCAGGGAGAGTCACCCTCACAAACCCTGGTCGGGAAGACCCATGCTGGCCCAGAGGTAAGATCTGGGCCAATGATTTAGAAATCACACTGTTCCTGGAAACCGGTGACTCGGCAGCATTATTTAACCTTGGAGGAAAGTCCCTGTAGGGACAGTCCGGCTACCCCAGGCCAGGGGGCAAGTCTTGGCGAGCCCGCCTTCTCCATGGGCCTATGGAAACTGGCTCCCCACACTGGGCTGCTCTGCTGGTGGTTTCCATGGCCGGGTCCTCCGCTCATATCCTTGCCCACCTGCTACCCGTGGGCATCAGACCTGAGCCGACACCAGCTAAGGGAGGAAGCAGCCATACCCTGAGGAGCTCATGCTGGGCATACTTCGCAGTCTCACAGTCACCCAGTGAGCTGAGGAGAGAGAGCATCTCAGGCCCGCAGAGCTGGAGATGGAGCCGTGTTTGGGGCAGGCTCTCTCCCACACCTGGGTGACCACCCCTGGAAGGACCTGAGCAGCCAGGCTGTTGCTCCAGGCGCCCCTCCCTGCTCAAGGTTGCTATGAGCGCCTTCCTCCTGCAGGGAGCGGGTGCTGCCTGAGCATTACCTCCTTGTGCAGATAGGGGTGCTAGAGACCGAGCTTTCCCTGTTAGACGGTGCCAGCGAGGCGCGGAGAGTGAGCCAGGAGCACGGCCTTTACCTTGGCGCTGCGTGGCAGACAGCCGCAATCGCATTTTCTGCTCCACTTCTCCCTGGCTGCAGTGACCCTGAGCTGTTGGTGGCTACTGCCATCTCACCCTCTGTCACCTCTGTCACAGACGGTGTTTATCATGCTGACCTGGTCCCCTCTGCTGGCCCGGACACTTACGCTCCATGCACGTTCTTTGAGATGGACATGAAGCTCGTTACTGAAGTCCTTATGTCCTGCTTCCTCCCTGCCTGTGATTTTGTACATTATACACACAATGGCACCCTGCCCTGACTTTCCAACTCCCATGCATCTATTAAAAATGAAACATTTGAGCAATGGTTTGGTAGTCCTAGTCACGAGGGTAAAGGGCAGGGTCTGTGCTGAGGTGGGTTTATGGGACACACCAGGGGGTCACCCTCGGGCTGTGCTGAGTGAGTAGAAACCTGATCCCCGACACCACTGGGCCCACGGTAGTGGGCAGGGGCAGGGCAGTGGGTGGTCCCCCCCCACACAACTCATGTGAGTCCCATTGCCTCTTCTCTTTCCTCACTTGCGTCCTGGCCATGAAATGCTTGCTGTAAGAAAGTCTGTTTCCCTTCTCCCCGGGGGTCTTCTCTCTGTGGCTTCTTGGGGCCTGGACTCCTCCCTGCCTGCCTCTTCCTTCCTTCCCCCACTGTCAGCCCTATAATGTGATGGCCTTCTCAGGGAGTCTTCGAATGAACAGCTTTTAGAATTGTCGAAAGCTCGGTTGGAAAACAGAAAAGGCTATTTCATGGGAAGATGATGACCTTATTAACCATAATTAGGCAATTCACAGAGGTTTCCCATGCAGTCCGGCGACTTGCCTTGTTGAAATGGGGGAGGGTTCTGTGGTAATGTCTTTGGGGGATGTAATAGTCTTTAACACGTTAACAGTTTAATTTCTTCTAGAAGCTTTGGCAGCCTGGTGTTTTCACTTCAGAAGCCAAGGTATAGTTTTGCAGTCATCCACATTAATATAGTAATTATAATTTTGAGCAAATAATTTCAGTCACTGACATTAAGAGTTGTTTTTCTAGCTGGAGGAAGATTTGCTGTAAGGAGATGGGGCCTCACAGCTGATGGCCCACAAATGGCGTGACATCACAAAGACGGGCGATTCACATCCCTGGACGAGACGCCAGCGATGGAAATGCTCAGAAACTCTTCCTGTGTTAAATCTTCAGAGCACACGCATATCTGAAGTTAATGAGAAATTTTCTTTTCTGAAGGGTTTTGTGTACATGAGCCCATGCTCTGAAATTTCTCCTGGGTTCTTTGTGTGAGATTGCCTCATGCCCTGGGGTTGTGTGACGCTGCACCTGGGAGTGGACAGCACCCACAGTGCCCCCCCGTAAGAGCCTCCCTCACAGGGCTGTGTTGCCCAGACCTTCCACCTGGAGGCCTGCAAGGTGCTGCCACTTGGGCACCGAGGCCAGTACCACCTCCACGGTGCCCTACCGGCACGTGGTGTCGCCGTACTGGGCCCTGGCCGCTGCCTTCCCTCCCACCTCCCTTTCCCAGCCCACAGCAAGTAACTTGGATTTTGTGTTTTACTTTTCCCTTGCAAACATAATTTTTACAGTTCTGTAGGCATTATTCACGTTATCATTTTGAATCCTGTGTTTAAAGCTTAATCTCTGTCCCTATTTTTACAGCCTTCAAATCAGTCATCTTCTTTCATGTGGTTGCACCACAATTTGCTAAACTGTGTCCCCGTTGCCGAGCACTGAGGTTTGTTCCAGCAGGTTTTTTATTGTTGTTTTACAGGCAAGGCTGCAATGATCATCTTTATGTGCATAATATTTAGCTCCTCTGTGGTTATTTTCTTAGGCTTGATTTCTAGGGCTGGAATTCCTAGCCAAGACTGACAACAACTTTATTTTAAAAAATAAAAATTTTCTTATTATGGTAATAGTATTTGAGAAACAGGAAAAGGTAGAGAAAAGAAAATAAAGATGGCAATTGCCCCTTCAGACAGTGTTCACCACTGTATCAGGTAGGCATGCACCTGGCTGCAAATAACAGGAAACCCGCCTGGCGGGCTCAGCCAGGGGGAGGTGTTTGTCTCAGAACAGGACGTCTGAGGAGAGTTCATGGGTGGTTCCCTGGTGAAGCTGTGCCATTTGAGACCCTGCTGCCCTCTTTCTGTCCCACTGTCCTTGGCAGCATTGGCCTGTGTCCACACCATGCCCTCGCTCCTTAGTCTGCCCCTTGTCGCAGCTTCCTCCCTGCCTCCCTGCAGCCTTTCCCACCACTTCCCCTGCATGAGTCTGTATTTCTGCCTGCTTTTGGTCCTCAGACACAGTCTCTTGCCTTTGGGCCATTATAATGAGATATTTACTTCTTTTTTCTGCATCCCCTGCATTTGTAACTGCCTGTGTTTGTGACATACCATTTGGCCAAAGCTGAAATTTTAATAGTGTTAAGGCAGGGAAGAGGAGAACGGTGCGCCTCAGGACTAGCCAGGAGCTCATCTTTCTTTTTAATGGGATTGTCTTTCCTCCCATGTTTCTAGTCCTGCAACGTCCCTTGAGCTAGAACATTGCCTCTGCTCCCTGCTTGGTTCCCGTGCACCAGGGGAGGGAATGGAATCTTCCTGGGGTCTGTCAGTTCCTCTGGTTGGTCTTCCAGGGGAGTCTACTGAGCACCCACCGCGTGCAGTGGGGTATTGTGAGCAAAGTCATTGCCTTCAGGGAGCTCCCGGAAGAGTGGAGGAAAGAGGCAGAAACACCATCGTGTAAACGAAGCCAAGTGGGCACAGAAATGAGTGATTTGTGACCTACTCTAATCCTACAGAAAATGAAAGATAAGAAGAGACTCCCATGGACCCACCTCCAGATTTAACAGTTATAAGAGTTTCCCGTATTTGTGTTGGGTCCCTCTTTTGTTTTGGAAGGAGTAAGATATCGCAGTTAGAGCTGAAGCCCTGCCTCCCTCCCTCCCTGGCAGTGGCCACTCTCCTGAGGTTGGCGGGGATGCTTTTGGATGCTTACTGCATGTGTTTATCCATGAACAAGATGTAATATTGGCTTTGTATTTTGAAGATTTATAGAAATGCTATCACACTCTGTTTCCTTTTGTATTTTGTAAAACATTAAACATTATGTTTTTGTAATTTTTCCATACACATACACATATGTGCATCTATCTATCTGTCTGGACCATTCATTTTTGACTGCTGTGTAGTATTCCACTATATGAGTAAGCTAGAATTTATTTTTTCTCTTGTAGTGAACGTGTGTTTCAATTATCCACTGCTTTTTATAATAAAGCACCTCCAAACTTAGTAGTTTAAAACAGTAATGTTTATTTTGCTTATGAATCTCCAGTTTGGGCTGGGCTCAGTGGGGAGAGCTCATCTCTGCTCCACTTGGTGTCACAGGGGGTAGCCTGGAGCCTGGAGCTGGAGTCATCTGAAGGCTGTGCACTCACGCCGCTGAGGGTGACTCTGGCTGTCAGCCAGGTTCCTAGCTGTGCTGTTGACTAGAACACTATGCGTGGCCTCTCCATGTGGCCTGGGCTGCCTCACAACCTGGTGACTGGTTCTGTGTGAGGGAGAGAGAGAGCGTGAGAGTCAGGCCAGACCTGGAGTGCCCTTATGAGCTAGCCTCCGCAGCCAGGCAGCGTCCTGTCTGCTGCATTCGTTCAGTGGCAGCAGGTCCCTGAGGCTGGCTCCCGTCCGGGGGAGGCCAGTTAGACCCACCTTTACTGGGACGAGGGTCACTGAGTTTGCAGAGCTGTTTTGAAACCAATCGCCTTAGATACGCCTCCTCATAGGCACCCGCAGGGCGTTCTTGGACCCCTCCAGGTGGTCTCTGGCCTCGGCGCGTGCCCCCTTTGAGCTGACTTCATGTTGCCAGTTTGCTGTCCTGGGCGTTTGTTCCAGCGATGCCACCACAGTGCTTGAGAGCCCCGTTTCTTCACAGCCTCTCCAGCACTTGCTGTTAGGGGCTTTGATTTTTGCCCCTCTGGTGGTGTGAAATAGGATCTTGTCATTTTAATTTGCCTGCCCACCGCTGAGGCCGAGCCCCATGCTGCCTCCAGGGGTGGTGCTGTCTTCCCTTTCCAGCTGGAGGCCCTAAAGAAGACAGAAACGTCAAAGTGCTATTTTTTGGCTTATGATGTCAATTTTTCAGGAGAGAAGTGGTGAGTATCCCACAGAGTTTATTGCAAACTATTATGAAGACCTTAGAGTTACTATTGGTATGACTCACTTATGAAAAAAATATGATTTCAGTAACTGCAGGCTGTATTTGTAATGTGATGGATTTTCATTTAATCTCTCACCTCTCTATAATTTGCCCAATTTAAAAATGCCCTGAAGCTTGCTTTCTCTTTGTCTGGGAGTCCTGTTCTTGCTATGTGTTATCACAATAATACCAATAAGAAATGGTGCCAATATGTGTCTCTCTTCGAGTTCTTGCTGTCTCCACGGTCATTTAATTACTTCTGGTACGGATTTCCCCCACCCCGGTCTCCTGTTAGAACGGTGTGTGCGTGAAGCCCTGGGGAGAGCGCCAGCCTGGACTGACTTGCCTTTCGGGACAGCAGGCCCTGGGTTGGGAGGGTCACCTGGACCCATGGGCTGGGTTGGAGTCCTCCCTGGGCCACAAGCCATCCCATTACCCGGTGACACCTTATTTAATGACATATGAGGTCACAGAGGGCAGTCTGTCACCTTCAGATCTGGCAGAAAGCCTGGCATCCAGGAGCATTCAAGAAATAGGCACCGAACCAAATAATTCAAAATGCTCGGTTATTTTGATCATCAGTCTGCCCTACTGGCTTGTCTCAAAAACATCTGGAAAATAGCCACGTCTGACTAAGAGTTTTAAAATGAATTCCTAAGCTTTCCTTGAAAAGTGAACTTTTGGCTACTTTTTAATTTAATCTGGTTCCGTCTGAACACTCTGTCTGCGGCTTGCTAGAGAACATTATCTTCTCTGCCTCCCTCCTAAGGGAGGTTTGGCTTCTTATCTGCGTTTAGAACCAGTGCCTCTGCTGCGGAAATGAGGCCTCGTCTATCTGCGCTGAGAGTCGTCTCGGGCCCTCTGTAGCCGCTCTGGAAGCAGCCTCTGCATCTAAACCAGGGCCCCTGGTGAACCGTGCGTGCCGCCCGCCCAGTCTTCCACATTGGGTGGGTACAGCGTGTCCTCACAACGTCGCTGATGCTTGGCCATCCAGATCTTTCAGTGGGGGCACAAGTCACTCCTGGAAGTGCAGGGGGAGCATCTGTCCGGGCCAGGCTCAGTGCTGGTCCTGTGGAGGCCAGTGACCTGACAGAGCAGGGGGGACAGCCAGGGCTGCCACTGCCTGTCTCCTGGGGCTCTCCCTGCACCGACCAGAGCAGGTATAAATGAAGAATTCATTACTCGGTGTTTTCAGGGCAGGAAGGCTTTGGGGTGTGTTCATCTGCTCCATGGAGCTGCTGGGTCTGCGTGGGCTCGTTGGGCAAGGCCTCCCAGGCCGGCGAGGTGGGCACCCCCAAGCCCGGGCAGTCCCAAGGCCACACCACTCCCAGGAGCCTCCGGAGCCTGTGAGTTTTCACACCACATTCTAGGTGCCAGCACACGTCTAACAAGGGCAGGGCATTAGCTCCGTTTCAGTGACAAGTTTATTCACGGCTTAACAGTTTGTATCCCACATAAACAGACACCAGTGCCTGCTATCCTAATTACTCCTCAGACCTCGTTTGCATGTTGAGAGTTGTCCAGACACATCCTTCGCTGTTGTGGACCTACCCACTGACCCCAGGGCTTCCTTGTCTGATGACCTAGGTGCGACCTGCTTATGTTTAGCCAGCCTCCTGTGGGGTCCTGAGGGCGAGGCTCCTCCCGCCTGCTCCGCGTTTGGGTTGGAGCATCTTGGGCGGGGGGCTCCGGAGCCTGGGTTCTGGGACCAGTCCTTCCCTCTGGTTCTTGTTCTTGGTTTCCTGCTTGGTGAGATTCAGGGTTTGGGCTGATCTCAGGGCTCCTTCCAGCAGTAGCTGCCACGGTCACTACCTCGGGAACAACTGCCACGGACCAGACTCTGCCAGGCACCTCGCAGTCACGTAGAGCATGTGTTCCATCATCCCATTGCACGGTGGGGAGACTGAGGCCCAGCAAGGGGATGCCTTCCCCTGCATGCGCTTCTCTTGCCTGCCCCTCATGGCAAATGATCCCATGGCTTGCTTGGTGGCTCAACACACCCCTGCCCTCCCATGCCGTCGGTCGCGCAGCTGTGGCTTCTCTCTGACGTGCCTCTCGGGTCTGTCTGCTTCAGTTCTCCCGATGCCTCCCTGATCCATACCACCACCTTTTCGTGCCTAGACGAGTGCAGCAGTCTCAGGGATCTTCCCCTCTGCCTCCCTGTCGCCCCAGGCAGCCAGAGTGGGCTTTCTAAGTGGGTGGGCCTGTGCATGTCCCTCGGGGGCTCCCAGCCTCCAGGGCTCGGGATCAAGTCTGCCCTCCTGGGTGTGGAGCTGCCTGCTCTCCAGCCCACTTCCCTCAGTGTGCACATCCAGTGGCCCCTATGGGGCTGAGCTGTGACAGGACGGGGCGGTCACCTGTGCCGACCATGTCCAGGGCAGGGGGGTGCATATAGCTGATACTAGAAATAGCTGTTGGATGAATATACAAATGTTGGCATAGGGTGCACAGCTAAAAACTAGGGAGACCAAGATTTGGGCCCACATCTGTTAGAGGCCAAAACCTCTGCTCTTTCTGTCACCTCCCACTGATTGTTAAAGGTTTGGTGGGAAAGACAGCCAGGCCAAAGGCCAACTTGTGTATTTCACAGTAGATGTTCCTGGCAGGCTGGCTCGTCTCTGCACAAAACCCGTTAGGCAGCACTGTCGTCTGCCCATGATGGTGGGGAAAGTCCACGCTGATGCATATGCGGCAGGCTGTTATGAAGGCTTTGTCAGGTTTTTGGTTTGATGGAGTTCTCGAAAATGACAGGTTTCATTTTGGGGCTCTTTGTTAATCTAACGGTGTTCCCTGGCTGAAATGTGTGGACTGTTTACCAAAGCTCTTGCTTGTAATGAGCTAGGGACAGAAAACGATTGCAGCCTCATTTCAGGCATGGGAATTTAAATGCCACAGAAGTCATCTGGGAGGAGGAGGCTTTAACATGAGCCAAGGGATATCTGGTCGGGATCAAACTTAGATCCCAAGCCTTCCGAGGGCTCCGCGCTGACATTTCCATCCTGAGCTGGATTTGCAAAAGCGCAAAACATGCACAGGTTTATTCTCGGCGCGGTATCACCATGCGTATGCATTCCCCAGCTTCGCACAGGGTAGTTTAAAAAATTAATAGATTTGTCCTTTATTTCTCTCTCTACGATCCAATGCTTGGAATTAATTTTTTCTAGCCCACTAACTCTTGGGGTTAAAAGTACAAATTAAGCTTTTTGGGAGAATCCATCACAAAATTATTGAAAGTCAGTGTGGAGAAGATAATGGACCCTATATTGGGTTATATCTATAGGGTTATTGTTTTCTGCAATTACACTTTTCTTTGTTGTTCTTTCGTGCTTTGGGAAATCAACCTGAGAATGGGTTTCCAACTGGAAAGAGTTATTGGCTATTTTTCCCAAATGGGATTGCCCTTCCAGAGAACAGTGGGCATCTATCTGACAACAAGTTATAAATTTGTGCTCCAGGTTCTCTGAAGAAAGCATGAATCTTAGACACTGGCGCTGTGGCGCTGTATTTCACGTGGGCGTGTGGAGCTGTCAGAAGTCAATAAAGTCCTCTGGCCCCAGCTTGTACCCAGCCAGCATTTGTCAAGTGTTCTGCGTGGACTTTGCGCAGGATTAGAAGGTGGATTATAGCGAGTTCTCCAGCGCTTTTCGCTCTGCAAGTTCCCTGTGCCCCAAAGCCCATCCTAGAACGTGATCCGCTTGAGCCCCAGCCCTCTGGGGCGAGTGCCCGTCCCATGCAAACCTGTCGTCCACACTCACAGCATCTTTCCCTTTGAAGAGGGAGAGCCCCCTTGTCCCCATTTACTGAGCCCACTAGGTGCCAGGCGTGGTGCCAGGCAGTAGGGCACACACAACGAAAGGTGTGCTTCTGCCCCAGGGATGTGGCCTGGTGTGGCTGCCGCCCTGTCCTCCCTGTCGTCTGCTCCCCAGGCCCTAGGAGACCCTGCCGGCTGGGCCCAGTGCCTGGTAGCTGCTGTGCTTGTTTCTCTAGTGGCAGTGAAATTGCAGGCAGAGGGTCTCGGGCACCAGTTGATCACTCAGTGCCTGGCGTGAAACCCTCCAGCGGCTCCCCTCCGTCTCCAAAACAGAGCCCAGATTCCTGAGTGTGCCTCTGAGGCCTCTGGCCTCCCTCTGTCCCTCTGCTGCTTCATCCGAGTAATTCCTGCTCGTCCTTTTCCCAGGAAGCTCCCTGACACCCCAGGCTGGGTTAGGGGCCCCTCCCAGCGTGCTCCCACCACCCTCACTCTCCTCCCTCTCAGCACTTACTGTCGCCTCTTTGACCGTGTCCCATTCGTTAACTGAGAGGCAGGGACACGTGGGCTTGCTCACTGTTGTATCCCCAGCATGGTCACAGTGAGGAACACGCTGTAGGCCCTTTGTAAACATCTGTGGAGTGACACACAGTGCCCTGGAGGAAGGAGCCGTCTCCGTGGGGCTGGCCTCCTGTGGCTGAGCAGGTGACGGCCCTGGCAGCTGTCAGCGTGTTAATGGAGGTTGCGAGGCAGGTGCTGGAGGTGGCGTGTGGGTGAAGGATGTGCGCTGGGGTCCCAGTCATCACTTCCATTATTAAACGGGTCCTAGACATCCTTCACCATGGAGGGAAAAATGGCCTGTTTCAAAGTACGAGTTCAGGGGTGTCTGGGCTGCTGCTGCTGTGAGAAAAATAACTGCTGGCAAGAGAGCTGGCCATTCAGCTGCCACTCATGGGCTCTCTGACCGCTGCCCCAGCCCACTGTACAGACGGGGACACTGAGTCCAGGGCGGCGGGGCTGGAGCCCTGGCTTCCTGACTCCCAGTCCAGCGTGCCTCCCACATCCCTGCTGTTTCTCCAGGTAGAGAGGGAGGGCTGAGCAGGGAAGGAGAAGGCCTGGGGGCCATCCAGGATGGCCAGCTGGCACTTGCAGTGGCTTTGCTGTCCCCTCACTTAAGTGCTTCCTCACCTGCAGCTGGTGGCTTCTCCCTCTCCTTTCCCATGGAAGCCTGGTCCCTGGGGAGCACGCTCAAGGCACTTTTCCCTCCTGAGTAAACATCTGTTGTATGTCCTGACCAGAGCGTCACCGCTGATGCGTGAGGCACAGTGTCTAGAACTCTGAGTGCAGCACCTGCGACCAGTCTCGAGGCTGCGCTGTAGCTGTCTCGGGTCATCCCTGGACACGGGCTAGAGGCAGGCGCCCTCCCCCCGCCTCCAGACAGCTTAGGTTGCCTGGGGCAGGAAGACGTGGATGACCGAGCTCGGGCTCCCGGTGTGTGTGGCGAGGTGGGTCAGCATGAGTCCAGAGTCCGGTGGCCTGGTGTGGAGCCTGGCTCGGCCACTCGTCAGCCGTGTGTGTGGGCCACCATTGCAGCCTCTTGGGGCCTCGTCTGTGCATGGGGAGCACCTGACCCCCAGTGCTTAGCCCTGTGCCTGCCACTTATGTGCGCTGAGTGCTGGTGGCCCTGCAGGCATGTCGTGCTGGCTGCTGGGCTGCCCGGTTGACCCTCGAGGTGAGCAGACCCTTCCATGTTGCTTCTCCCTCCAAGGTGCCCTACCTGCAGCTGCGCCTGTGAGGAGCCATCTCCCTTCTTTAATCAAACGGAGATACATGTATATATATTTTTTGTCCGATACCTCTTTAAAAAGTACTGTAGTTTAGTTTTTATTCTACTTTGAACGTAACTTTAATTTAGTTGCACATTCATATTTAAAATCTCATACGCATTAATTCCATGATATTGGTTTGTTTTTCTTCCTACCTTTCACGAAGCAATTTTCCTGAGCTTCCTCTTGCGTCTGGTACCAGAGTCATCATGATCCCCCGGGCCACTCTGAGTCATCTAATGCAGTTTTCCAGAGCGTGTCAGCTTCATTTCCACCTAAGTCATTTCAGATCCGGCACTTATTGAATCACTGTGACGCTGTCATTGGGAACTTTTTACCAAGCCTCAGGTATTTGTTTGTAAAACTTTGAGACATTTTGTTTTTCTGCTTTGCACTTTGTTTTTTCTTCCTCAGGCTTTAATCTGGGGCTGCAGAACACGACCTGTCCCGACCCTCTGCTCTCAACCTTCTGCTCCATCCAAGGTGGTCCACTCACCTTCTAGAACTCTGACCTTCTGTTCCTCCTCGCCTCAGGGGCAGGGTAGCGTAACAGAGGACAGCTTGCCTTGGGGGGAGGGGGCGGTGCATGTTCCCACCGCCTGGGGCTGACAGGAGACCTCCCCATCAGCAGGTGAGCGGGACCCGGAGTGAAAGGAAAGAGAAGGAGCCGTCCCCCCCTGGTCTCAGGAGCTCAGGTGGTTCAGGATATATGCATGTCCCTCTTACAGGAGAATCTCCCATTTATCTGTCAAGATGCCTTTTATAAACCAGGCCCCAGTGGCTTGGGGGAGGCCTAGGCAGTCCTACATGGAGCTGTTGAGAGCCTCAGTAAATCAAGTATTCATCGCAATAATAAATGTGCGATGCCATGCCTTAGTGTGCTGGGGCTGCCATCATCACGACTGGGTGGCCTACGCAACAGAAATGGGTTTTCTCACAGTTCTGAAGACTGGGAGGCCAATGTCAAGGTGCCAGCAGGGTTGATATCTGGCGAGGGCTCTCCCCTTGGGTTGCAGATAGCTGCCCTCTGCTGTGTCCTCACGTGACTTTCCTCCTGCATGGACAGAGCGAGCGAGCAAGCTCTCTGGTGTCTCTTATGAGGACGCTGATGCTGTCAGATCAGGGCCCCACTGTAATGACCCCATTTAATCTTAGTTATTTCCTTAGAAGCCCCATCTCCAAATACAGCCACACTGGGGGTTAAGGCTTCAACATTTGAGTTCTTGCCGGGGGTGGGGGGGCGGGAGGGAACGACACCCAGTTCAGTCCCTAACATGTTTAGTACATTGCTAGACATGTGGTGGGTACTTCTCCGTGATGTCTGTTGCATTTGAATCTGAAAGCTCTTAGAGGCCAGGAAGATCAGATGGAATTGGCCCCAGGGGCTCTGGCCAAATCCTAAAGACCAAGAGGCCCTGAGGCCAGCCTGCTGGCGCTGGCCGGTGCTGGGTTGGCGGGCTGGAGACCGGGGCCACGTCTGTCCTTCCAATCTGAGCCATCTCCAGACCCCCTGGTCTCTGCCCTCCTGACCCACTTGGGGAAATGGAAGAATTGCGACACTTGGTCCAGGTGAGGGGATGATACTAGTGGGGCCATATACTGTGAAGCCCAAGTTCTTCACAAATAAATCTATTTATTGGCAATAATCTGATTTTTGAGTAATTAGCTCCAGGAGAGCGGGGAGTTTGTTTCATCACCAGCGTGTCTGACAGCGCCTGGCCCCAAGCGTGTTCAAGTGTTCCTGCAATGGGTGTTGACTTGATTAAAGGAATGGAGGGTCCCGATGGTGCACAGAATAACTTCACACACTGGCAGCTGGGCGGGGCTGCTGTTCCTGTTGGCTGGTAAGGACACTGAGGCACAGAGGGGACCTGTGGCTTGGTCTAGGTCGCTGAGTGAGGGTGCCTGCACCCTGCTGGGTTCAGGGAAGGGACGTAGGGTGAGCCCCTGGAGGACCAGGCTGGGTGGACCTGCATAGACGAGGCTTGCTCCTTGCTCCGCCACCTGGCAGGCTTTGCCTTTCTGGCTGGCAGGCAGGGGAGTGTGGGGGCGGGAGCTGCCCGCTCCAGAGGCGCCCCCTGGCCTCAGCCTGCAGGGACAAACCTCTGGAGAAGGCCTTCCTTATGGCCCATCGTGGGTCTCCGTGGCTGGCCTGTGGCAGAAGTGTCCTAACTGAGTGCGTGAGTCAGTGGAGGGACACATTACCCACACTCACCAGGCTTAAATCAATGCCATTTCTGCTCAGCTAGTTAACCTGTCACTTACTTTAGGCCCTGACATTCATTCTGAGATGAATTCTTATTTTATTAGTGTCTCTAATGAATGACGTTAAAATATTGACTTGAATTGACTTGGGTATCTGTATCCTTGGAGCTTCAGTTAATAAAACAACTTTTGATAAGACTGGTGGTTTTAGAGCATTTAGGCTTAATTATATCCTCGAAAAGGTTTTTCTGGAATCATATAACTGCCTGGCAAGGTACTTCTATCCCCTAGTTAACTGAAAGAAATTGGTTTTTGGTTTGGTTTTGCTTAATACAAATTAAAAGTAATATACATTTGATAAAAGCAGTTAAAGGATTATTTGTTAAAGTCTCCCTCTTTATATATTGGGAAAAAATCCATAAGAGCTGAATGAGTTGGGAGGACGATGTGAGGAGAATCCCGCAGTTGGAGAGCCGTTCTGCCTGGAGAGTCAGGAGGACTTCTTCTGGACTCTTCCTCTAGACGGAGCACTTTTCTTCTCTGAGTTTCTTCGGTGCAGGAGACGCCTTACTCTTCTGCTTCTCAATTTCAGCATCAGCAAGGTGTGAATTGTGCCAGGGGCTGAAATGGGAGAGCTGAGGAGAACGCAGGTGTTTTATTCTCCTCTCACTTCGGTTAGGAAGTCTGCCAAATGGAGCAGTTTGAAAAGAAAGGAAGAAAGGAAAAGAAGAGAAAAGAAGAAAGTATCTTGTAGAAACACTAACTGTAAAGTAGGTGTGATAAGTCAATGGTTATTCCCCCACTTGTCAGAGTCGGCCCCTCTCATTAGTGGTTTTAGAAAGCCTACCGTCCCAATGCCAGTGTCTCCCCAGTGTTAGCCTGCCAAGAGAGACCTTGCAAATAACCCCACCCCATTTACCAGCCTACAAAAACAATCTTCTCTCCTTTCTTCTTCTTTTTTAAAATTTTGACATAATTTCAGACTTATAGAAATGTTGTGAGAATAGTATGAAGAATTCCCAGATTATCCAGATTCCCAATGTTGCTATCATTTTATCCTCTTTCTCTCCACATATAGATATATATGTATATACATTCATACATACATATACATTTTTTTTCTGAACCGCTGAAGATTAAGTTGCAGACTGATGGCCCTTTATTCTAAATACATGAGTGTGTATTTCCTAAAAACAAGAAATTCTCTTATATAACCACCATACAATTATCAAAACCAGGAAAATAACATTGAAACAACATTATTATCTAATCTACTGTATACAACTTATTGGGATTTTTTCCCAAGAATGTCCTAATAATGTCCTTTATAGCGAAAGAAAATTCAAGATTGTGTATTGCCTTCATTGTCGTGCCTCTTTAGTCTCCTTTGGTTTAGAACAGTTCCTGTTTTTCATGACATTCACATGTCTGAAGAGTACAAGCCAGTTATTTTGTAGACTGTCATTCAGTTTTGGGTTTGTCTCGTGCTTTCTCATATTAGATTCAGATTGTGGACTTTTTCGCAGGAATGTCCCAGGAGTGATGTTGTGTCCTTTTCAGTGCATGATATCAGGAGGCACATGCTGCTGGCAATGTTAACTTTGATCATTTGGTGAAGGTGGCATCTGCCAGGTTTCTCCAGTGTATCACTATTTTACCTTTTGTAATTAAAAAGTATCATGTGAGGAGACATTTTGAGATTACATAGATAGCCTGTTACTCCTCAAACTTTTATCCATTAGTTTTAGCATCCATTGATGTTTCCTCCCTGTATCAATTCCTATGATGATGGGTGGCAAATGGTGATTTCTAAGTCTATTATTTCTTCCTATGATAGAGAGTTTTCCTTTCTCCATATCATTTATTTGTTTTGTATCAGTGTGGATTCATGGACTCTTAGTTTAATACGTTGTAATCTGTTTTTATCATTTGACCAATAGAGCCACCTTAAAGGTGGCTCCCATGTCATTTGAGATGTCTCCATCATCTTTGGACACGTCCTTACTTTTTGGCACAACAGGATATTCCAGGCTCATCTTGTTCCAGCCCTGCCCCATCTCCAAGGAGCTCTGGTTCTTTTTAGTGGAGAAAGGCGTTTAGAAACCCAGATTTGGATGTTAGGTGTGCTCATTGCTACTGGGGTGTCAGTGCTTCTCAGACAACAGATCTGTGTAGATATGTGCTTGCACATGCAGACATGCATGTGTGTATACACATACCCTGCCTTGCACACCTCTATCCAGTTTTTTCTGTTAAACCCACGAGTTCACACGGATTTCTCTGATTCTCATCCAGTACCACAGGGTTCATGCTGCTCTTTTCCATTTGCATATTTATAACTCCCATCTCCAATAGTGTGAAACTAGGCTCCCATTTTCACATCATATTTACATACTTGCTCAATCCTAGAGTGTCAAAAAGTTGATTCAGAATTGCTAATCTCTGCAAAAAATCTTACTAATTAGAATTCTTTATTAGAGTTCTTTTTGCCTTTAGCCTGAGGGACTGTCGACCGTGTCCAGACGTTCCTTGGGCTGGTTCTTTTTCTCTTTCTCCATTCAGTGTGGTAGCATTATGTGTTTGAAATACAATTTGGTTCGTTTGTTTTTCTTTGTATTCTATTTTAGGATTTTCCCCCAATCTTGTGGCCTTCCTGCCTTCCCCTCCCACCCACCCTTTTTCCCTCCCTCCCTCCCTTCCGTGTGAACCACTAACATACTTCCAAAGTCAAGTCTATACAAAAAGTCCTGTTTAGAGAGGCACGCCCCGACCTCCACCCCGTTCCTTTTATCCCCAGCACCCTGTCCCCAGCCCTGCCCGGTAAGGAACCAGTCCTGTGAGTCTTTGGTTTTCTTCCATGTTTTTTTTTTTTCTCAAATGGGTAGTTTATTTTCCCTTCTTTCTTCATAAAAGGTAGCATATTGTAGATCCTCTTTTGCATTTTGCTTTTTTCCCTCTACTTATCAACACGTCCCGTCGGGCCACACCAGTCCCTGGGCTCTCCTGCTGCTTTCTCACAGCTGCTGGGTTTTCCAGTGTATTCTTCTTTTTGACCCTTATTTGGGTGTAAAATGAACTGTACTTCGTGTGTCTATATGCTGGTGACAGTGCAAACCTTTCTAGATGTTCCCTCATTTCCTCCTGACATCAGAACAGTGGCTGTGTGCTTGGAGGAGGGCCCTGAGGCTCAGAGCAGTAGCATGACCATATGTCACACACGTGTGGCTGGGTCCTGGGGTTCGAGGTCAGTCTGTGTGGTGCTGGAGCTTGGGCTCCCGTACGATGGCTTCGTTATATGCCCTAGATGCCCGTCCTCAGTCGGAAGACGGGGAACATCCAGAGGGTGCTCCTAAAAGCAGGGGTTGCATGCCTGGGTGCCATGTAAAAAGATCCCAAGAGGGAAGGAGTCACCCAGGAGAAAGCATTGGACATTCCACTTATATCTACTTTTCATATCATCCTTCTAAAATTTCTGTTTGCAAATATTCATGTTTTATAATGTATACAATATATCAGTAGAATAGTATTTATGTACTCAAAATTGTGTGCTCAAAAATTATTATTTTTGTTTTGGTGAGGAAGATTGGCCCTAAGGTAACATCTGTTGCCAATCTTCCTCTTTTGGCTTGAGGAAGACTGTCCCTGAGCTAGCATCTGTGCCAGTCCTCCTCTACTTTGTATGTGGGACACTGCCACAGCATGGCTTGATGAACAGTGTGTAGGTTGGTGCCTGGGATCCGAACTGGCAAACCCTGGGCCGCTGAAGCAGAGCACGCGGACTTAACCACTATGCCACCAGGCCGGCCCCTCAAAAAACTTTTTTTAATATCGATGATATGTGATCAAAAAAATTTAGAGGCCACTGAAAGAGTTTCCCTCTAAGCTGTCTTGGAGTGGCAAGAGCCTGCTGGGGCTTGTGTTGGCGAGTGGGGCCTGATCCCCTTGCTCGGCCACGTGGGCCAGCGACCCAGGCCTTCACTGATTCATGCGTACAGTTGGCCCTGCAGGGAGGTTGAGAGGGAGGCAGGGAGGTTGAGAGGGAGCGGCTTCCCACCCAGGTGGGGCCTCCCGCTGGCAGCTCCCAGGGCAGGTAGGCCCTTGGGGCTTGTGTGCTGTGGATCACCCAGGAGAGGCACCTGAGTGAGAGCTGGGGGCTGGTTGTGACTTCCAGGAGAAATGGTGAGGGCGAGGAGACCCCTAAGTGCAGGCAGGAGTCTTCGGGTGATGAGGGCAGCCGCATCCTCTGGTTCCTGGAGGTGGGGGACTGTGTGAGAATCATCACTCTCCTGGGGTCTCTGTGGTCTGCTCTGGGAAGGGGGACAATGGTACTGCCAGCACTTGGGTGAGTCTTCTCGGATCAGTGGGGAGGCTCAGTGCCCAGACTCAGGCGTCCACGTGGCTCAGGCGCCACCCTTCTTGGCTCTTCTACCGACCGGCCACACGTCCTTGGGATGTGTCGCGTCTGAGCCTCGCAGTGTAACTGTCTCTCTCTCATCTCATCTCATTTAACCCTCCTAGCAACACGGCGTTTCTATCCAGGACCTTGAGGCTCAGAGAGGTTAGATGCTTACGGAGGGTCACACAGCTAGTTGGGGACTGAGGCTAGGCTGGAACTTGGGGCCGACTGCCTGGTCTGGGCTCGGGTCTTCCCTGCAGGCTGCGTGCGTTTCTCACTGAGAATTCCCTTGTACTCGAGAAAGGGGTTCAGTTTGCTTCCATGTTACTGTAATGCTTTTTGGAACCCATCTCCTGTGTTTATTTTACAGCAGTATAATTTGCAATGACACAGTTTTACATGGAGCTCACGTTTTAATGGTGCTTAAATGGCATCTTAATGGCGTCTCCGTGGATTTGCAGTCAGGTGCTTCTGCCGTCCTGACTCCCCTGCGGGATGGCGCTGCGTGGCTGTGTGCCGTGACCTGTGGCCCGGGCTGCCCTTCAGGCCGTCGCAGCAGCCCTGCGTCAGGTGCTGCAGGTCTCTGGGGCTGAGGAGGGTGAGGAGGGTGAGGAGGGTGAGGAGGGTGAGGAAGCCTCTGCGCATGGGGGAGGGGCGGGGAAGTCAGCCCCCCGTGCGGCTTGGCTTCTCTTTGCCGCGTTGTTCCTGGGGTGCTTTTCTTCTGAGCAGCGTCTGGCTGGCCATCGTGTGTGCAGAAGAGAGGGTCCGAGTCTCTGCCTTCAGGCCCCTTGAGATGTGGAGGGCACGCGCCCACCCCAGAAACCAGAACGCTGGCTCCAGGGGCCTCGCTTGCCGGGGTGCCCTGCTTTCAGTTGTTGTCCCTGTGCCACGCCATATGCTGAACCATCTGTTCTGCCTTTTTGTTTTGGAAAACGTTGCACAGCAGTTAGAGTCTTGCCTGGTGGAGCACATAAGGCCCTTTAGGGCTGGGGCTGTGCCTTAGCCATGTGGGTCCCTCCAGTGCTTGGCTCAGTGCTTGCTTGTTGAATGAATGAGTGAAAGAACGAGCAAATGAATGAATGCTTAATTATCATGACTGAGGCCTGAAGATGTTGGTAACAAAGGAGGTGCTGAATCCTAGTCCCAGGGACTCTTGTTTGTGACTAGCCCACTTGTTGACCTTGTTCCTGGGATAGCATTGCCTGCAGAGAGTGGGTCCCTTCTGTCTCTCCTGCCATCCAGCCTCAGCCCCACCTTGTCCTTGAGAGACCCCCAGCTTGGCTTTAGCAAGCGCCGCATCCAAGGGACCAGTTGGCGCAGGTCAAGATGCAGCTTCGCTACCTTTATGGTTTCAGCCCTAGGGCTTGGTGCTAGTGAGGTGGGAAAAGTCACCAAAGCTGGGCCGCACCTTGGCTCCCGTGCTCACTAGCTGGTGGCCTGGGGCAAGGCGGTTGCTTAACTTCTGGCAGGCTCAGTTTCCATATCTGTAAGTGGGGATGATGCCTTCCAGTTTGCAGAGAGTGACTGTAGGACTCGGGATGTCCTGGGTACTGCCCGGCGCTCAGACACTCCGACATTAGTTGCTATTATTATTATCATTACTATTACTATTCCACCCCCACTGCTGTTGTCTCCGGCCCCCCGCTGGTGCTGTCCACCCTGCCCTGGTGTGTTAACATGCTCCCGCAGTGAGAGACCAGAAAAGAGGAGCTGGCCTGAGCCCTCACCTCTGCCCCACTGCTCAGAGTCCTGAGCAGACGCCTGAGGATGGAGGGGGCTCGGAGGCAGGGGCTGCCCTCCCTTCCTCCTTGTTGTCTCATCCTCTTCTCTCCTGACACACCACTGTTTTCTCAAAAGAAAAAAGAAATGGGTTGAGTCAGGGAAAGAAATCTCCGGGGCCCTGTTTCACACAATTGTCCCATTTCTAAACTTGAGTTAATAAGAATAAACAAAGTGGAGGTGGATTTGCACAGGAGAAGAATATGATTCTGACGATTCTGTAAATATTTATGTGTTCCGGCTTTCTCATTTTGTTCCTGGTGTCTAATTTCCGAGTCTCATAATGAAGTGTAATTCGGAGCAGCTCTGCAAAGACAGGCACGGCAGTGGAATAATGCGATTTGTTCAGTAAACTCGGGTTCAGTTATTCCTTTTCATCGCTTGTTTCAGAGCCTTCCCGTTCTTTGTGGTTTGACAACAGCTTTCAGCCCAATGAAGATATGACTCTTAAACATTGCCAGGAATTCAGAAGAGGTTTATAATATTGTCGCTTAATAAGAAAATGCATTCATCGGCAGCATATAAAATTTATGGGTTTCAAATGGATTTGAGTTTGTAGTATTAGCACTCTGCCCCTGCCATTCTCGAGGCTATGAGTAAGGTTTTTTAATTAAGTCAAATTGAATCGAATGAGCTTTTATTGAGCGCCCACTCCCTGCCTGACGGTTTCTTTAACCCTTGCCCCGCCTGCAGGCGGCTGTGGGGAGCAAGCCAGTGGAGACCCAGGAGGCCCAAGGGGGTGATGCCACGCGCCCACCGCCATCCAGTTGGCAAATCTGGGAGGTGGGGTTTGAAGTTAGGTCTGATTCTTATGCTCTTTCATCTCCAGCTGATTACAGGCAGGACTCATTAGGGAGAAGAGACAGGTTGAGTGGCTTTGCATATGTTATCTCATTTAATCTTGTTTAATCTTCTCAACCCCTGTGAAGTTCAAGTTGTTTGCATTTTTCCCTGTTTTACATCTGAGGAAACTGAGGCTCAAAATGGTGCAGCGATGTGCTCAGGATCACACATCTGGTAAGAGACAGAGCTGGGATTTGAACTCAAAACCCTCTGGCTCTGAGGCCAGAGTTCCTTCTAGAACGAGTCTGGGGATATGCATTTCCTCTGGCATGTGACTGATGCCATCCTCCTCCCCCCCGCCCCATGAAAATGGCCCGGCCCTGATGGCTAGGGCACCTTCCTGGACAGCGAGGAGAGAGGTGGTACAGAGGTGGGGCTGGACTCGAGCGTCCCAGGCACTTTCCCTCTCTGTGCCCTGGGCAAGGGCCATCTCTCCTCTCTGACCCTCACTTTCCCCGCCGGTCTGGCATGTGGTTGGCACTGCGTGAGGAACTCTGCCCCCTGGAGTCCTTGCTTGTCCTCAGTCACGGCTAGGAAGCTGCTGTTGCTTCAGCCCCCGGACTCCTGTGCGTCACGGCCTGACTGCTGGGGGAGATGGTGACTCATTCAGTGGCATTTTGTGTGGCGTGGTGCAGTTCAGCCTGGCACAGCACGCCACACCCACCAGGTATTCAAGAGCCATTAGTGTTTATGAAGGTGATAAAATTGCCAAAATGGAGGGAAGCCATCAAAATAAGAGCCTTTGCCTGTCTTGTGAAAGTTAGCTTGCAAACCTAATGACTGTCGGGCTGTCGAAAAAGTGTCGTCTGGATTTCTCACTGGAGACAGAACTCTCTGGAAGGGCAGTTGGGCAGCCCCTGGTTGCTGTTTGGGGGCAGACGCTTGTTATATGACAGTAGGTTGGAGAAATTAACAGTGGTCTCCGAGGGTTTTGCTCAGGTTAACCCTTTGAATTGGAGTTGCTTTAAAATGAGTGCAGGAAATAGTTTTATATTCTTCCTACTCTCCCTGTTTTCTCCAAAAATGAAAGCTATTTTGAAGGTTTGAGGTTTCTGTAACAAAAAAATCCCCCCCCCCCCCATTCTCCCCCACCCCCGCTTGTGAAGCCTGCTGCGGTGGGTGGGGGAGAATGAGCATGCCACGTTCTCCTGTGCTGTGTGGGCCCCTTCTGGGTGGGGGAACAGGCCCCTGTCCAGGGAAGGACTCACTGTTGGGGAAACTGTCACGTCAGAGTCCCTGGTAGCCGTTTTCGAGTCATCCTCTGATGGAGACGGAATGCTCCGTTTAGGCAGATGTGATGATTTTGGAGCATGTGGAGTGGTCCTGGGGAGGAAAGCAGCATTTTCCTTTTCCATTTCAGCCTGACGCCGTTCCTCTCTTTATGGTTAAGTCAGTTCCACCAGGGGAGCATTTTTCTCTCGGATGCGTTTGCACCTGGCAATTTGAATGTGTAGGGATTCCTTGATTGCAAAATAGCTGCTCTCCAAACGCAGACAGTCCTCTGCGCTCAGGAGCCCTCGGCCGTGGGCCGCGGGGTGGCACCAGCCACCCGGGTTTGAGTCCCTGTTGTGGCATGCTACTTAGTCTGTTCTCAGCTGCCACTTGCTGGCTTGTAGAATGGGGGTAGAATGCGACCCCCCATGAGGTTACGCGGGCGGGGGGCTGGCCAGCGTAATGCAGTGTGTTAGCTCTGTGGGACCATGCTGGGCACTGAGGGACACTGGGACAGAAAGGCAGGCTCTGCCCCCTCGAGGTGGAAGAAGCCGTCTGGGGGGCACGCAGCCGCCTTTCCAGGCAGTCTTCACCTTTGGGTGCTTAGAGCCTTGGCCCTGGTTTTTGTTCCTTTTCTTATCCAGGGAGGGTCAGCAGCAATTCTCAGGTTGGATTCTTTAGGAGATCCATATTACTTCTGATTATTGAGGAAGGGACAGGCCGGGGGAGGTAACTGACTCCATTAATTCGTCAGCGAGGCGGCTGGAGGACTGTGTGACAAACAGGCCCGGCTGTCATTCGGCCAGAGATGGTCTGCACTGGGATTGTTCCCCCAGGATAGCCGTGATGACAAATATAATTGACATTTTTTATTAACCCTGAAATGATTAAAGATGCCGCTGCAGAATTTGTGTCAAAGTGCCCGGTCCCTGGCGTTTGGAGCGAGGGTTCTGTGTGGAGCCAATAAACAGCCTTGTGTTTACCTCCTGCTCTTCACTTTAATCAAACATGGCCCACAGAGCCCGGCCTGACTCGGTCTTGAAGTCAGGCCAGGGAACCAAGTCTCTCTCTACTTCCAGGATTGGGTTTTCAGAACATTCTCGTACCGGCATTATGAGGAACACTGAGGAGGCACTCTGTTCCTTTACCCACACTGACATTGAGTGTCTAGGGAGCTCCTACTGTGTGCTGGGGCTCGAGGTGTGCAGAGGTGTGGTTGAGGCCCATCTCCTCCAGGGAGCTGTCACTGCAGAGCTGGGGATGGATAGAGGCCCCTGGGGATAATTGTGTGACCTGAGCCCTTGAGGGCGGGACCAGGGCCACTCTCTCTGCCAGGGGAGTGGGGACAGTGGCAAGGGGCTGATTTGATTCTCAAAGGGAGAGGATCTCACCAGGCAGATCTCACCTCTGAAGCTTTCCAGGCAGAGGCTCGAAGTGGCCATGCCTAGGGGCACACGGAGGGATGTGGAGGGACGTGGAAGTGGAGGCACACAGGCAAGTGCTGTCCTGAGGAGCTTGGCCTGGCCCTGCAGATGGGCTGGGGGCTCAAGTGAGAACAGTGTGGGCTCTGCTGCTTCCTGGGCTGCCACCAAAGTTGCTGAGGCTCTCTGTGCTCAGTTTCCTCATCTGCAAAATTGGGGGAGTCATAATCTGACATCTGCCCGGACTGTTGTGAGGATGAAATGACAATGAGAGTCAAGCTCTTGACCGACCCGTGCTTGGCGGAGGAGCCTGGTCAGCGAGCATCCTGCAGGGATGCTGAGGGAGGAGGAGGGAGATTTGTGGAGATGCAGAGTGGTAGTACAGCCGGCACACAGTGAGCGCTCACTGCATCCCAAGTGCCGGGCTGCAGTCCTCACTCCGAGTCTCTGTTAGGGATTTTTATTCCCATTTTATAGGTGAGAAACCTCCTCTTAAGAGGGTCGAGCAGTTGCCCAAGGTCACACACGGCTAGAGAGAAGATCTGATGCAGGGCTGCCGTTGTCCAGCGCCTCCTTACGGAAGAGACAGACGTGCAGGCGGTGCAGGGGCTGGGAGGGGTGCAGGGGGCCCCAGCGCTCCTGTGAGAGGAGTGGGCTTGTGTAGCAGAGGGGGTTAGAATGTGGCCTGTCCCAGCGACAGTGGGCTTGTCCCACTCCCCTGAATAGAGTGATGAATTGTACACTTCCTGAGCATCTGTTTTGTGTGGCCAGCCCTCTGCTGGGGGTACATGCATTCACTTGGTCACTAAGCCAGTATTTAGTAAGCACCTACTACATCCCAGGCATTCTGCCAGACCCTGGGTACCCTGGTGGGGAAAGAAGGAAAGAAAAGAAAGTTATCTTGTGTCTAACAATGTCTATAAGGGACATTTCAGTATTGAAATGGTGGGTGTATGTATTAAAGTTTTATTTGCTAGACTCCCCCTCTAAACCCGACTAAAATCACCTGCGTTGCCCCCACGCAGTACAGACTTAGGAGATTCATCACTTGTGACTTAGGCCTGTTGCCTGGAAGCCTTTCCCGTCGGTTTAATTCCTCCTCCCGTTTACTCCGGTGGCTGGCGGATGCTGCAGGGGCAGTCATTTAATAAAAGGATGCAGTTTGTAAAGCAGCTGCTCTTCTGAGTCCTGAGCACGTTTGCCAGCCTTTTCAGGGAAACCTCCAAGCTGTTCTTGGAACCTGGCAATGTTGCAGGGAAAAAAAGTTATATTTAATAACATTTCATCTTTCAGGTTCTGCAGCTAATAGAGGCCTAAATGGAAGGCATGTCTGAAAGCCATTTCTTGATGTGATTCAGAGAATCAGGATGCTGCAATTACACCATGCATGAGATTTATGAAAACATTAATGCCTAACGAGAAGAAAACATCTCAATAAGTTATTTAATTTGAAGTTGCAGGCCTGGTTGCTGGTTCCTAATTCAGACCGCGTGTTCTGCTCGTCAGCCCGCGGGCGCTCACTCACCAGGCACTCGCTGCCCCCTGGCTCACCCGGAGGCGGGGGCCTGGGTCTGCTCAGGCCGGGGCGTCGGAGCTGGGTGTGAATCCGGCCGTCGGTCCGACGCCAGACCCGTCCCTCCCAGGTCCTGCACAGGCAACCTTGTTAGGTCTGTAAAATGTGGCAGCTGCATGATCTGCTGGATGAGACACTCGTTTAAAAAAATCTATGTGCCACATGCTTTTCCTTTCTTTATTTCTCTTGCCACTGAACTGACATAAAAAGGAGAGTCACATACAAGCAGATGTCAAAATGACTGCCACGCTTTGCCTCATCAACTGGAAAAGCCACCAATTGAATTACTCCCGACACTGTTTCTGTTTATGGCAGATGGGGAGCGGGAGCTCGGGGTGGGGCCATATATTTTCCTGTTTTCGGTGATAGCTGAAGCCTTAATTCAAAAACAAATTAAGTCCTTCAGCTGTCACTTGATTGTTCCCTCCAATCTTTGGGGATAAATATCGTTGCTCCTGCCTCATATCTCTTCTCTCTCCTCTCCCCTGAAGCTTTTCCCCCTTATTTTTTTCTCTTTGCCCAGAACTCAACGTTTCTTTGACAAAAGCATGCATTATTTAGGGCCTGTCGCCTCTTGAAGTTCTTTAATTACAGAATTAAACCAAAGTAATGACAGTTTAATTTGTTCTTTCATTAATTGGGAGCGCTCCGGGCTGGTGGGAAATGAGCGCGTTTGGAAAGCAGGAGGAACGTTTGTTGAATGACTGGAGCATGGGTAATAATAATCGCCGGCGTTTAATGCTGGTGCTGTGCTGGGTGCTCCGTGTGCGTGTTCTCGGTGTAAGCGCCCAGCAGCCTTGAGCAGGGCTAGTACCTTTTCTGTCCTATGGGTTAGGATCTTAAGGCTCAGAGCGGTGAAGCAACAGAGCGGAGGCCACCCAGGCAGCCAGGGGGAGAGCCAGGCCCAGACCCGGGCATCTGGTCTCCACGCCCCTGTCCTGTCCATGGCCTCACTTGGTCCTGAGGCCACCAACAGTGGCCTCAATTCTGTAAGTGGCTGCCCCCAGGAAGATAGATACGTCCTCCTGGGGTGTCTGAGAAGCCCAGTCGTGCCTACCTGAAGGCTGAAGCTGGAAGAAATGTCTGGACTCATGAAAATGACCGGAAAGCTGGGGAGGAGGGGGCTGGTGCTTCACTGAAGCGGATGGTGATTTTTCTGCTTTGAAAGCAGCAGTTTCTCCTTCTCAGAGATGTGGCGACAGGGAGGCGTGGAGAGCCGTGCCTGCCAGCACTTGCCGTCCCATTTAGTTGTGGGTCAGGAAAGCTGCCGTGGGGAACAGCAGGACGCACGTCTCTCTAAAGCCTGTGGTGCAGGATGGAGCCCCGGTGTCTGGGGCCCCATCCCGCCTGGGCTCCTGGGCTCCACTCTGTCCAGAGATCTCTCCTGCTGAGGCCATGGCCAGGGCAGCTGCTGAAGGCACAGACGGCAAAGGTCATGGTGGCTGCCCTTCCACACGTGATGGCCCAGGCACCCTCCTCCTCACACCCGCCCCAGGCCCTACTGTACCTTCTAGACCCTTCTGCACTGGCCTCGGATGTCCCCGTCATGTCTGCCTTGGCCCTGGGCTGGGGCTTTGGTCTTGGGCCCCTAGGACTGAACCAAGGAGGGCAGTTGGGATGTTCACGTGTGCTGCTGACTTCATCTGGGCGGCCAGGGTCCTAAAGGGAGGCACCCAAACAGCTCCCTTCGTCCTCACTTGTCAGGGTCTAGAGCCCTGTGTGCGCTCACACTGGCTCATCTTGACGGCAGGCGTTGAAGGATAGGAAAGAGAATGGACTGCTCGCGGTGTCTTCTGTTCTACCTTCTACTCCGTCACTTGGATTCCCTTTAAGCTTCCCCACGCCTGCGGGAGGTGGTTTGTTAGCCCCGTTTTCTAGCTGCGGAATTGGCAGCTCAGAGACATGGCCATCTGCTCAGGCCACGTCGATAGAAGGGGCACCATGGGGTTAGGATTCGGGTGTCTGGAGTGCCCCATGGAACAGGCCTTGATGCCTTTGTTGCGATCACCCCATGTCCCCCCAGCCTCCTGCTTGCTCGCACTGTCCCCGTCCCCCGTCCACCTCCGAGTCTGCACTGTAAGTTCTCCTCCGGAACCTTGCAGTTTGTTACTATGTATTTCTCTGCGGTGAAGTCTAGATGAATTTAGGATTAGAGGAGTCAGATACACTTTATTATTGTTTGCCATTAAAAATCATGCAAATAAGCCATGGAACAAAGCTACTTGTATTGTTTTGGACACCAGATTTACATGTTCACTGGAAGAAAAATGACACTGAGCCCCTTCAAGGTGGTAATGAGATTTTGCCTCAGAGCCTTAGCTTTGTTGGTCTTTATTTATAATTTATGCCACGACAACTTCCAAAAGAGATTTTAAACTAGTTTATCATAAAAACTTATGTGCAGCAAGAGGATGTTAAAGCTTGCTTTTGTAAAGATGGAAGGAAAGCTCAGAAGCCGTGGAGCACAGGGCGGGCGTGCAGGAGGAAAGCCGCGTTGTCACCGTCTAACCCGGGCCCGGAAACTCAGCCAGAAGCTTCCTGGTTGCCAGAGCAGAAGGGAGACCCGCTGGGTCACAGGCTTCTCGTCCTCGGTTAACAGGTGGCCTCCACGCGCCGCCGTTGTTCTCAAGCCCCTCGGTTGCCTTGTTGAGCTTCCGACTTCCCTCTGGGAAGAGGCGACCCGAGCCTGTTTGGGAGCCTCTGGGAGGAGAAGGGCCCGACAGAGAGCCTCTCTGTTCCCCCCTAACCCGAGTTTTGGTGGCCCCGGAAGCCCGTTTCCAGGCCGTGGGGTTTAGGACCATTCCCTTCCCCCCCAGCGCTGCTCCTCTGTGATGACGCTGGGCTGGCCTGGGGGACGCCCACTGTGAGGGGAGGGACTTCAGGTCGGCCATCCTGGTAAAGGGAGAGAAGGCTCAGTTCACAGTGATTCCAAGCTTTCGCCTTAACTGTTGTTTGTCCCCCATCCCCGACACTGTGACCCCCCCCTGGCTGTTTCAGCCCTGTGCCCCACGTTCTTCCTGGTGGGGTGGGAAGGAGTGGCCATGAGGCCCCAGCCCGAACCCGAACCCGAACCCCGGGGTCCAGAGGAGAAGGGGGCCAGCTTCGTGAGCACTGACCTGCAGTCCCAAAGGGTGTTCACAAATGACACAGAGCCACAATAGATACATTGTTGATGTTGATGATCAGCATCCGTAAAAATGTATAAATTACAACACATGGTAGCCAACACAATACCGAGTGTAATTAGTTTAAAAACAACAGCTTAAACATTAATCATCAGTTGTGCTGTGTTCCTCTTTTAAAAAAACTGGAAGCCAAGTGCTGTATCTGAAGCTTGTGAGCAAGAGTACAGGAGAGACAGACAGAGTGGCTAATGGACAGTAGGCCTTCTGTCATGGGTACAGGCATCGCTGGTCACACCTGGTCTTGAGGGAACTGCCGCTCCCTGACATAGGAGTTGTTGCTGTCAGCACAGCATAAAGGCATTTCTGCCTGCTGTGCCCCCCACCAAGCAGCTTCCGTAGATCACAGGCTGTGCGACCACAGAAATCATCCACTGAAGTGCTGTGGACTTAGCATCGTTATCCCGTTACGTAACTCTTCTTAATCCTTTAGAATCACTTGTTAAACTTTTATAGGTGAAATAATTTTGTGCTCATCGAAGTAATGTAATTACGCAGACTAATTCAAGACTATTAGAAATTTTTGGGGCTCCATTTATAATACCACCCAATGCATTCAAGGTACAATTTATTAGGGAATGATTCAACCCAAAAGAATGCCCGGCCTGGGCCTCAGCTTGGATGCTGAGGAATTTTGCGTGAACCGAAAGCTGCTGGAAATTGGTTAGTTGGTCCTCCGTTCACCCTTTTCGACGTAATTAGACTTAGGGATTGTTTCCAAGAAACGGACTCGAGACCCGTAAATCTGCCATGGTTTTGTCTTTGGACACCAACCTGGAGATCACGGGGATAATTTCCAGGGATGACAGCGTCGCGGGGCAGCAGAGCGGAGCGGCGGCGGCGTGCGGCCGTCCAGGTGGAGGCGCAGGTGCTTCTTTGTCAAGTGTCAGCAGCTCTTTTGCTGTGTCTGCGTCGCGCAGATGAGGGCAGACCGAGAGAACTTTCTGCTTGCCTTCAGGAGGGTTTGGGGGTAGTCTGGGCAGAGGGGCTCGGCCTGCTCGCAGCCCACCCTCGGGTGCTCTGAGTCTGTTGACATCTGAGGCAGTGCTGTGGGGTGCTGTCGGCAGCATGGGGGAGGCAGCAGAAGCTGCGCCTGCAGAAGGACATTTGTGTGGCCTAATGAGTTTCAAAACCCATTTGCGAGATTGAGGTAATGTATTATTTCCCAGACTCCAGCAGTTTACTCCTTCCCACCATGCCGATCGGGCTGTTAAGTCCTCTTGCTGTGTGCACACAGCTGTTGGCACTGGGGAAATGGTCAGGTTTGAGGCCCCTGCCGCACCCAGGCTCGGCTCTTCTGGAACTGATGAGTGACTGCACTTTTGAAAATGAAGTTTTTAAGAACATTGGAAAATGTGAAGTGAAGAAAGCAGGATGCCAAATTGTATATTCAGTAGGATCTGAGGAAAAACAAAGTGTGCATGGAAAAATACTGTGCACGTCCTGCCAGCAGGTCCCGGTGGTCCCCCTCTTTGAGCACAACGGTTAGATCCAGTGTCACCCTCTGTCCCTTTTTAGGACCTTACCTGCTGCCCATTGCCTGGGGTGGTAGCACCTGACACCCAGGTGAGAAGACCCCAGAGAGAAGCACATGGATTCTGGCTGGGATTCCTGGGCCTGGTCCTTGCTCTCTGGGTGACCCTGGGCGACTTCCTTCCCACGTAGAGCTCAGTCTCTCCATCGGTAAAATGGCCCAAGTCCACCCAGCTCAGAGCCTGCTGTGAAGATTCCATTCCCTGTGTAAGCACCCGGCAGTGTGGGGCCTCTGGGGGTCTAAAGAAATGATGGCCTGTGGTGCTAATGGGCTTATTATAAAAATGCATGTATTTCTTTCAAAATCAGAGAAACATTATAAATAAAATAATGGGGGAAAGGAGTAATGACTGAAAATGAAAAAACAAAGTGGTCCTTCCAGCTGCACGGTCCCACTGACTGCTCTGTCCCCACTGCACTGACCGCTCTTTACTCATCTTTGGAAAAGAGGAGGTCGGATGGCAGCTGGACCTTTACCACCTGGTGCATCCGGCCCCCCTAGAGGGGAGGCATGGAGCACTATGAGAACGTCCACTGGGGCTTTATCCCAGCCTGGGGGAGTCAGGAGGGCTTCCTGGAGGAAGGAGCATCTCAGCTGAGACTGGAAGGAAGAGTAGGCGCCAACTCGGTGGAGAGGGAGAAGCTGCTTCAAACAGAGAGAAGGGCATGTGTAAGGCCAGAGGTTGCAACAGGACAAGTTCGGGAGACTTGGCTAGAAGGTGACGTGCCAGTGAGGTGGTGGTGGTGAGAGGTGAGGCCCAGGGTGAGTGGGCCTCCCATCTCAACTGAAGGCTCTCCCGCTGGACAGACTCCATTTACAACCCGCACTACGCCCTGGCTGTGCCCGGCAGAAGCCACAGCCTGAGAAGGCCTTATGGCCAGAAGACTGAGAGCACCTCCTTACTGGGGTTCTGGATGGAGTTTCGGGGGTGAAGAGCTGGCCTTCATTTCTGTGCATATTGAGAAAGCTTGATCAAAATGATCACCGCCATCCAAACCCCCTCAGGGAAGGCCGGAGAGAACCGTGGCCTTGGCCAACAGCGTGGGCCTGATGGAGCATGCCTACAGGGCTGCCCTGCAAGGCCTCCTTGGGGAGCGGAGACAGCCTGGCGCTGGCCTGTGGCGGTTGCCATGGCAGCAGGACCTGAGTGACCTCACTTTCTGAGAGTGGTCACCTCTGTTGCAGGGCCCTGCCCCGGCTGGCCATTGGTGACAGGGGGAGAGGCTGCTTCAGCTGGTCTCTGGAAAAGCTGTCAGGAGGCTGTCCCCTGGGATAAGGCTGTGTCTGACAGCCAGGACACCACGGTCCCCTAGACGGGGCCTGCAGAAAGAATTAAGTTGGAGGCCATTAGAACAAGTCAGACAGTGCTCCCAGGAGCCCCGACTCAGTAACCGCCGAGAGCAACCCCGGGACCTGCACGTGGATGAAGCAGACGAGTTGGTTTTGAGCCAGCTCCTCGTCCGGGCTTGTGTGGAATGCATCCCCACTGCCTGCTGCTGCTGTCGCTTGTAAAGGGGGCACCGTGATGGGGTCTTGAGAACATGAAGTCCCAGGTTTTGTTCCCCCTGCCTCTATCACAGTGTGCTCAGGGGCATGCTCTCCCCTGATGGTGCCCCCACGGCCCCCTACCTTCTCAGCTGCTCCTTCCGCCTCCCTGCCCACTCCGATCCACCCCTGAGTCCTGGTGATCCTTCTCCAAAACAGATGTCCAGTGCGTCCTTGGTCATCCAGCTTGCCTGCTGCCCCCTTACCCAGGCCTGCCCTGTCCTCTCCACACGCCCTCCTCACTGGTCTCCTCGCATTATTATGGCCTCTTGTGCAGCAACCTGAGTGGTCTTTAAAAAGGAAAATCTGATTATTGCTTTGCTCCCTGTTTTTAACCCTGCAACAGCCTCGCATTGTCCATGGAGGGAGACAGTCCGAAGTTCTCCAGGTGTGGGCTGGGCCCCGCATGATCTGTGTGGCCCGCTCTCATTGCTCTCCCCCTTCACACGCAGCCTGGGCCACATCACCCTGCAGGCTCGCTGTGCCCTCCACAGGCCTGCCCGCCCTCCCCCGCCGTGAGGCGCCCTCCCCCGCCTTACTCTTTCCTTGGAAGCCCCGCCCGCCCTAGCCCTAATCAAGTTCCCCTGCTGCTCTCATCTCCCAGAGCCCAGTTCTTCTCTTTTGCAGCACTTATCCCCACTGTGAGACCTGTTTGTTCATTTGCTTCATATTAATATCCTTCTCTTCCACTCACTCTTGTGAGCTCTTCGGTTCCCCAGGGTTCTAGCAGGGAGCAGCGTTCTTGGCACATGTGGACCCTGAGTAATAGCGTCCAGTAAACCCAGTGAATGAATAGAGTCACCCAGTCTTCCTAAGTCTCCATTTCTGCATCTGTAAAATGGAGATAACTGCCCTGTTGACCTCACGAGTCTATGTGAGGATCACATGACACCGTAATTTGGAAAAGTACTGTGGAAAGTGATGCACAAAAGTTAAAGTATAACATTATTACTCCTTTTAACCAGGTCAGGCCCTCTGCCCTCCCAGTTTCTCCAGTTTTTGAAGGAGAGTGTGCTTCTTAGGATAAAGGAGTAGGGAGCAGCGTGAAGCCCCTCTTAGTGGTCTGTGCTCAGCGTAAGCACACCAAGGAGGAGAGAGGCCTGTGGCTCAAGGACACACGTGACATTCAGCCTGGAAAGGTCCCTGCACGTACTTCGCAGTCCCCATCAGGTGGGGCTGGTATGAAGCAGCACTTAGCAGCGTTACGGGAGCTCCAGCCTTGAGACCTAGAGGGTTCCGGCCATGCTAACGGATTGCAATAGTGCTAAGAGATTACAGAGAATGGGAGAGAGCTGAGAAGACTAATGGGAAAATGTTAAACCCATTCTCCAGGACAGAAAAAGGTGGAGTTAGCAGCTAACTATTAATAAAATTAATGTTGACTTCTGGGAAAATTCTATCATGGATCTGTGTTAGAACTCTTGGTTGCCAGTGACAGAACACTCAATTCCTAGGAGCTTAAACAAAAAAGTGAATCTGTTGCCTCAAGAGGTGACAAGGCCGAGGGCTGTGTAGCATCAGACGCAGCGGCACTCGGGCTCAGGTGTCCTCGCGTGCGCTCGCCGTCTCTGTGTCTTGGTGTGCCCTGGTTCCAGGGCCGGGCCGTGCCTGTGGCGGCTCCCTCGAGCTCCTGGGCTACTTCTTTGCAGGTCCAATGGAGAGGAAATGCCTCTTCCCTTTTACGGCCTGCTGGCGCCCCGGGCTTACACCTCACTGCCTCTGATTGGCCAGGCCTGGGTTACGTCTCCCTTGTAGAAACTAGAGTCAGTGCCACAGCGACTGAGTGGGGCATGGACGGTTCCCCTAGGAAGGGTGGATGCTCATACCAGAAAAAGGGCCAGTAGACACCGGGCAGGCAGTAGGACCCATGGCGTTGCAAGACGAAAGACAGGTGCGCTCGTGGGAGCCAGCACCCGCTCACCAAAACCATTCATTCTTTTACGAGTTCTTAGACTCACAGGATCTGCGCATAGTGAGGCCGGAGACTGGGCGAACCTTGATTTGGAAAGGCACGTGACACTAAAGAGCCCAGGCCTTTAGAACCTTGGCGATTTCGTCTCATCCTTAGTTTGCAGAAGAGCAGGAACCAGCCCCAGGTCCTCGTGCTGCCAGAGTCTCAGGCTGTTCTTGTGAACGTAGAGAGAGGTGTCTACTGGGTGATGCGGTCCAGCTGGCTGACCATGGCTTTTTGAAAATAGCCCGCAACTCAAAGAATTTATGATTTACTCTCAAAGTGGGAATGCTCTCTCATGGCCAAAGGGCATTATACTTAGCATTCTTCTGTTCTACAAGTTAAACAAATTGGTGACATTACAGAAGGGAGGTCTGCTCGTCCAAGCTGTAGATGACCCAGAGTTAGAAGAGCCAACCTTTCTTCCATCTGTCTTTCCATCCATCTGTCCACCCATCCCTTCTATCTATTCCTTCATTTACCTAGCAAATATTTATTGAGCTGCTAATATATGCCAGACCCTGTTCAACACACTGGGAATATAAAAGTGAACAAAACAGGCAATTAATATTGTCCTTACCCTCACGGAGCTTACATTTTAGTGGGAAAAGCAGACAACAAACAAACAAGCAAATAAAATAAATACGTTAGCAAGTAATGCATGCTCTGAAGAAGAGCAGAGCTGGCTGAGAGGAAGGAGAGGGATGGCAGCAGTGTTTAAGTTGTGTGGTTCGGTGAGTGCCTCTGCGTAGAGACTTTGGTGAGCCCTGTGGCCATCTGGGGAGGAGCGTTCTAGGCAGAAGGAAGGCAGATGCACAGGCCCCAGGGTAGAAGCATCTGATGTGTGTGAGGAGCAGCCAGGAGGCCACAGTGGCCAGAGTGGAGATGACACGGGATCTGTGCCAGGTGTGACGGGATACCATGGCGGAGTTTTCGGCGGGGGAGTGGTGGGACCTGACCTCTGATGCAGAGGACCACTCTGGCTGCTGCGTGGCGGCAGATCGTGGGGCTGAGCCGAGGCCACAACACCAGTTTTGAGGCTCTTGCAGGGGTGGAGGGGAGAGGTGATGGCAGCCCAGCTGGCGGTGGTGGCAGCAGAGGCGATGAGAAGTGGCTGGATCCGGGCTGTATTCTGAAGACGGAGCTGACAGGTGAGCTACCCGGAGGTGGGCGGCGAGGTGGTAGGTCTTGTCTCGGAATGAGGTCCAGTGTCGTGATGCTGTCAGAAGGGCTCTGGCTCCTCTGACAGTCCTGCACTGCCCACCATTGGACAGGCTCCACCACCTTCTGGGGACCCTGCAGGCTGCCAAGGGCTCATCTCCACTCTGTGGGAGGGTGGGCCTGCTGACCTCCGGAACCCGGGCTTCCAGCTCTGTGCATTCCTCGGCAACCTCTGTGATGTGTCTGGCTCTTAATCCTTTTTATTGTATGAAAAGTCGTCTTTGCCCTTTTTCATCTTCTGTTGACATTTAAAACTCCTTCCCTTTGTTCTGACCTTATTGAATAGAATAATTTCTTGGAACTCTCTGTATAATGAATGCTTGTGTACTTACAGATTCTGATCAAGTTTTCCTTAACCTTTACTTTGAGGGACCTTGCATCATGTGATATAGAAAACATTTTAGGAAGCACTTAGGAGTTTGGTGTAAAATGAAAATACTGCTTTAGCTCTCACTATTTGTGCAAGCGCGAGCCCCCTGTAACACAGATAGCAGCTGAGGTACCCTGCCAGTGGAGATCGAAGTGAAATTGCCTCAAACTCCTATGCCATGTATACCAGGAACCCTGCAGTCTTCCCGGGCTCTCTGCAAGTTTCCTGAAGCTGGCAGGGGTTGGAGGAGTAGTGTGGGAGGGGTCATCTCCTCACATCATTCTGGGCTCCCCTTTCAGCCTGCAGTAAATGACATCAATCTGTAGATCACCAATGGCCTTCTTGTCATCTCTGTGACACAGTGACTCACCCACAGAACAAGTACTCCAATCTCCTCACTCTTTTAAATATCCCTCCCAGAAGGCTGGGTGTGGGGGGATTTTTGCTAAAGTATTGGGGTCACAGAGTATGTGTATGGCAGGCATGAGGGTTGGGGTGAGGAGGTGGAGTGATGTATTACTTTCTTTACTGCACAGTAGATGCTTAAAATTGGATATGAGATTTGGTTTCTAGTCATGAAGAAGCAGTTCCTATCAGACTAACCTTCCCACAGCTGACCACTATAAACTGTGTGTAACAATAGCAACAACAAATACCTGAAGGTGTTAGAGGGCAACAAACAGCAGGCAGACCCTGGAAGGGAGTCTGCTCTTACAAAATGGAAATGGCACTGGGTGAGTCTTCTGCTTTTGTTCTCTGCTTGAGGGTAGACTCCAGGCAGAGCAGCTAAGAGTTGGATAGAAAACCTGCAGTGTTACTGGCTTGAAGAATGAGAGGACAGAATTTGGGACAACCGTAGCAGCTGGAAAGTGAGGAGAGAAATCTCAGAAAGGAAAGAATCAGAGAGGAGGAGCCACAAATTCCGTGTACAGTCTCTGCCCAAATCGCTGGATGGCTCCTGGGCCCATGCATGGGGCAGACTCTAAGCTCAGCTAAGGATAAGAGAACTGAATAGAAATTTCTGCTTCTGCACACAACAGAGGAGACAGAGTTTGAAATGTGAGTAGAGCCAAGTTAGCTGGCTGTTTAAAAAAAATCAATGTCCTTCGGAGAAACATAACAGAATCCAGAGTTTACACAAATAAATTTTGTAATGTCTGGTATTCCACCCAAAATTACTCAATATAAGAAGAAACAGGAAAAAGTGACCCTTATTCAAGAGAAGGCAATCAATGGAGCTTGTCTCCAAGATGATCCAGATGTTGAAATTAACAGATAAGTATTTTAAAACAAGTATTATAAATATGCTCAAGGATACAAAGGAAAATATACTCACAATGAACAAAAAGATAGGAAATCTCAGTAGAGAAATAGAAACTACAAAGAAAAAACAAATGGAAATTCTGTAACTGAAAAATACAGTATCTAGAATAAAGAATTCATCATTTGGACTCCACTGCAGAATGGAGATGACAGAAGAAAGAGCCAGTGAACTTGGAAATAGAGCAATCATTCAACCCGAAAACAGAAAAAGAACAGGGGAAAAAAGAACAGATACTCAGGGACTTATGGACAATATCAAAAGATATTTGTGTAATATATATTGTAATAATATATGTGCAATTGGAGTCTCAGAGGAGATGAGAGACAATGGGGAGGAAAAACTAGTTGAAGAAATAATGCCTGAAAACTTCCCAAATTTGGTGAAATATGTACATTTACAAATTCAAAAGGAAAAAAAAAAATCCTGCAAGGTTTTTTTTGTCCCCAAACAGGACAAATGCAAAGAAAAATCACACCTAGGCATATCATAGTCAAACTTCTGGAAACCAAAGATAAAAAAGAAAATCTTGGAAGTAGCTAGAGAATAATGAGTGTCACACAGGGAATAATGATATGAACACTACTGACCTCTCATCAGAAATAGTGGAGTCCAGAGACAGGGCATTGGCATCTTTAAAGTGCTGATAGAAAAATAAAAATATGTCAACCCATGATTCTGTATCCTTCAAGAATGAAAGTGAAATGAAGACATTCTCAGATCAATGAAAACTAAGTGAGAATTCATTGACAGCAGACGTGCACTGCAGAAATGTTAAAGCAAGCTCTTCAGGATGAAAGAACATGATGCCAGATAGGAACTAGATCTTCAGGAAGGAATGAACAGACTGGAAATGGTAAATACATGTGAAAATACAGAAGACTATTTTCTCCTTTTAAGTTTTTAAAAATACATATGACGATTTAAAGTGAAAATTATAATATTGCATTGTGGGGTTTCTAAGATATGTAGACATCATACATGTGGCAACTGTGGAGTACAGGATGGGGCTTGGAAAGAATTATGGTCGCAAGCTCCTTACATTTTACGTAAATGATACAATATTAACTGTAAGAAGACTTTAAAATGTTAAAGATGTGTAGTGTAATCCCCAGAGCAACCATTAAAAAAATAATGTAAAGCATTATAGCTAAAAGGCAATAGATATAATGTAATTCTAAAAAAGTCAGTTATTCCGAAAGAAGGCAGTAAAGGAGGAAGAGAGGAATAAAAGGGTAAAAACAGTAAACAAATAGCAAAGTGGCAGATATAAATCTGCTCATATCAACAATTACCTTAACTGTAATGGACTAACCATTATAACTAAAGGAGATTGTCAGAATGGATACGAGGGCAAGACTAAATTATATGCTGTCGACAAGAGGTACACTTTCAGCAAAAAAGAAACAAATAGGCTAGCAGTAAATAGACAGACTAAAGAGATTCCATTCAATAGTAAGCACAAGGAGACTGGAAGTATTGTAAATTACAATCAAATAGACTTCAAGATGAGGGGTATTACCAGAGATAAGAGGGACATTTCATAATGGTAAAAGGATCAATGTATCAGGAAGACGTAACAATAACATATGCACCTAATAGCAGACTTTCAAAATACATGAAATTATTTTTTATACAATTAAAGAGAGAATAAACAAATCCAGAGTCATAGTTGGAGATTTTACTCCCTGAGTAGTTGATAGAAGAGCTAGGCAAACCAGTGAAGAGAGAAGATGTGTATGACACTATCAACTACCTTAACTGACATTTACAGAACACTATATGTAACAAGTGCAGGATACATATAGAACACAATATTTATACATGTTAAATATGTTATATATATAGTATTGCATAACAAGTGCAGGATACATATAGAACACTACATATATGTTAAATATGGTGTGTATATATATAGCAT
>NC_060286.1:40875790-40993657 GCF_021613505.1 Equus quagga
ACTATATATGTTAAGTATGTTATATATGTATAGTACTATATAACAAGCGCAGGATACATACACTTTTCAAATTCAAATAGTACTTCACTAAAGTAAGCCTTATGCTAGGACATACAGGAAATCTTAATACATTTAAAAGGATTGAAACGACACAGAGCCTAGTCTCTGATCACAGTGGAATTAAATTGGTAATAAATAATGAGATAGTGAACAGTAGGAACGACTCGGTGAACATGCGGCAGTTAAACCAGACACTTCCAAACAACTCGCAGGGTCTTGTGCTTTTGGCAAAGATGGAGTAGTAGGGACCAGATTTATGCTCCAATCTTCAACAGTTAAAGACTGGACAAAATGTAAGAAACAACGCCCTCGAGGTCTTTATGCTAAGTGAAATAAGTCAGATAGAGAAAGACAAATACCATACAATCTCTCTTATATGTGAAACCTAAAAAAAAAAAAAGATTGATAGATACAGAGAACAGATTGGTGGTTGTCAGTGGCAAGGGGTTGGGAGATGGGAGAAATGGATGAAAAAATTTAGGAAAAAGTAAAAAGCCTAACCAGATCAGAGAGGTAAAAGATTTCTTCCAGGCTGGGGATGAGAACTGCTTTCCATTAATTTAATAAAAATGACACAGAGGAGCCAGAGTCAAGACAAAAAAATAATTCAGAAATTCTAAGTTAGAATTGATCAGTAGGTTAAGAATTCTTTAAAATTCAAATGAGCCTTCAACATTTGTGCTGTTTGCTGGGCTTAAACAGAGGAAAACAAAGAACGACAACAAGAACAAAAGAAACAGTGGTTTTCAGACACTGAACACCAGGCAGTGTAGACAGCGATCCCTGAGAGAGGGGAAACAGAATGAGGCAAGCCCTACGATTGCTCCGGCTTACTGCCTGGCGAGGGTTTCTAGACTGTAGCACAGGGAGGAGAAACCAGATGGGTCCCAGTAAACTTCCTGAGTTGAGGAGACAAGCTGGGGGTGCTGGAAGGCCAAGGCAGCTAGCGTTCTCAGGACACAGCACTGGAGATTAGAAGCTGCCCAGGGGGAAAGCTCCAGAGATCTTCAGGCTGCTCCCCCCAAGTCTTCAGTGGAATGCCGATCGACACATGTGTTTGAGGAGGCTCCTCGAGGTGGGGAAAGAACCACTCAAAAGGAACAGGCTGAACAATCCCCAGCGCTCACAGGGCCGAGAGCAGTTCCTGTTCCCACAAGCCAGAGTGGAGAATGTCAGAATGCACAGAGGTATTGCCTCAGCAGCGGTGGAAAATAGCTCTAAACCAAACGCTGCTTTGGCCTCTCCTGTCGGAGCTTCAAAACTGTCCTGGCAAGGTGTGAACTGTTTCCAAGTAATTTAACTGTGTCCCAGAACAAACCTCGAGAGCTTAGAGGAATACAAAAATATAGAAATCCACTAAAGTAAAATTCAGTGTCTGACATCCAAACAAAGATTACAGGGCATACAAAGGCGTAGAAATAAACGAACCATGATGATAAGAAAAATCAATCAACAGAAACAGACTCAGATGATACAGTGAGTAGATGAGAACGTGAAGCCGCCTGTTAGACTCCCTATATGCAAAAAGGCAGAGAAAAGCGTGAGCATGTTAAGGAGAGACATGGAAGATGTAAGAAAGATCCAAATTGAACTTCTAGAGATGAAAAAAAAATGTTCTTAGATGAAAAATACACTAGATGGGATTAACAACTGATTAGAATCTATATAAGAAAAGGTTAGCAAATTTGAAGCCGTAGTTGTAGAAACAATCCAAAATGCAATACGGAGAGCAAGCAGCTTGGGGAGAAAATGGACAGAGCATCAGTGAGTTGTGGGACACCTTCAGGCTCCCCCAGTATGCACGAAATTGGAGTCCTCAAAGGAAGGGGGGCCAGGGAAATATTTAAAAGAAATAAAGGCTGAAAGTTTCCCAAATTTGGTGAAAATTAGAAACCCACAAATCCAAGAACCTCAGTGAACCCCAAGCATAAGAAACATGAAGAAAAAAGTTCACCAAGGTACATCAAAATGCAATTTTTATAACCCATAATAAAGAGGAAAATCTTAAAAGCAGCTGGAGAGGGAGAAAAAGTCAAATCACATGCAGAGGAACAAAGATGGGAAAGATAGCAGAGTTGTTACTGGAAATAATGCCGGAGACGGTGGAACAACATATTTAAAATACTGAAAGGAAAAAAACTCTAAAGCACTGTTAACCTAAAATTTAATACTCAGCAAAATATCTTTTAAAAAGAAAGGCAAAATGCTTTTTCAAACATTTAAATGCTGAAGTAATTCATCACCAGCAGACCTACTCTATGGGAAACGTCAAAAGAAGTTCTAGAGGCAGAAAGAAAAGGACATCTGATAGAAATCAGCAACTGTACAGAAGAATGGTGAGCAGCAGAAATAGTAACTATGTGAGTAAATAGAGATACTTTTGTTCTTATTAAAATAGCACTTTAAATGATGATTGACTGTTTAAAGTAAAAATAATAACAATGTTTTGTGGATTTTATGACATATGTAGCTGTGAAATGTATGATGACAATGTAAAAGACGGAGAAGGGGAATGGTGTATAATGCTGTTATGGTTCTTAGAAGGCAGGTGATAATATTATTTGCAGGTAGACTGTGATAGGTTACAGATGTATGCTATAAATCTTAAAGCAACTAGTAATAAAACAAAGATTTGTGGTTAGTAATCTAACAATGAGAGATAAAATGAAATAACAAAAGATAGTCTAGAAGGCAAAAAAAAAAAAAAAGGAAAAAGGAAAGAAAGAACAGATGAGAGAAATAGAAAGCAAAGAAGATTTAAACCAAACCATATCAATAATAGATGAAATGGTCTAAACACCCATTTAAAAGACAGAGATTGTTAAGTTGGATGGAAAGTCAAAACCTGATTATATAATACCTTCAAGAAAGCCACTTTAAAGACACAAAAAGTTAAATGGAAAAGAATGGAAAAGATATATCAAGCTAATAGTAATTTTAAAAAAGCTAGAGTGTCTATATGAATATGAGACATAGAAGATTTCAGAGCAAAGAAGATTAGCAGGGATAAAGAGAGCCATCTTATGATAATAAATGGGTTAATTCGTCAATGGAGATAACATGGTACATAAACATAGATGCATAAATATTTAATACCTAATAAGAGAGCTTTAAAATACACGAAGCAAAACTGAGAACTGGAGAGTGGAGAAATAATCAAATCCACAATTATAGCTGGAGGTTTCAGCACCCCTTTTTCAATAATCAATAGATCAAGTGGACAGAAAATCAGTAAATATATAGAAGACTTGAGCAACCTTATCACCCAACTTGGCCTAATTGACTTTTGTGGAACACTCCATGAATCAGCAGCAGAATGCCCATTCTTTTCAAGGGTACACCTGGAGTGTTTACCAAGATAGACCATGTTAGAGGCCATAGAACAAGCCTCAGTAAATTTAAAAGGAATGAAATCATTCAAAGTGTATTCTCTATTGGTGATGAGATTAAATTAAAAATCAATAACAGAAAGATATCTGGAAAATTCCCAAATATTTAGAAACTAAACGACACACTTCTAAATGACCCATAGGTCAAGGAAGAAACTGTTACGGATGTTAGAAAATATTTTGAACTGAATGCAAATGAAAACGCAACATATAAAAATTCGTGGAACATAGCTAGAGCAGTTCTCAGATGGTAATTTATAGCACTAAATGCCTATATGAGTAAGGAAGAAAATTTTGTATCAGTGATCTCAACTTCTACTTTAAGATACAAAAAAAAGAAGAGCAAATTCAACCCAAAGTAAGCCAAAAAAAAAAACAAAAAAAAAAAACAAAAACAAAAAAGAGAGAGAGAGAGATAAAGATGAGCATAAATATCTAAATAATTAAAATAGAAAACAGAAAAACAGTAGAGAAAAATCAGTGAAACCAAAAGCTAGTTCTTTGAGATCAATGAAAGTGATGAACATTTAGCCAGACTCATCAGGAATAAAAGAGAAAAGGTACAACTTACCAATGTTAGGAATGAGAGAAGTGATTTAATTACAAATTCTGCAGATATTAAAGGGGTACTAAAGCAATGTTACAATCAACTTTATGCCAATGAATTTGACAAATTAGATGACATGGATAAACCCCTTGGAAGACCCAAACAATAAAAACTCACTCATGAAGAAATAGATAATACTCAAAGCTCCATATCTCTTAAAGAAATAGAATTCATGATTAAAAACCTTCTCACAAAGAAAACTCCAGGTCCAAATGACTTCACTAGTGAATTCTACCAAAGGAAGTAATAGCAATTTCTTAGGGGCTGAATTGCATCTTTCTCAAAACTTATATTTTGAACTCCTAACTCCCAGTTCTTTAGAGCATGTCTTTATTTGAAGATGGTGTCTTTACAGAGATAATCAAGTTAAAATGAGGGTGGGCCATTAGGATGGGGAGATTTGGAGACCGAAAGGCATAGAGGGAGAATGCCATGTGAACGTGAAGACGGCCGCCTACAAGTTGAGAGGAGAGCTCTGGAACAGACCCTTCCCTCACAGCCCTCAGAAGGAACCGACCCTGCCAACACCTTCATTTCTGACGTTTGGTTTCCAGAATCAGGAGATAATACATTTCAATTGTTTAAGCTACACAGTTGGTAGTGGTTTGTTATGGCAGCTCTGGGAAATTCATACATAATTTCCTACAAACTATTCCAGAAAATTGAAGAGGAAGAAACACTTCCCAACTCATTCTATAAAGCCATCATTACCCTGATCTCAAACCAAGAAAAAGACATCATAAGAGAAGAAAGTGACAGACCAATATTTCTCATGAACATAGGTACAAAATTTTAAATAAAATTTTGGCAAATCAACTCTGTACGTACATATGTAAGTGTGTGTATGTGTATTTATTATATGATGACCAAGTAGAATCTGTCCCGGGAGTGCATGGTTAGCCTAATATTTGAAAATCTATCAATGTTATTTGGCATATTCGTGAACTATAAAAGAAAAACTATATGATCATTTCACTAGTCACAGAAAGAGCTTTTGACAATATCCAACATTCATTCCTGATTAAAAAAAACTTTCAGCAAACTAGAAATAGAAGGGACTTTTCTCAAACTGGTAAGGGGCATTTATGAAAACATTAGCTCTAGAATCATACTCCACTGTGTACAAGACTGACTGCTTTCCCCATGAGATCAGAAACCAGGCAGGGGTGTCCACTCCCACTGTGTCTGTTCAGCATTGCACTGGAGATTCCAGCCTGTGCAATAAGGCAAGAAAAAGAAATAACAGGTATCTGGATTGGAAAGGAGGAAGTAAAACTATCTTTATTTACAGACAACATAATTGTCTCTGCAGAAAATTCTACTGAATCTACAAAAAACCTCCTAGAATTAAGTTAGTTTAGCATGGTTGCAAAATTCAAGGTCAATATTCAAAATTAATTGTATTTCTGTGTAGTGGAAACGAAGACTATGAAATGAAAACTTAAAATACCATTTACTATATCAAAATATGAAATAATTAGGGATAAATTTGACAAAAGAGGTGCAAGATTTTTTCACTGAAAAACTACAAACCATTGCTTCTAGAAATTAAACAAGAACTAAATAAAAGGAGAGGTATATCGTATTCATGCATTGGAAGACTCCATATTGTTAAGACGTCTCCCCAGATTTGTCTGTAAATTTGATGCAGTTTCAGGCCTTGAACACACACACGGTGAAGGATTCCCAGAGCTTTTGCAGGCAAACAGCCTGGTGAAGTCTTGTGCACTGGCTGCACAGGCTTGTGCCGAGCTGGGTGAATCTGAGAGTGATCTCTAAAATGACTTCCTGGGGCAGCAGGGGCTGTCAGGAGGTGGAGAGGAGGCCAGGAGCCAGGGCTGAACTAGGAGGGTCCCCGAGGCAGGAGCTGGCAGGGCAGGGCCAAGTGGGAGGCAAAGGGTCCCCCAGAAGTCTGACAGCCGTTATCTCCAGGTGGTGGGATTATGGATGACTTCCGTTTTCTTCTTCGTGTTTCTCTGTTTTGTGTTTTTTTGCAGAGCGTGCTTATTTCCAGTGTCATCAGAGAAACAACAATCCTGTAGTTTATTTTTATGGGATTTTGCTCTGTGCACTTCTGTATAATTTGAGTATTTTATAAGGAGATTATATTTGTTTTATAATAAAAAACAAAAGGCAGCCAAATAGGCAAGAAGAGCATGAGCTGTGGCTAATGGACTAGGTCCTAGGAGACTGTGAAGAACTCCTGTGGGGCCACGGCTTGGGAACCAGGACGTGGAAACCACAGTCAATGCGGACGCGCAGTGACCGCACCACATTTTACTAGTCGTGTTCTTTCCAAATGTGACTTCTGCTGGGCACATGGGATGTCTCGAGTTAACACATCAAGTCATCTTAGAACGTCTGACGGAAGACTTAACCCCTTAATTCCATGAAGGCAGATCCGGATCTCTAATTACTTAATTGAAAAAAGGTACACACTTCAGGCTGCTGCCGAGTCTGGGAATTAATCTTTAAAACCTGACAATGAACATTAAATTCAATTAGGGAGAGCGATTAGCAAAGATTCTTCTCTCCTCCGCCCTGGGTAGCTTTGAGATGTGGCTGACTAGTCCGCATTGATTCTGATGCTATCGCTGTTTATATATCAACCAGGGGAGCCAAGTATGCATTTTCCACTTCAGAGAGGAGTTATCGGGCAATTTACAGATTGATGGATTTCCTTAAGCACTCCATGGCTGATTCAGGAGGCCTCCTGGCCAAGAATTCAAACATCCTGGTGTGCTGCTTTTGGCCTTGGTGCCAGAGTTCAGCTCTCTGCTTTCGTCTTTCTTTGATTACGACCATGATCCATCCTTCTTCCTCCTCTTCCTTCTCCTCCTCCTTTTCCTGCTCTCGCTCCTCCCCTGTGCCCCCTCCCCTTCCTGCTCCTCCTTCTCCCCCTCCTCCTTCCTTCTCCCCGTCTTCCTCCTCGGCCTTTCCTTTCTTTGCCCTCTTCTCCTTCCTCCCTATCCCCTTTGCTTTCTTTTCTCCTCTCCCCTCCACACCTCCTCTTCCCTCTCTTTTCTCCATCGCTCCTTCTCTCCCTTCTTTTTTTTCCTTCTCCTCTCCCTCTTCATTAACATTTTTATTTTAAATTATGAAATATCTTAAACATACTCAAAAGTATAGAAAGTAACATAACAGACGCCTGTGTAGCCAGCATTCAGATTGTAGGATCCAGGTTCTGGTCCCAGTTCTCATCCCGTCGACCTCTCAGCAGCATTTGACCCTGTTGATCACTGTCTTCTCTTGGCTTCCAGGACACTCCGCCTCTTCTGTTTTCTCTCCCACCTCATTGGCCTCTTCTTCTCAGATTCCTTTTCTGGTTTCTCCATAGCGCCCCCACCCCGGCCCTGGCTGTGAACCCTGGGCCTCCTCTCAGCTCCGTGTACATTTGTTCCCTTGGAGAAGCTCATCCAGCTCATGACTGAAACACCGTCTTTGGCAGTGACTTCCAGAGCTCAGCCCCGACTATGGGCCTCTCTTCTGGACATCACACTCGTGTATTCACTGGCCTGCTCTCTGCCGTTCAAAACCGAGCTCCTCGTCTTCCTCCCTCAGACTTGCCCCTCTTGTTGGCTGATGCACCCCTGCAACTCCTTTCTTCTTGGTGCTCCGGCCCAAACCTCGGGAGTTGTCCTGGGCTTTTCTCTTGCCCTCCTACCCCACCTTGCACCCAAGGACATCTTGTTGGCTCTGCTTTCCAAGCGAGGCCACTTCTCCGTTGCCTCCACCTGGTCCAAGCCATCCTCTCTTCCCTGGATTCTTGCAGAAGCCCCTCACCATCTCCTTTGCCCCTCACACACAGCGGCCCAGGTAGCCCTGTTCTTGTCTAGAAGGTTCTTCCCCAATTTCTGTCTAGCTCCCTTCCTCAGCCCTTCAGGTCTTCCTGCAGCTGCCTTCTCTGAGAGTCCCTTCCTGGTCACCATTTCAGCCCCTTTTCTTGACCTTTTGGCCCCTTCCCGCTTTCCTTTTTTGGAACTTCAGTCTTTATCACCACCTTATGTACTATATAGATCCTGCTTGTCTTGTTTCGTGTCTGTCTCCTTGCCTAGAATGTAAACTCTTTGAAGGCAAGGGGTTTGTCTGATTTGTTTACTGCTGAACAATGCCTGGCTGAGAGCAGGGACTCAGGAAATGTTGGTTGAATGAATGAATGAGTCTCACGGTGGAAACGTTTGGGCTTACTTGCTCCAGAGCATATTGCCTCTCTGTCTCTCTCCCGTCCTTAGAGAAGGTACAGCGCAGCGATCCAGCTCCCTTACCCCGAAGCCCCCCCCACCCCCCGCGCTCCCTCTGTTCCCAGGAGCGACCACCCTCTCCACACGTGTTTTTCTAGTCTTACTAAAAATTCACAAATAAACACAATAGAGTTTTGCTTTGTGTGTGTTTTTAAAATTGTGGCGAAGTATACATAACATAAAATTTACCATTTTAACCATTTTTAAGTGTATGGTTCAGTGGCGTTAAGTACATTCACATTGTTGTGCAACCATCACCACCATCCGTCTCCAGAACTCTTTTCATCTTGCAAAACTGAAGCTCTGTCCCCATTAAACACTAACTCCCCATTGGCCCCTCCCCCAGCCCCTGGCACCCACCATCCTACTTTCTGTCTCTCTGAATTGGATTGCTCTGGGTACTTCATGTAAGTAGAATCATACAGTATCTGTCCTTTTGTGACTGGCTTCTTTCACCTGACATAATGTCCTCAAGGTTCATCTGTGTTGTAGCATGTGTCAGAATTTCCTTCCTTTTCAAGGCTGAATAATGTTCAGTTTATGGATATACCACATTTTGCTTGTCCATTCATCCATCGATGGTTGGGTTGCTTCCATCTTTTGGCTCTTGTGAATAAAGCTGCTGTGAACGTTGGTGTACAAACAGCTCTTTGAGACCGTGATCTCAACTTTTTGATTGTATATATACAAGTGGAATTGCTGGATCATATGGTAACTCTATGTTTAATTTTTTGAAGTACGGCCATGCTGTTTTCCGTAGTGGCTGGACCAGTTTGCATTCCCACCAGCAGTGCAGAAGGCTTCCAATTTCTCCCACTTCCCCACCAACACTTGTTCTTTTCTTTTCTTTTTTTGAAAGAAGCCATCCTAATGGGTGTGAGGTGGTGTTTTGTGTGTTTTTAAAACTTAGATGGCCTCGTCCTGCATCCATGCAGCTTGTCCTCTGGACTCAATATTATGTTTTTACTGTTAGCTGTGTTAACCCTCTCGATCTAGTTCTTTAACTTTATTTTTTCCATTAAAATCACACTGGTACATAGTTTTGATGCCCGCTACCCTTCTACCATGAATTCCCACTCCACTTTGAAGTCTTCTGGATGTTTCCTCTGTTATTTCTGCCCATATTTCTAAATGTAAATGTTGCTGTTTCTTGGTTTTTCAGCTTGAGACCCCAGCTATCGGTCCCTATTAGGGAAGAAAGGAGCCGAGCTGTCTTTGTGTTCTTTGAAGGCTGCCATTGGCCTGTTGTGTTCTTAAGCTTAGACACTGACACGTGCCCAGGAAACGTGCCTCCAGAGCCCTGACCCTTTGCATTTGAGAGCCTTCAGCACGTGGTATGATGAGTTTCCCATCTTGAAAGGGAGGGTTGTCTCTAGGCTCAGGTTTGTGGATGTGTGTGGGTACATTTTGGGTTTTTCTCTTATTAAGGAGATGAAGCTGGGGTTCCCTGACGTTGCTGAGGAGCCCCTGACTCTTGCTGTTAGGAACCGTATGCACTGCAGTTGTCAAGCAGCATCATAGTTCCTGCTGTGCGCCAGCCACAGTGCTGCGTGCTCCGTCCTCACTTGCTCCTCCCCGCTGCCCTCCAGACAGGACTCTTCTCTTCCTGACTTTACAGAGGAGGAGACTGAGGCCCCGAGAGGCCACGTCGCATGACTGCCAGCAGCAGCATCACGTGGGAGGTGCTTGGCTGCAGGTGCCATCCCTGATGGGGGACGGGAGCATCCCCTTCTTCCTGTGGTGACAGGGAGGGTAGGAGACCAGCACTGCTGAGCACCTCCACGTGCCAGGCCTGGGGCCAGCCCGTCGGCTTGTGTGGTGGTCGGCGGAGTTTCCTGGGAGAGCTGGTGAAGAGCTGGACCAACCCCCTCATCCATGGGATATACGGTCCTATAGCTGAGGACTTAGAAAGATGTTTCAGACGTCATTAAGTGTCCTCAGAGCTTTCCGCCATGAGCCTCATTCCCCCATGGAGAGCCGTGGTGGGAAAGAGGGACGGTACCTTCTCTCCCAGAAAAAAGAAGAGTTGCCCTTCAGGAGGTATCTGCTCTTTGCCATTTGTAAACACAGGTGTGGCAGGCTCTGTTTTGGATCTTGGTCTTAAAGCAGGATGTGTGCAGATCGCCTGGCCTGGTGCAGTGTCCACTGCAGGGCTCAGACAACCCCTTTCAGAAGACAGATATCGGAGATGCAGGCGAGATGGGGCTAGCACTGTGAGTGGAGAGGACGTCTTGGTGGTGAGCAGGTGTGGAGCGGGTGTACAGGGCGGGTGGCAGAGCCGCAGCATACAGACGCTGTTTTCTGTGGGTTCCCTTAACCCCAGGAAAACTTTTGGGAAAAGCTCCCCCTCAACTTGCCAGCCCCAGGCCTGTCTGTTTCTACGAGGACAAGTTTAACATCTACATATTGTCTTGGTGGTAAAATAACGGGAATCTAGGCCCACCGTGGGGCCCTTTCCCTATGCAGAGGGCCTGAGCCTAGCCCCAGGGTCCGGGCCCCAGTTTGTGATGTCCGGTGCTGTGTTTGCCTCCTAGGTGTGGAACGCTGTGGACTCAGGGGGCTGCTTGCAGACCTACTGCCCGCACAGCGAGGCCGTGCGGGCTGCCCGCTGGTCTCCCTGTGGCCAGCGCATCCTCAGTGGGGGCTTCGACTTTGCCCTGCACCTAACAGACCTCGAAACAGGTATGTTCCGCTGTATCGTTACCTGAGGCGCCCCCTCCTCAGAGCTGGCGACTGAGCTGGCTCTCTCAGTGGGGAAGCTTCTCGGGGTGTCTGCAGCTGCATCCGGTTTCAGGGCAGTGGGATGTGGGCCTCAGGACAGGCTCACATCGGAGCCTGTCCTGTCACATAGAAACACACTCACATGAGTGTGTTTCTGGGCCCTTTGCCTGGAACCAAGACCCTCCATGGAGGGTTCGAGGTGGGCCTCTGCCAGCTCACCCAGAGGACAGAGCCCCAAGGTTGTCTCAGCTCCAAGCTGTGGGGCTGGATAAAGAGGTGGCTTTTTAATCAACTTCTGACATGTAATTTGTACTGAAATAGATTTAGCTTTATCACAGTGTCCTTTGGTTGGAATCAGTTTAGAATTCCTGTCAATTCATTATCGTTGAAAGGCTGTAAGGAATGATTCCAGCTCATAAGGAAAGTCTGCAAACGAGTCCTGCTTTAATGCCCGCACTGAAAAGGCATTTGGGTGAGATGGATTTGTGCTGGTAAATCCTAAGGGGACTCTTAACAAGCAGGGCGAGAAGGAGAGAGAAGTCGGTGGAAGGAACTTTCCATTACTGAGCACTCCTGTGCGACAGGCCCCGTTAGCACCTAATGTGGCTGCAGCCCTGAGCGGGGTTCAGGTGAGGACAGAGCCAGGAGCGGGTAACCGGGTCCCACCTCTGCCCCTGACTCCTAGTCTGGCTGCTTTCGGCACCCACGCTGCCTCCTCCTCCCTGGGCTCCTCCTGGGTCTTGGTTCTACTGGGCATCACCGCCAGGGCCAGGAGGGGAAACCAGAGGTCATGCCAGTCCCTGGGGCGTCCCTTGAGACCCGCAGGCAGCCCCCGCCTGCCTGGCCCAGCAGTGGTGGTGCTGGGGCCTGTGCCCCTCCCAGGGCCTGGCAAGCAGGAGGTGATGACTCAGTCCACATGCACAGCTCCTCCCCAGCAGCTGGGAGGTGCAGGGAGGGAGTGTGGCGGGTGGTCTGGGGTACCTGTGGGGTGTGTTTCATACCTTGAATGTCCTCATCTCCTTCTGGGCCACTGAGGGGTGGCCTTGAAGCTCCGCTGACTGAGCCCCATGGCTCTCAGGAGGGCCGGTGATGAGACTGGTGATGTGTCAGCGGCCAGTACTGTACCACAGGCTCTGCGCACGATATGTCGCTCCTCCCCACAGCTTGCTGCCAGCCATGGTTCTGCCCATTTTACAGGTGAGGAGACTGCGGCTCAGAGGGCAGAGCAGCTTGCTGAGGCCTCCCGCTGGTGCATGGCCAGCAGGGGTTTGGAGCCATATCTGTGCAACTGCAAATCTCGTGCCCTTTCCACGGTGCTGAGCGTGTGGTGTTTTCTTCTCAACAGAGGGTTTCCCCAGCTGCTGTGTCTCACTGAGAGTCCCACAGGGCCCATGAGGGAGCCACGGCTCGGGGAGTTGGATGCCACTTGGTGATGGTGGCACCCACTGTCCCTGATGGTGATGGTCAGTGATGATGGCAGCAGGTACTGTCACCGAGCACCCTCTGTGTGTTAGGCCTTCCTCTACAGCCTTACATATGGGATCTCGTTTAGGCCCCACTCACCTTTGAGGCCGGTGCCACCAGAGTCTTCTCTTCACACACTGGCCCAGAGGCGTAAACCAGAAGTGGCAGAGCCAGGATGCACATGGGTCTGCCAGGCTCCAAAGCCTGTGCTTGACCATCACACTCCATTACCTGTGTGTCCAATAAGCCAATAAGTTGGAGTCACAGGTGTGCAAGACCTGGGACCCTCCCTGGAGAAGCTCACGTCTGCTGGGCAGACAGAGGTGCAGAGAGGGTCCCAGGTGGTGGTGATGGAGCAGACAGAGGAACTGTGAGCACATCTAGTCTGGAAGATCAAGGAAGACTTCCTGGAGGAAGTGGAACCCAAGCTGAGGCAGAAATTCAGGGGACAGAGAATCGGGGTGGAGGAGGCGTGGTTGAGAAGGAGGGAAGTGGGTTCTCAGCAGATGGAACAACGAGGACAGAGTTGTCACAGGAACATGAGGCTTGTTATGGGTCTGGAAGTGTGGGGTGCAGGGAGCTGGGGGAGGTGAGTCTGGGGGTGCAGGAAGGGGAGCCTGAGCTTCATGCAGCTCCCCGCCTGTGGGGGGCGCATTCTCTAGGCCCTGCCCTCACTCCAGGGTCACTGAGCGCCCTTCCTGTGCCTCCCGCCCTCGGAGGGAAGAAATGATGCTTTTCACTTGCTGGCGATGCTGTCGGCTTAATCCACGTTCATTTGACGACATTAATGGATTCCTAGTGGCTCTGTCTCTCCATCTATCTTCTCAATCAACAGATGTTAAGCAGACACTGCCGTTGTGTGTGTGGGTGTGTGTGCGTGTGGTGGGACTCTGAAGTTTTCAGACATGCAGAGTCTTCCTGCCTGACGAGTCAGGGCCTGCAGCAGCAGGTGGCAGCAGGGCCCGCTGCTGCGTGTGGAGCAGGAGGGAGTCAGGACTGGATTTGCACTCCAGGCAGCCGTCCCTGGTAGCTGCAGCTGGTGGGGTGTGACCGAGGCCCAGTGGAGAGCTGGAGGAGGGAGGTGGGGTGCCTTGCCTGGTTGGTGGTACTGTCGTTGGAGGGAAGCTTGTCTGACCCCAGGCCCAGCGTACCCCTCTGCTGCCGTATGTGTCGGGTGGTACGGGAAGGCGCGGCCCCCGCCCTCAGGGCTTTGCCCTCCCATTAGGGAGGGGATGGAAGACTTTTCCACTCCACCTCTCTGCTGGGAATGGCGCTGGCCACCTGGTTCACCTGTTGAAGGCTGGGTTTCTTTCCTTCAGGAGTTACTTATTGAGCACCTGCTATATGCATGTCCTGGTGCTAGGGCTACAGTGGTGAGCATGTTGGATGTCCTTTGTCCCTTGGGGGGTAGGGTCGAGGGGTTTGGACCTCACCCGTGGGGAGGCCCTCCAGCCCCTAGACGGGGCCTCTCCTGCTGAGGGGGTTGTTGGTTTCCGTGTCTGTCTCCCTGGCTAGGGTGGGTGCTCTGTGAGGATAGGGGCCTGTCCTGGTGGTCTCTGTGTCTCCGTCACCCGGGCAGGGCTGGCTCGGAGCAGCTGCTCAGTGCGTGTGTGGATGAAACAGCGCAGGGGCTGGCCCTTGCCGCGCAGCGAACCCCATCAGGGCTGCCGGGGTTGGGGTGGGGGTGCCGCCGTGTCTCGATCCTCATCCCTGCAGCCCACCCTGGCCTGGGTTGTGCCTGGTGCGTGGCTTGACTTACCTCATCCTTTCTCATCACCGAGTGTCAGCTGCCTCTTTGCTTGGTCTGCGTCTTTCCGCCCTTGGTGATTGGCTTTTTCGTTTCAATCTAATTAGAACTCCCGCCAGGAGAAGGCGACGCGGGGCGCGGCGCTTTGGGAATTAGTCACTCGGTGCCCATTGTCGTTAATGGGAATTTGGCGCCAAGGCCATTTATCCTGGTGTCCTCAATCAATACAGTTAAAAATCTGTGGATTCTGAAACGTCAATACCCGGCCTGAAATATGGAAAGCCAGCAACATTTTATCTCATTAATTTATAGTTCTGAAGGGCTGTTGGCTTATAGAACAACCATGAATCAACACTTAAATAAAATCCGCTCACAGATTAATTATTTTTGGTGCTCCCTGTCTCAGTCTGTAATCTTCCTAACAAAACGTCTCTGGTGCATTAGGCTGAGGCGGCCTCAGGGAACGCTGGCCGACCCTGTCAGGCCACAGCACGCCTGCTTTCTGAGTCAGCTGTCCTGCCTGCCGAACCGGCCAGTCTCCTCAAAAACCCTCGAAGAGCTTCTTCCGTTCTGAGTGGTGCTGGTTTCTTGCAGATTCTAGCCCCCGGCTGGCCCCAGCCTGGCTGTGAGGCCCTGGAGGTATGCAGGGCCTTGCACTTTGCATTTGTTGGCTGCTAAAGAGCTGGTCCTCGCCCTGGAGCCCCAGGGCCCTGGCCCAGCAGGGCACCCTGTCCTCCTTCCTGTGCCCTGGTCAGCTCTCCTGATGTGCCCTGGCCAGCCTGGGAGAGCCATGCTATGCCGCCCGCTCCCAGCTCCTGGATGCTGGAGGCAGCCCAGGGTGCTAGAAGGAGCGTGGGTGGGGTGCACATGCGGCTTTTCTACTTACCGAGCTGGGCGTCCTCGGGTTCCTTCCCTGCGGTTCCCGCATCTGTGAAAGGGGAGAACAGTGCTTGGCTGGTGGGGTTGTTGAGGGAAAAGCTAAAAGCTGAGCTGCAGAGAGGCCCTTTGCAGAATGCCTGGTGCATGGTAGGCGCTCAGCCTGGGGGCTGGGCCAGCCTTTCAGGGTTCTCCCAGCTTCTCCGTGACAAATGGCCACTGGTGGGCTAGCAGCTTCTTTCTTGTGATGGGACGGCAACTGCCCTTTATTTGGGGTGGCGTCCTCTTCACTCAGACTCCACTGCCCACAGCCTTGCTGTCTCCAGCCCCTGGCTGCCTCCTGCTGCTCTGGTGTCCCTGTATCTTTAGACGGTGGTCCATGCTGCATGGAAATAAGTGGCCACCAGGACTGGACACATACATGACCACTTCTCTGTTTTCCAAGAAGTGTCTTCTGGTGTCTCCCTCGTTTTTGCATCATGACTGGGGCCCCCATCACAGAAACGCTGCAAGGAGAAAGAATGACAAATTGGCTGAAGGCTTTCTATGGGCCAGTCCCCGGGCCAGGTAGCCCTCACTGCCTGGCCTGTATCAACCTGAAATGAATAGATGGAAATTAGACCTTTTCTCCTTACATATTTAGCCTCCACACTCACCTGTGAGGGGGGTGTTTTTATCCCCACTTCGTTGACCCAGAAACTGAAGCTGAGAGTGTGTGGTGACATGTGCAGCCAGCAGTGGCAGAGCTGGGACCCAGCCCCGGCCTGTGTGACTGGCAGGGGCTCTGGCTGTTGAAGCCCGGGAGTGGCGTGCCCTCGCCACGTCTGTTTTCCTGCTGTGGACAAACAGTTTGCTTAAGCCGACACCTGGGGAGCCCGCTTGGCTCTCAGCCGGGCAGCCGGCTCACCACCTGCAGAGGATAACTCGGGGCCACGGGAGGAAGGCGCGCCCAGGCTGATCCTGACTGATCCCTTTGATTAAGTGACAGGCTGAAGGATGCTTCTCCGGCTCTTGACAGCCGCTGCTCCAGTGGGAGAAATGTTAGCCCTGATGATTTAGAACACTTGGCATAGGAAGGGTGAGAAGCGTCCAAATTAAAGCCCTGGAGAAGAGTGCCAGGAGCTCCTGCGGCTTCAGAGAAGCAGCTGCTGAAGGGGCTCTTGTTGGGCTGAGCCTTCAGAGTGGGGCACCCTCGCCGGACCTTGGAGGAGGTGCTTGCAGAGGGGCCTGGCCTCTCCATTCTCAGGCTTTTGCGCATTGTGGCAGAGTGCCCCCCAGCACTTCTTGGAGGGACTTGGTTAGGCATCCTTCAGGTGCCTGTGGAGACCAGGAAGGCAGATACACGGCACGTGCTGGCTGCGTCCAGGTCTCCTGCCCGTGGGCACGTTTACGGAGCTCCTGGCCATACAGGCACGTGTGCCTATTTGCTCCTTTGGTCCTAGGGGTTTTGCCACTGGATCCAGGCGTGGAGGCTCCAGGGGGCATTGCAGCCCAGCACGTTGTGAGCTGCTGCCGCTCCGGCTGCCGCTCCTCCAGTGCCTCCTTGCCCAGGGAGCAGCTGCCCGCCCCACCCCACCCCCGTCTCCCTCCCTCCCACGGAGGCAGCAGGACCCCCCAGACTCCTCAGCCTTTCCTCTGTCGTCCACGACCCGCTTTCTCCTTAGCTCCCTCCTTCACCTGCGCCCCTTCCCTGACCCTCTTTTAAACGCGTCTGTTCTCAAGGCTGCTCCCCCTTCAGCACGCGCCCGTCGCCACTCCCACGCACACCCTTTCTCTTTCCCTCTGAAGAGTTAGTTTCTCCAATCTCCACCGTGTTTTCTCCTCCTCGCTCCGTGCGGCTTCGGGCTGAGAATGACCCTAGTCGTGGGTGTCAAGTCAGATGTTTCTAAACGTCAGTAAACGCCTGCCAGCCCTGCGCCTCACACTTTGGAGAGAGCCTGGAGGTCCTCCCGCACCTCCACAAATGTCTGTCTCCTCATCCTCTTCCAGTTAAGTCATGCCAGCCGTCTGGATAAATAAAAGGTAGTTTTTAATCAACAGTGCCATTTCATCCATTACCGTTATTGCGCGGAGCTGACGTTTGATCTCTGTGCGTGTTTAATTGCAATTGCATTGCCGTTGGCGCCCTTTGTAGGTAAGGAGACCTCTGTTGACTGACCTTGGGACCTGAACACATTCACGGGCTGTTTGCTGTCCCAGCGGTGAGTTCTGAGTCCCAGAAAACCAATCCAAAGTCAGCCATCAGGACACACCTTTTTTGCAAGTTGAGAACTCTTTTTATAAAAAAATTTTTGGAAAATTCGGTCTTGTCTAGATAATTAAAAGCACTGGCTAAACTTGATATAAAAGAAATGACTACAACTTCTGTTTCTTCCGTTCCTACTACTGTTGCTGCTGCAGCTGCCGTTTATGAGGCCTGTGGTTTGCCTGGGGCTTGTGTCCCACATACATTATTTCTAATTCTCACAACAGCCTTTCAAGGTAGGTTTCATTATCCTGACTTTACATATTAGGATCCCACGGATCTGAGAGGCTTGCTGGCTGATCCAGCGTCCCCCAGCTTCTCCATGGGGAGCGTTCAGACACAGCCCGTCTAACTCTCCACCCAGTGAGCCAAGATGGCCCCTGTTTCTGATTCACAGAGTTTGATTTGAAAGTTAGTAAGCTCCTTTTTCTCGTTAACTTTGAGTCAGGATGGTTAAATTTACAGCTGGCTGAATACTTCCCAGAGGATGAGTGTAACGATATTGATTTTAGCGAAATGAGTCATATGCTGCCTGCCTGGGAACACAGGCTCAATCACCACCAGCCGGCAGCATCAGTTCCCCGCGTCAGCGCCTTCCCTGCATGTTCCTGAGTCTGTGGATGTGCGCAAAGAGCTGAGGAGAAGGAAAGGTCACGAGCAGCTCGCAGGCAGGCGAGGCGGGTGCAGAGAGCTGGGCTCTGGGGTCAGGCGGGTCCAGCCTGTGTCCCAGCATGGCTGATTCGTGTGGCTCTGGATGAACCATGGCCTCGCTGACCTTCCATTTCCCCCCGAGGTGAAATGGTTAATTACACCTACCACATAGGGTTGTGGCGTGACATGTGCAAGCCCCAGGCAGGCCTGGAGGTAACAAGAGATCAGGACATGCCCTTCCCTTCTCTTTCTTGGGGACCCATAGTTGAGCTGGGGGCCACGTGTGCTGAGTGGAAGAGGAGGACCTCAGGGACCTGGAGCCCTGCATGACAATAGGGTCTCCCAGGGTAGGCATTAGGGTGGACAGGCGGTGTTGCCCCAACCACGTGAGTGGTCACCTTGGGAGAGCTCGATGTCTCCCCCTGAGAAAGGAAGAGGGGCATCTCCAAGAAGTTACCTGGCCTGTGTTACCAGCTGCCTTATCATAGCAATATTGGTGATGGAAGCATTGGAGTAATAATAGTGTCGAGAACCAATTGAGTTTATGCATTCTGTTTTAAACATGTTTTTACTTTAATGACGATTTATAGTTTATTTGTATCATTATTGATCCAAAGAGGAAAAGAAGTGATTTTTGTCCTAACTCCCAGAGGATCTGAACAGTTCTTATACTGGTTGAGTTCATTCTAACAGGAGCAATAAAGGCAGCGTTAGTGGATTGAATATTTTAAAACTCTATTTCGTATAAGCAGCATGCAGTGAATAAGTAGAATTTTCTATAACAGACATGTAAACAAGCAAGATAGTCTCAAGGTTAAAGGTTACATAGCAACTAAGCATTGTGCTTCGAGTGGCATTGCTCAGGACAGGATGTGGTAAACAAGCCACTCGACTTGTGAGAAGGTACGGAGCAGGGACACGTCTGACAAGGGGGGACCTTCACCTCCATGTGGCTGATGTTCGCATTCAAGATAGTTTCTCATATTTTCTAGGCTTCATCCATATCTCTTGAACAAAATGTAAAGGCCAGCCTGGGGCATTGTAATCTCACGGCCTCACGACAAAAACTGAAAATCTTTCATCTCTCAAGTTTCCTGCTGTTGAAAACTTGTATCCCTTGGCTTTAGCTTTTAATTTAACCAAGGACGAGTTTGATAATTTGGGGTTTAATTTTTTCACGCTGTAACAGCTCCCTTTTGCTCCTCGCTGTTTGTCATGCCCCCTAGAATGCTCTGCACTCCACGCTCCCGACAGCTTTACGGTTATGAGGACGTGTAGCATAGCAGCGGAGGGACCTGCCCAAGGGACCTGCCCAAGGGCCCTCTCCTGGAAGTGACAGAGCTGGGGTGGGACTGGGTCTGTGTGACTGTCAGCCCCCCTACCGTCCCACCTCGCGCTTCATACACGGGGCCAGACGATGACGAGTGGGATTGGGTTTCTGAGCCACCGACTTGTCCTGGACCTTTGCACCCAGTGGAATTTCCCCTGTAGTGTTTCCCATTAGGTATCTGGATGCTCATTTAAAAATTTAGAAATCTTTTAGCTTTGAGGGCTTTTAACAAAGAAATATAGTGAAAGTCTAGTTATTATAAGTAAAAGTAGGAAAAAGATACAAACTATGGCTTATCTTCTAACTGGAAAATTTTGGTACTTAAAAGACAGATTCTCTCTCAATCTCCTTAGGGGGTGAGGAAGAATAATTTTCAGAGATGCAGGTTTTTTTTTTTAGCAGAACAAGTTTCAATCATCATGTTTTAGCAACTCAACTTTCACTTTTCCTCCTGTCTTTTTCCCCCGTTGTTGGCAAGACTGTATTACTGCACTTTCTGAAAAGACATGGCGAATTCACTGCCATTTCTCAAATAAGCATATGGTTCTATGCTCTGGTCCCAGAAGCGGGGAGAAAATTTTCTCCAGACAGTTTGTTTTCCCTTTTGGACTTGAGGATTGGCAGTGAATCCCAAGTGAGCAAGAAGTCGGCGGGAGGTGCAGTTGTCTCCGTCAGGAGAGAAGGCTACTGGCCCACCGGGGCCTTCTTGGTGGTGTGGGGCTGCAGTGGCATCTGTGCGCCCCTCTTTCCATCGTGGGGACATGATGGTGGTCCCCACCCTCAGCCCCCAGGCACTTGGCTGGAGCGAGCAGCCCCGGGCCTGTGCTGCGGGCACGATGCCTGTCCCCAGGGGCTGCGCACGAGCTACTGTGAGTCCTGTTGCGAGCGTGGACAGCGAGGGGGCCGCCTCTGCTCCGTCCTCCTAGGAGGGGCTTTGCTAATGGGGCACGTCATGCTGTAGCTTCGAAGGCAAGGAAGAGCTTGGGTTCCAGATGAGCTTCAGGAAAGGAAAAGAAGAGTGAACTCGAGGAATACCAGGTCTCCAATTAGATTCATTCCCTGGGGAGCGATGTTCTCTTTACTTGGGAGTGTTGCTTGTCTGTTGACCTCATGGGAGGGACATAGCACCCTGACCACTACAAGTCTACTCATTTCCCTGATGCCTTTTTAGAAGAATTCTTTGTTTGTTCAAAAAAGAATATTGTGGCAATATTAATATAATTTCAACAGTTATCTTACTCCCCCTAGAATAATCCATTGCATGTTGGCGCATCTCTTCCCAGCCTTTGTCCATATCAATCCCTAAGAAATACTCTTGCAATTAAAGAACAGGTATCAAGCATCGTCCGTCTTGCCACAGAGCACAGTTTGTGATTCCACTTTAAATGGCTTTTCAGCGCTCCAGGCAGAGAGCCATGTCTGCCTTCACCTCTCCCGCAGGCTGGCTAGCCGGGCTGTCTTTAGAGTACCTTCACCATGACGGGGGTGTGACCTGACTGCCTCTTGACAACATTGTGATGAATACGATGACCATGAAAATTTTTGTATGTTGCATTTTGTAGCAAAATAGTTTAAGGGGCTTGTTGAGCTTGAAAAGGTATGGAGTTTTCCTTAAAATCAGGTGTTTCCAAAACTTTCTTTGGTGACAAGCGACTGCCAATTGTAGGCCCCTAGAAGATATTAGAAAAAAATCAACACACTTAATCATCTATCAAAGTAAAGGTGACGAATTAATGAAGATCAAGAGAGGAACTGCTTTCCAAGAAATCTGCACAATGGAGTGAACATTTTGAAAACAGATGTTTTTAATTGTTTCCATGGTTCTGTAATTTTTGTTGCCAAAACAATGATGTGAACATGTCGCCTATTAAAAACTCTAATATCTGCACCTTTAACTTGGGAACAGTGTTTTTGTAATCTGCTTTAAAATCCTTTAAATGAAAATTTCAGTGGATTTTGAATTGGGTTGTTAAAAATATGAGAATTCAGTAATCCCGTCTGATTAGTTGTAGGAGCCATCGTTTAACATCGGGGAAAAGGGAGATTTCCTGGCAAAATGGTCACAAAGTCCTTTGCATCGGCGGTAGATGGAAATAGAAAATGTCCCTCTCGTTGCCCAAGGTGGGCATCTCCCATCCAGGTCCGCGCATCTCTAGGACGAGTCTTCCTTGGCGCTGATAGATTTCAGTGAATAAACTGAAGCTGTACTGGGCTACTTTCAGATCACTGAGTCACAAAAAGTTCCCTACATTTGAAAAAAATGAAAGTGTCGCCAACCTGTTATTCACTAAAAATATTATAGCATTTGATTTAATGATTTCAGAGATTTGTTGATACTTTTAGTAAAGACATGTTAAAATAAATTTTAAAGCATTGGCTATTTTATCGTTTTCTCATCCTTTAACGTGTTCTATTTTTGGTGTTTGTTTTAATGTTCACAATATATTGGTACAGTGGCACACTGTGTAACTTATCAACAAACGGATGTGCTTAAGGGTTTCTCATTGATGGGGTGCACTGTCAGACGAGCTCAGAGACCATGGATCTGGGTGAACTGGATTAATAATTCTGCGGTAACTCTTGAGAGTACCGATTTGTGGCTTGCTTTTCCGTACCAGGTGAGCTGGTAGAGACTTAACCAAGTACCTGGCAGTGTCCTGAGCACAAAGCAGTCAACCTAAAGGAAGCGCTTTCTGAATCGAGCGAGCTAACGCGCTTCCTGGGTTCCTGTAAGAGGAAAGGAGTCTCAAGATCTTGCCGTCACATTGGTCTCCTTCTTGGCCACCAGCTTCTTGTGTCCCTAACTGCTCACTGCCTCAGTGCAGCAGTCAATCTTGTCCCTCCCGGGCTGTGGGAGCCCTGGTCGCCGTCTCTGAGGGAAACCACCTTCACATTCCTGGTTGGCGTGATACGTGGCAGGTGCTGCACCTGGTGTGTGAGCAGGGATGTGGCGTGGTGGCCCAGCCCCTGGGGACATGTGCAGAGGCAGCACTCAGACTCAGCAGCAACAATGGCTTCTAAGGCCAGTCCGATTTCTCGATGCAGTTTCAGTGGGGTTGACTTGAACACGCAAGAACTCCAGCCAGCGCTCAGGGACACGAGGAGGCACTGCGCAGAGGAAGGAGTCCTGGCTTTGGAGCTCAGTAGACGTGGGCTCAGGGCAGAAGATCCATTTCCCACGTGCCCTGAGTCTGACCTGTTTCTACAGCTTACTTCTAGAAGATCACAGTGACAAAACAGACCTTTTCCACACAGGATGTACATCTCTGCACACAAACATCTGCACACCCCTCATAAGTGTCTGACAACAGTTTCATGACAGATGCGTGCAGGACGAGGACTGTCTTGAGTCCTGTAGAACCAGTGAGACTCCAATGGTCCACGCCACCCTGTCCATCCTGGAACTTGGGCCACTGTGATGTCACACTCTGGTCTGTCACCCAGAGCATCAAGGCACCCCCACCTGCCATGCTCTATAGCAAACCATTCATGGTTTTTATAAGGGCTTGACTGTAAGATGGCTGATCCTAAAAAGAATCACTTGGGAGCATCCTGCTTTTGGTTTTTAGACTTCCAGGTCAATAATCTGTATTAACTGTGCAGTTTTGGAAATGTTACCTAATCTTCCTGAGCCTCGTTTTTGTCCAATTGTAAACTGGGTTTAAAGTGGTTGTGTGGTTTAAGTGAGTTGACACATATAATGTTTACAGAGCACATAGAAGGTGACATTCATGGATCTAGTCGTCCAGTTTAGCCGGAGGGGGGGGGTGGGTGGGTGGAGTTCAGCTAATCAAGGGTGGGGGTGGCCAGAGCGTGAGGGCAGAAGTGGCGGCTGCTGCTGTTGTGTTTCCAGAAAGTCCCTGCTGGAGACAGGTGGGCTGCGTTGGCCTGTAGCTCCGTACCAGGAAGCGTCTTAGTTTCAAGATGCTTATTTTGTGATCTGGGTGGTTTCTAACCCTCTCTTCTTTCTTTGTGTTGTAGGGACCCAGCTATTCAGTGGTCAAAGTGACTTCAGGATCACTACCTTGAAGTTTCATCCCAAAGACCACAGCCTTTTTGTGTGTGGAGGCTTCAGCTCCGAAATCAAAGCTTGGGATATAAGGACCGGCAAGGTACCACGCCTCCCTCGCTTGGCCTTTCCCTGGGAGAGCTTGCCCGATGAGTTGAACGATTGGAGTCAGGGCAGCATCCATGTATGGGACCCAGAGCTGGAATAATTACCGCTTAATATCTAATCAGTGCCAATCGTCATTTTTAGATGTTTTGAAAGACCCTTGAGTTGTTAAGACTGTTAAAACATCATAGGTGCATTCTGTACAGCTTACTAAAAATATCTGTTGAGCACCTACTGTGTGCAAATACTTCCAGATGATATAAATAAGTCAGCCTTGGGTCACTCAAGGGAATAACGTGTGGATACGGATAACTGGCGCTGAGAGTGCTGTGTGTGAGCGAGCGAGCGGGAGGGGCCCGAATTCAGAGCGGGTGAGTGCTTTCAGCTTGGCAGGAGGAGGGCTGCTTAGAGCAGGCCGTGTTCCCTGTGGGACTTGAAGGCTGGTCACGATCCGTCCCACAGAGACGTGGTGTCCACTCCCACCTCACCACAGCCTGCTGCTCCTCTTGCTTTCACTTACTTAATATGTGGCATCTCCATCCTTCTGGTTGTTCGGGCTAAAACCATCAGAACCATCCCTGCCTCTGCTCTCCCTGTCATACCCCGCACACCTGGACCATCAGCAAATGCTGTCGTAACTCTGGTTCAAGCCGCCATCATCTCGCGCTGGGATAATTGCAGTAGTCTCCTGTCTGGCATCTCTCTTTCCCCCTGCCCCTCACAGTTTGTTCCAAGCACAGCAGCCACAGTGGTCTGTTGCGGTGTAACAGATGTGTCACTCCTCTGGTCAGACTCCTCCCTGCTCCAATCTCACTCACAGTGAGAACCAGTGTCCCTACAGTGGCTCACAAGGCCTGTGTGATCTTCCCTCAGCTCCTTCTCATCATCTCCAGCCCCACTAGCCCCCTTGCTTTTCCTAGGACACACCAGCACTTTCCTGCCTCAGGGCCTTTGCACTTACTGTTCCCTCTGCCTGGAAGGCTCTTCTCCCAATTTCCTATGTAGAGGCTTCCTCCCTCCCTCACAAATGCCACTTCTCCAGTGAGGCCTTCCCTGACCACCATGCCAGCCACCCCCTGGCATTCACTAGTCCCCTTTGCCACCTCATTTCTCTCCAGAGCACTTATCATCACCTGGCATACTTTGGATTTTACACTTTGGTTTGGTTTATTTATTTGCATGTCTCCTTCTACTTGAACGTAAGCTCTCTAGGACAGAGATTTTGTCTGCCTTGTTTGCCCTCAGCTCCTAGAATAGTGCCTGGCGTGTAGTCGGCACCCAGCAAACCTCAGCTGACTGAATGAGTGAGTGAAGGAGGAAGGCAGTCACGTGGAGTGTGCAAGTGCAGAAGCTGGGGATGTGAAATGTGTGCGGGGGCTGGTGGCCAGCTCGGCTTGGCTGTGTGGCCCCAGGCAGCGGGACAGGCCTGCTGGGCAGACAGTCTCTCACTGCCCTGAGTCTTGGTTTGGATTAGCAGTGGGAGCCATGGAAGTGTGTGAGCAGGACGTGCTTGGATCGGGGCTGAGGGGGCTTCGTGGAGGGGTGACTGCCGTGGTATGACAGCCTCTGGGGTCTCAGTGACTTCAAGGACAGCTGGTTTTCAAGATCTGAGAAGCACTGCCCTGGTCTGAAGGAGGTAGACAGCCACTCGAGTCCTACAGGGTAGTTCATGATCAAACCTGTGTTGAACTTGACTTTGAAAGAAGAAGAATGTCAGAGAGTGTCCTCCTTTGTTTGGGGTTCAGGGGACCCAGTGGTCCCACCCTGAAGGCTCGAGCCTGCTGCATCTGTATCGCCAAAATGTTCTCCTTCAAGGCTTCCCACTCTGGGGCCGCCTCCCTCCCCGTCCTGGACGCGGGCCGCCCTCACGCTGCTCTGCGCCCAGCAGAGGTTGTTCCCACACGGCCTGGATGAAGGGAGGTGAGACCAACCTCAAGGTCAGGTTCAGAGGCCCAGGGGGTGCCTCAGACCGGCCGCTGCGGGAAGACGCTGGAAGGGGCTGCTGCTGTTTTGAGGAGAACCTAAAAACAGAGACAGTTTCTTCAAAGAAGACAGGACGTTTTCTTCATAGATATCTTGCTTAGAGCACTTCACACGTGGTGGATGCACAGAGAGATGTGCTCTTTTAAAAAATGTGACACAGTTTTCTTTCACAAAGAAACTTCTCTTTACAAAAATATTTGGAAACGAGAGAAAAGTTACCCACAAAGAAGTGGACACAGTGAAGTTTTTTAAAAACTCTGGAACACTTATATTTAGGATATAAATACCTGATAAATGAAAGAAAACACAGGGAAGCGCTGTGCGAGCTGGAAACTCTTAGTCATGCCGTGAAGCGAGGCCTCCTGATTACCCAGCCCCGCTGACGGCCACGTCCCTTAAAGGTGTGCTTACTGTTTTTAGTCTCAAAGACCAAACACGTAAGAAATTACTCACCAAGGACGCCATCTGATTTAAGAGTTTGTTAAAAATATCGAATTTTCTCCTTTAAGGCAGACGCCAGCTGACGAGCTTTGAAAATGCTGGGGGAGAAGAAATTAGAAGCAGATGTTGCTGTGACTGGTATTGGCATGTTTGCGAGTCTCTCCCAAGCGAATAATGTGGGTAAAGGGATCCATGCGCTATTTGTTTTTACTTTCTTTTTACCAACAATCCGACTGCCTCTCCTCCCCCGCTGGGTCGCAGGGCTAGTTCCATTGTGCATCAGCCAGGCTCGGGGGACAACTCTCTTTCCTGCTTCAATTACGGTTCTTCTGGCAGGTGTGGCCTGAGTGTCTCATCTGGACTCAGCGGGGAGGACCAGAGAGAAAGGCGCAGCCTCCCTGCCCTCTGGGCTCCCCTGGGTGGCTGACTTTCCCTCCGGCTGGGCTCCCGCGGGTGTGTGCCTCTGTCCCAGGTGCTGAACTCCCCCGCCCTCCCTGGCGCACGGAGGAACATCCAGGGCTGAGCAGCTTGACTTTCTCTGCCTGCCTTCAGGGACAGCGGTGGCCACTGCCGGTGGAAGCAGGAGGGACACAGACCTTAGCTTAAAATCAAGACAAGCTTCCTCTCTTGTATACACTGGGAAGGACTGTTGTGTTGTAAAAGAAATATATGATTGTATGAAAAAATTAGAAAATAGGAGGAAATAGAAGAAGTAGTCAAGCCAGCCAAAGATAAACATTAGGAACATTTTGATATTTTTCTTTCATTTTTCTTTCCCCCGTGTGTGTGTTTTTTTTTTAAAAAACATTGTTTGGTCTTATTTTTATACATAGTTGTGTACTTTGCTTTTCTCATAGCATTGTAAGGGTTTTCCTTGTAATCACAAACTCTTGTAAAATTTTCGGTCCATCCTTTGATGCAGGGTGTTTGGCCGGCTTGCTGCTTGCCCTTTCCCCGGTACTCAGGGCAGCATCTGACATAAATAAGCACTTGACAAATATGGATCAAATGAGTCAATTTCAAATGGTTTAATAACTTAAACCCTAGTTTGGACATTAAGGATATTTCCCCTTTTTGTTGCCATTTAAAATTAATAGATATGAGGATGGGGATCAAGGGTCAGCACACTGTAGCCTGGGGCCAAATCCGGCCCACTGCCTGGTTTATAGATAAAGTTTTATTGAAACACAGTCACACTCATTTGTTTATGTACCATCCAAGGCTACTTTCACACTACGGTGGCAGAACTGAGTAGTTGCAGGAGACCACATGGCCCGCAAAGCCAAAAATATTTATGATCTGGCCACCCCTGCTATGGATAGATCTGGTTGTGACATCTGTCACCCTATTGATTATCGGGGCTAATCGTCCTGATCTGGCTGAGAAGGGGGGTGCCCCTGTGCCTGACTCTTTTATGGGCATCCTTGCAGAGACGGTGTGCTCAGAGAATGTCTTTTCCAGAGAACTGTTCTTCAGTCAGGGGTGTTTGAGTCGTCCGTCTCTTGTTATAATCTCCAAACAACCACCCAGGTCTACTTGATTATACTTTCCACTAAACGACACATATTTGTGCATCTCGTGTTTTCCACGATTGGGGTTTATTTCCTTAAGCTTGGGTCCCAGAACTCAAATTGCTGGGTCAAAGCGAGTCAGCCTTTTGAAGGTAAGGGTTGAGGAGCTGAGGCATGCTGGGCTGTGAGCCCACCACGGAGCAGGACTGCAGGGCCAGCCAGCCTCTTGCGGGCTCTGAGAGAATCAAGGCTGGAGAGTAGTTGGAACAGATAACTCTTAAGCTACTTCCCAGTCATACAATTTTATGATTCCTTAAGCTTAGCCAAATGATGAATGTTGGGATTCTGGACTTCTCCAGTCCAGCCCGATTCATTACAGCAAATGGGCTATTTGGCTCCCCTTTCTTCTTTTCTTGGCCACTTTCTCTGCCTTGGGTCTGATGACTGGAGCACATCCCTCATTGCAGCAAAGTGCCTGACTTCGTTTCCAGAGGTCAGCGGGATGTGGTCCATGTGAGCCAGCAGAGCATGCTTCCTGGGAGCTGGCTTCGGGCCACCAGGATGGCATTCTCTGACTCCTCTTCCTCCTGGCAATCTGCTTGAACCTGGGTGTGAACTGGAACCCCAATGTCTATGATCAGACCTTCATGTCATTGTGGGGGCTCCTCTCTCCAGAAGCCCCTTCTGGCCTCCAGTGCTATGGCCTGAGCTCCAGGGGACCCTGACTCACGTCCTCCTCCACCACCCACTCAGCTGGGTGGTTTTAGCCAAATCCCTCAGGCCTAAGTGTCTCTCACTCGTGGTTTCCCGGTTGGTGCAGTAAAGAGAGAGGACGAGGTGCTCTCTAAGGCAGGGCTACCCAGACGCTCGTGCAGAGGAGGCGTGGGGCTCTCGTTAGGGTGCAGTCTGTGCCTGCAGGTCTGGGGTAGGGAGGTGTCCTCGCTCAGGCTGCTCTGACACAATACTGCAGAGTGGGGGCCTTAAACAACAGACGTTCATTTCTCACTGTACTGGAGGCTGGAAGACCGAGATCAGGGTGCCAGCGTGGTGGGGTTCTGGGGAGGGCTCTCTTCCTGGCTTGTAGATGGCTGCGTCCTTGCTGTGTCCTCACATGGTGGAGAGAGTGAGCTCTGGTCTCTTCTTCCCCTGATAAGGGCACCACTTCCATCACCGGGCCTCCACCCCCATGACTTCATCTAAAACTAATTACAGAGGCCCCACCTCCAAATACGATCAGATTAGGCCTTAGGGCTTCAACATGTAGATTTTGGGGGAGGGGGACACAAACCTTTAGTCTGTTGCAGACGTGATCCTACATTTCTAACAAGCTCCCGGGAGATGCAAAGGCAGGTGGTCCGTGGACCACACTTTGAGAAGCCAAAGCCCAAAGGGCTCTGAACATAGAGATCCTGGGCTTTTCTCACATCAGCCTGTGTCCTCGATTGGCCTGCACCACCTTTGACAGCTCTTGCCTTACTCAGTTGTTAGCACCTTCATCTGACAGGTGTTCATTTACAACTGCCTGTGTCGGGGCTGAGTTGAATCCTGTCTGCGCCCCAGCATCTCCCACAGAGCCTGGACCGGAGCAGGTGCTCAGCGGGCATCCTGGAGCATGCTGACAGGGTCAGCTGCCCCTCTTGTCATAATGGAGCCCTGCGGGGGCACCCACCTGCCCGCAGCTCAGGGACAGTGTCCACCCTGCGATCTGTGCAGAGGGAGTGGCCCTCTGACAACTGGGTTATAAAGACTGGCTGCAGTTCAGCTGCAACTGGTCATTGCAGAAGTGTGGGCAGAGGCAGAGGACTTGAGAGCTCCTGGTCAGATGAGGGGTGGAGTGCTGGTCCCCACACTGCCGTTCTTGGCCAGGTCCCAGCTCTCGTGCTCCCCTGTGTTTGGTGGATAACGGAGTTGCTAGTCTCACTGGTTTCCAGGCTTGCAGGGCCCTGGCTTGGTGCCCAGCGTGGAACAGGAGCTGTCCCGTTGCAGAGCGTAAGACACGGGCCCAGCTATCCAGGGCCCACCAGCACTGTGGAAATGCCCAAGGTAGTTACTTTAAAGTTCACTTTAAGATGACTCTGTAGTTTGAGCCCCGTTAGCATATGTCATAAAAGAAATTTCCCCCCTTGGATCATGAATCAAATTTGTAGAAAAACTCCCACGGAGCCTTAAAAATCATATTGTGTATTTAGTGAATCACCCTTTCTGCAAGTCTAAATTATGGAACCCCAACCTCAGCAAATTACCTCTCAGCTGAGCAGGATCGAGCCCTGGAAATTGGAGCAGCTCTAGAAGATCTAGGCCACGTGGCCCCCGGAGCTGGGAGCTCGGCCTCTGCCCCAGTTCCCCTCCCTTCCCTGGGCAGGCTGGCGGGGGGCAGCTGGGGCCCAGGGAGTCTGCTGACGCACGGTCTGCGCTGCTCCCCAGAAAGGGTTGCAAGTGCATTCAGGCTCCTGTTGGGCCTCTAAACACTGACCCCCATCTGCTCTGGGATAAATTCTCATGATCAGGTCGGCTGCAGCAGGCCCGCTCACTGTGGCTCCAGGGTTGATTTGACACGAATCATCAATATTTCATGCTTGTTCTACATCTTCTCTTTCTTTTTATGTCTGTCAAGGGCCGTCTTGACTTCCAGATGTAGAATTAGTTTTGTGACCTCCTTTTGGAGGTTTGTCCCAGACCCCCTGCAGGTGTGTGTCCTAACGTGCAGGTGACAGTAGGGGAGGCCCCGGCTGGCCGTCCAGACTGCTGCCACCCCCGTCTTGTTTTCTTGTTATCACAGCCCCTCACTCGTAGGCTGCATTTCCCAGAAGAATGTAAACTCCTGAAGGCAGGAATTTGCCTCCTTCGCTGCTGTATTCCCAGAGCCTGGGAAGTGGGGAGGGGAGGACTGCTGCATGAGTGACCGACAGCCCGAATCAAGACCGATTGTTCAAATCCCACGAAATGAACTCACCCAGTTGGTGAGCCACTGTCTTTGGTTTGTGCATCTCACGCCCCTCCTGTGGGCATCCTTCCCTGAGTGGCAGTGATACGAGCTGGTAAAGCAGCCGGTGCTTGCCAACCTGCACAGTTGACCTTGTACGATGGTCAGAAGGCCCTGGGGAGCCTTAGAGAACTGCTGCCCGGCCCCCATACCCGTGTGGAGGTGGCCTGGGCATCGAGAGTTTTTGAAACCTCTCCAGGTGATTCTAACGTATAGACAGGGTTGCGAACCACAGCCTTGGGGGCTGTGGATTGGGTGCCCAGGTGAGAATCTTGAGTGGGGTTCTGTAGGTTTCCACCCGCGTCCCTGAAATTTGCATTCCTGCAAATGGGAGCTGTCTGGAAGCCTCGGTGCCTTCACTGTGTGGTTCCCAGTGCCATCAGTTTTCGTGGTGTTGTAGGCAGGTTGCTTATTTGCCCTAATGAGGTTTTGATTACTCTTCATTTGTCTCTTTCATCGGCTTTATATTAAAAAGCCTTTTTATTTGGACTCTTTGTGCTTTCTGCAGTTCTAAGTTTTGCTGCAAACTTTTTATGCAGATGAGGGTAGGAGACTAACGAAGGCAGAGGGGGGAACAGGCGCTGGGGAGCCTGGTGCCGAGAGGAGCCCTGGGACTTTGGGTGGCTTCCCGTCTTTTCTGGGCTCCCACTGCCCCCGTCTGTCGAGCGGCGGTGGGGCTGGGGTGTTCTCAAGGCCTTGCCAACAGTCAGTACTGATTCGAGGTGGGGCGTGCAGGGCGCTCACCACGGGCTGGGCTCTGTCCTGAGCACGCTCCGTGTCATAGCTCATCTACCGCACAGCAACCCTGGGGGGCCTACCAGGCACTACTCTCACCTGTTCCACTGGCAGGGCCCCTGAGGCTCAGGAAGGTTCTAGCAACTCGTACTAGTGGGGTATGACTTTGAACAAGGTGGCTTGACCTCCACACCCGTACAGGTCCTCTTGTTCACGGCTAATGAAGCTTTAGTCTTGAGTGTAAATAAAGCTCCGTCCGTGAGGGCTGTGTGTTTTGTTCCTGGGGAGGCCTGTGTGGGGCAGCCCTGCCACGCACAGCTCGGTGCCTGGTCTCAGGGACCCGACTGTGAACGGGACCGTGGTGGGCCCTCTGGCCTCAGGCCTGAAATCGTAACCCCAGCACCTCTGTGAGGACAGTGTTTCTGCCCCCATGGTGTAGGCAAGGAAACCACTTCTGAAAAGTCCAGCTTTCAGTGCGGGGCGGGCAGTCACTGTGGGGCTTGGCTCTGAGCCCAGGTCTTCTTCTAAATTCTCCCTCTCTTGACCTCAGGAAGAGGACACGTTTCCTTTTAGTGATGTCACAGAAATTTCCTGAGCCCCACCAGACACCGGGCATTGTCCCAGGGCTTGGGCGACAAAATCCACTTGGACAGTCCTCGCCTTCTATGAGCTCAGTCTGTCAGGGGGGACTGTGGGAGCCCCTGTGAGAACGCACATTTCTTCCATATCTGGTGGATCCTTTGGCTTCACTGGCTGCTTCACAGGTGGCTGGGGAGTCCCTGTGTGTCTCGTGGGTCGTCCAAAATCTCAGGCAGAGCTGGGGAGGTGGTTCCCAGAATCCAGAATCTCAGAGACCTGCCACCTGCCCAGCCTTCTCTGTCATTTCACCCTGCAGCGCCTTCTTGGGGCTGGCAAGCAGACTCCCCTTTAAAACCTGGTGTGTGAGTGGCCAGCTGGAGCTCGGCGGGGACAACCAAGACCCATGGTGCTCAAGAGGGCAATGTCCCTGGACTTTCGTTAACACCCCGTTTCACAACTTCTGCTCTTAAAAATGCAGTAGGGTATGTCAGAAAACATAAAGCAGACTCTGGCCCTGTCATGATTATATAAACACAATATTTATATAATGCTAATTTATGAGTCCTTTATAATACATTTTACCACTGAAATAGGTTGTGTTACACTGAACACCTCTCCTTGAGATTTTTTAAAATTTAATATTTTTATTGAAATTGATTCAAAATTTATTTTTTTACTTGAAAACTTACTTTAGTTTGCCGTAACTAATAGGATCCAAAAAATCATGGCTTTGATGCCCTAGTTATTTTTTGTCTTAATATACTTTATTGAGATGTAATTCACATTTCCATGCAGTGTACTCAAAGTATACAATTCATTGGTTTTTAGTATATTTACAGAGTGAGGCAACCATCCTCACAGTCAATTTAGAACATTTCCCTCACCTCAGGAAGAAACCCGTGCTCTCCAGCCGTCACCCCCAACTCCCCTGCCCCTGCCCTGCCTCCCAGCCCCTAGCACCCACTAATCTACTTTTTGTCTCTATAGATTTTCCTATTCTGGACATTTCATATGGACGGAATCATACAAGGTGTGGTGTTTTGTGCCTGGCTTCCCTCACTCAGCATAAGTTTTCAAGGCTCGTCCCTGATGTAGCACGAGCCGGCACTTGGTTCCTTGTATAGCCCCGTAGTATCCCACTGGACAGACAGACCACATCTTGTTTATCCACTCCCCAGTTGATGGACATTTGGGTTGGTTCCATTTTTTGGCTTTATGAATAATGCTGCTATAAACATTTGTTTACACGTTTTTGTGTGGACCTGTTTTCATCTCTCTTGGGCTCTGGTAGGAGTGAAATTGCCGAGTCACTTGGTAGCTCTGTGGGTGACGTTTTGAGGAACGACCAGACTGTTTTTCAAAGCAGTTGCACCATTTTACATTCTGACCAGTAGCGTATGAAGGTTCCAGTTTCTCCATGTCCTCACCAGTACTTATCTATGTTTATGCTTGTCCCCATCCCAGTGAGTGCAAGCTGGTACCTCATTGTGGTCTCCTTAAGTTTTGATATAGGACAATTCAGACTGTTTCTTTCCTCATGAATGAGCTGTGGTTTGTGCCCCTCAAAGAACTGGTTGATTTCATCCAGTTTCTCAAATTCACGTGCATCAAGCTGCTCATGGCACTCCCTTATTATCCTTTTGATGTCTTTAGCTTCTGTCTCCTCTTTCCTTCCTAATATTGATATTTGTGTCTTCTTTTTTCTTAGTCAGTGTGGTTAGAGATTTATCAATCTTTTTGATCGTTTCAATGAAACATTGATTTTCTCCATTGTTTTTCTATTTTCAACTTCATTAATTTTTGCTCTTATTTTTATTTTCTTTTGATCTTGTTTTGGGTTCAGTTTCCTCTTCTTTTTCTGATTTCTTAAGGTGGCAGTTAGGTCATTGATTTGAAGTCTTTTTTAGTAGAAGTATTTTTTTTTAATTTTTTTATTTTTATTAAGGATATGAAAGTTAACATCCTTGTGAAATTACAGTTGTACATCATTATTAGTCATGTTGTAGGTACACCACTTCACCCCTAGTGCCCTCCCCCCACTCCCCTTTCCCCTGGCAACCACTGATCAGTTCTCTTTGTCCATGTGTTAACTACCACCTATGAGTGGAGTCATACAGAGTTCGTCTTTCTCTGTTTGGCTAATAGAAGTATTTTAATGCTATACATTTCCTCTAAGCATGCATCCCACAAATTTTCATATGCTGTATTTAAATCTTCATTCAATTCAAAAAATTTTCTAATTTTATGTTTAATTCTTTGATCTGTGCGTTATTTAGAAATGTGTCGTTTAGTTTCTTAATATGTAGGGCTTTTCCAGATATCTTTCTGTTACTAATTTCTAGTTTACTTCTGTTATGGGCAGAAAACAGACTTTATATGATTTCAGTCCTTTTAAATTTGTTAAGGTTGGTTCTGTGGCGCCGAGTATGGTCTGTTTCGTTGAATGTCCACGTGCTCTTGGGAAGAGCGTGTCTTTCGCTGTTGTTGGGTGGACTGTTCCATAAGCAACAGTTTGGTCGAGTTGGTTGATGGTGTTGTTCAGTTGGTTCTTTCATATCCTTGCTGATTTTTTGTCTACTTGTTGTTTCAATTATTGAGAGAGGAGTGTTGATGTCTCCGACTATACCTGTGGCTCTGTGTGTTTCTCTTTTCAGTTCTACCATTTTTTGCTTTGTGTATTTTGAAGCTGCCACCACAGCTCTGCTGGGGACCTGCTCTCAGGTCAAAGCTCTTAGAGAAAATAGGAAAAAAAGAAAATCGCAGCTCCCCTCTGAGCTGGTCCCTTCTCCGAGTTTCCCCCTCTCCCCAGTCTGCTTGTCTTTCGTCTGCGAGTCCTCAGGGAGTTGCTTTCTGTATTCATCCAGAGTTTTAGTTGCAGTCAGTGGGTCTAGAGGCTGTACTGGGCTTCCTCCAACTTGCCCCGGGTGGATTGTGAGCACGCTTTTCTCTTGACCTTGAATTTCCCCTCTTCTCCTGGTAGGTGCCACCTGTCCTTCTGGTCTCCACTGAGGTCTCCTCTCTGGGAGCTTCTCCCCAAGCCCACTGGATTGGGTGCCCCCTCTCTCAGTCTGGGTTGTAGCTGCCTGGAGAGCATCGTCCCCCTACTAGAATGTGAGCTGCGTGAGGGCTGGGGGACACGGTGGTTTTGTCAACCCAGCATCGTATCCCCAGACCTCATGTTACCGGCACAGGGTCAGTGGCTTGGTCAGTGTTTCCTGAATAAATGACTGTACCAACCTCCGTGAATCTGCAGCAAAACTCTGCAAAGATTTTATGACTTTAGGAAAGTTTGTGCAACCCAAAGTCTGGCCCCAAGAAGTGGATCCTCAGTTATGAGGCAGTGTTAACGGCTGTGCATTTTACGCACGTGGGTGTTCCGTGTCCCCTGTTAGAGGGCTGCCTCAGCCTTTCCTAACTGCCCTGAGGGAAGACTGCCTGGTGCTTGTTAGCAGATCTGGCATGAAAGCTGAGAACGGTGCTGGGATGCGCTGAGAGGAGACCTCGTGGTGCATCCTGTAATTAGGCTGTGCTGAGCGGTCCGCTCGTCATGCTGGACTCGGAGAGGAAATGAAGGGTGGGCGTCTCTGCTCGCCCTCTGCACGCCCTTTTCACGTCAGGCATATTTCTCAGTTTTTAATTATAGTCTTTCACTTAAAATTTTTTTTTAAAAGGTCTGGTTCTCTGGCTCGCCTCATTCATTTATTCGTTGATCATTTACTGAGCACCTGCCATGTGCAGGGCCTCCTCCTATTTTGCAGGATTCACAGAAGCTACAGCAAACGCCTCGTGCCCAGCTGTTGGCACCGCCATCCATCTAGTTGCTGGACAGCCCAGAACCTCCATGGCAGCTTTAGGGCGGGGCTCCCTTCACCACCCAATACCCTGTGCTTTCCTCTCCTGGGCCGACACGTGAGGTTGCACAGGTTGTCCACTACTCACTGGCTCCTGGCCAAAGGGTGCTTGGGGACTGGAATCCAGCCCATGCTCCGCTGGCCAAGATGTGCCCCTGGCGTGGCGTGGTCTCCACCTGAAGGAGTGTCTTTTCCTAATATGAACCTGGGTGCCACCTGGGCCAGTGGTGGCCGTGTCCGGACACTTCCCCTTCTGTCTGCTACCCAACCTGATGAAGTCCACTACCCCTCCATGCCCACAGTGTCTCCCAGGCCTGCTCCTCATCCCCGCTCCCGGGATGTTAGTGCTGCCCAACTGCTCCCGCGTCGGTCGTCCACACTGCAGCCAGCACCATCTTTGGGAAATGCAAATCAGAACACATTCCCCTGGCTCAGAGCTCTTCCCCACCTTGGACTGCCCAGGAGCAGGTCCGAACTGCATGGCCCAGCCTGGCCGACCTCCTCAGCCTGGCTTCCAGCCCCCAGCCTGTCCCACGGCCTCCCTGAGCCGCTGCCTCCCGGGACTGGGGTGGGGGTGGCAGGGGAGCAGGAGGACTTCCCACCTTCCCAGACGGTCTGACCTGCCTCCCGGGACTGGGGTGGGGGTGGCAGCGGAGCAGGAGGACTTCCCACCTTCCCAGATGGTCTGACCTGTCGGCAGTGAGTGCGGATTACACTTCAGAGTAAAGAAGTGGGTGAAGCACTTTCCAGGGAAGGGGGAGGAAGACGAGTTTGCAAAGGAGCAGCCAGAGGCCTGAGGAGCACCGGGCCGAGGGCTGCAGGGGGCGCGGGGGCTTGTCCTCCAGACGGTCTCTGATTACGAAAGTGGGATGTGCTCTTTGTGGGCTACGTGGAAAATGGAGAACTGTCACCAGGAAGATAACCCCCTCAATTCCACCCCAGCCGTAACTGCCACTGGCAGTGGGTAGCCTTCCTTCCAGTTGTTTTATGCATATGTTTACATTTTTATATAATTTCCCCAACTTAATATTATATCATTAGCGTTTCCCAAATTGTTAAAAGGTTTTAGATGATATAATTTTTAATAATTACCCAATATGCCCTAATGTATTTAACCAGTCCTCTATTATTGGATATTTATCATATTTCCAGTGTTTCCTGCATTAACAGCACTGAGGCTAACATCTCTGTGCATAAATTCCCAGAGGCAGAACTGATCCAAGGGTGTGCATGGTTTCAGCTTCTGGACCCCACTGCCCTTTCCTTCCAGAAGGAGTTGCCAGTTCACCCTGAAGAATGGCGTTAGGCGTTGGCTGGCTTGTCCTTAGCCTAGGTGAGGCTTATGCGTGTTCACCTGTATCCTGGGGAAGACTCCGTGCAGGGAGACGGGCTGGGGTGAGGAGAGAGGGGCGGCTGTGAGAGCAGGGTGGGGCTAGAGAGGGGGCTGCCTCCTCTCAAGATGGAAGGAAGTGGGGCTGGGGGCCAGGGCAGCTGGGCCAGGGGGCTGCTTCCTTCCAGGGCTCCTGTCTTGGCCGTGGACTAGGTCTCGGGGTGTGAAGTCCGCTTACCCTCTTTCAGTCCTTGAGGTCGGCCAGCCCAGTGCCTCAGTCCTCAGACGGCGGCAGGCAAGTGTGGCATGCCTGATGGAGATGGGACTCCGGATTTGCAGTCGTGTGGGCTATGAGGATTGGAAATCGACAGTTGGTGGGGAGACGGAGGTGTCCTTGAGATACCAGGGGAGGGGCCTAAGCTCTCAGCCGGGTACAAGCATTGGGAAGTGGGGTCCCTCCAGGGGCAGTGGGTGACTCCGAGGGCAGAACCAGAAGGGGCTTCTCAGAAAAGGTGGCCCTTTCAAGTCTCAGCATAGTTCTGTCAACGCAGGGCTCTCTCATCCATCTCCTCTAAGCGTACCCATTTGTGTGCCAGCTGTTGGGACCTTCTCAGTAGTGGTGGAGCAGAGCTTGTGGCCTGTCAACCACACAAGGCAGGCCACCAGGACGCTTATCCCAGGTGACAGCCGAAGACAGGTGGCCCACCCAGGCCCCCAGTGGCAGGCTCCGGGCTCTGGCTCTGGGTCTCCCAGGGGCTGCCTGGGCTGGCCCAGGAGCTGCGGCGCTGGGGCTGCGGCCTGCCTGGCACCATCAGAGGATCCTGCAACCTGGCCCTCTGCTTCCCCCTCACCGGCCACCTCCTCTCTGTTCACCGAGCCTCCTGATCAGATGGGTCAGCTCCTGCTGGTGTCTGGCTGTGCTCCTGGAGTGTGGTGGACACTGGAGGGCCCAGGAGTGGGGGCTCACTCACCCTCCCCTCTGCCCTGCAGAGGTTCTCTGTGGACCCCGGCCTGTTTGGGCTCGGGAGGAGGCCCTGCCCCTCCTTTCATCCTCCTCTTCTGCCCAGGGGCTGGTGCCTGCAAGACAGGCCGGCTCATCTCTTCTACTCCTTCTTCCAGGGGCCTGAGCGGCTGAGATCTGCCCTGGCTTTGGAGGGTGGAAGGTTGGTGCAGGGGTGATGGTCAGATGGAGGCGTGCTGGGCATGGGGCATTCCCCACGGTCCAGCCCAAGGCCAGTGCACTGTCAAGTGGCCTTTGTTGGTCCTTGTGCCTCATCAGAGACATAGACTCCTCCGCAGAGCACACTAGTTAGAGTCGCTGGGGCCGGGCAGGGCCCCTGGCGTTTGGGCCGCCACAGGCCCACCCTCTGTCTCCCTTGTCCAGAGTCGGCCTGAGCCTCTGTGCGCTGCCCCTTGTGGCTTTTGAGGGTCGGGGAGCAGGGAAGAGGTGCTGGCACGCCTGTGCAGCTCTGGGGCCCGGACTCCGCGGAGCTGGGCTGCCCTGGGGGCTGGCTCCCCTGTTAGAAGCCGACTTTTGTTCGTGGCTCCACTGTAACGTGAGGGAAACCGAGTTTTCACTTGAGAGGGTCAGCAATGTGGATACGTGTGTAACTGTCTCTTTCTGCTCTTCTGCCTTTCCCTTGCTTGCTGTATCCCTAATTTAAAATGTCGCAGTCTCACCTTGACGGTTCTCTGTGGGTATGTTTAGATTTGTTTCGGATTCGGCAGGCGCTAACTGAGCAGCTACTCTCTGTGTCTGGCTGGGAGGCCTGCTGGCCGAGGATTGGCTGTCATGCTGGCTCTGCCTCCACCCAGCTGTCTGACTATGGGCAGGCCACTTCACCTCTCTGAGCCTGGGTGACCTCGTCTGCACAGTGGGGCTGGTAATCCCGACCCCCAAGGTGGTCGTGAGGACTGAGTGAGGTCACACGTAAAGCACCAGCAGGGTGCATGGCATACAGTAGGTGTTCAGTTCGTGCTGCCCATCTTGGTGTTCTCAGATGACGGTCACTGCAGGGTCATGCCTTCGACAAGCTTGTGGTGTTGGTGGTCATGAGCTGTCTTCAGTTTTGCTCCAAGCTGAGCAGAGCTGGTGCCTTCCCCCAGCCAGGCCACGCACCTGACTGAAATGTCAAGTGTCTGCTGAGCTGAAGTTGTTCCAGCCCAGTGCGATAACACAGGTCCTCTGAGGCTGATCAGAGGCTCGGACATACATCCCCCGTGTCTTTGATTAATCTTTAAAAGATAGAGATGAATTAATTATTGCCTAGTAAGTATGGATGCTCAGAATGTGGGGGAAGAACCAATGTGGGACCCCAGGGAGGCCACTGTGGGAACCCCAGCCCTGGGCGCCCTCGGAATCATCCAGGGTTCTGTGATTCCCAGAAAACCGGCTGGTAAATACCCTCAGAGACAGAGGAAGGTGGCAACGCAGGACTTGTCTGCGCTGGCTGGTGGGGTCCGGGAGAGGGTTTCCTGGGTCCCTGGGGGCTCCTGGAGAGGAAGACACAGTGGCTGCTTCTCTCCAGGTGTCCCCTCCATGCCGCCCCCCAGCCCCCCAGGCCCAAGGCCCATGACCTGCCTCCTCCCACCCCCGGCCAGCTTTTGGGCTACGTTGTGGGGATCACACCTAGGAAGGCTGTCCTGGGGGTACGTATCCTGCTTCTGCTTGGACCCAGGGAAGCACCTCAGGCGTGACCCCGCGTGATTTGGGGAGGTGCAGGGCGAGACCCTATTGCTGCACTGGCCTTCGCCCTCCTGTGCAGCCCCAGACAGATGGCGCCGTCCGCCTCTCCCAGTTGTCTGAGGGACAGTTCCACAGACCTCCCCTCCAGGCCCCCCGCCTGGGGAAAAGGCCCAAGGGGCCCTTGTGAGTTTCCCACATTTGGTGCCCTGTTCTCTGGGCCTCAGTTTCCCCATCTCTCAGGAAGGGGCTGAACTCTGTGATGTGGTCTGTATGGAGCAGAACCCGCTCCCTCCCGCAGTGTCCAGCTGGGGAAGGCTCGGGGGGGCCTCGTGCTGTGAGTGGTCCGCTCCTGCCCCTGGGTCAGCTCCCCACCTGCTGACTCCCACCCATGTCCCGGAGCTGCTCGCTTTAGATGTAGTGCTCAGGGATCCCACAGAGACTTACTGAGTCCCTGCCTGGTGGCACGTGGCCCCGAGCCCTGAGCTCCCGGTGGAGGGGAGGAGACACACATTGTTGGACAGGGAGAGGTAGTGTGATGGGAGCGCCCTGGAGGGGTGCCGAACGGCCCACAGAGGACGGAGCTGATGAGTCTGCTTGGTGCTTTGGGGAGGCTTGGTTGGCAGAGGGTTTTAAAGGATGCATAGGGGTTTTCTAGGCAGCAAGTCGGGGTCGGCATCGTAAGCATTAGGAATGCACGGAAGGCACGATGGGAGGGAATGGCGAGGGGTCTGTGTGAGTGTGTGCACATGTGTGTGTGTAGAGGTTAGCCTGACTGTTAGTGCAGGGCCTCCACCCTGGTTGTTTTTAGGGTGTGGTCCAGAGCTGAACACCCCGCGGGAGGCTTTGGAGACCAGGAGCCCTCCCCAGGCACGCAGACACCCCGCGCTCCCGACTGTGCCTGTAATGGAGCCGAGGCTGGTCCTCTGGGAGCCTGAGCCAGCTCATCGGTTACACCTAAATGTAAAAGGGGAAGGTGTCCTCCCCCAGCATATGGCTATTAAAGCGCGCCATCTTTAAGCCTCATTAAGGAGTGTTAAATGCTAATGAATTTAGAGAGGGGCGTCTTGGGGCCTCTGTTTCCTTGGAAACATTTGAGAGCAGGTGCTTCATAATGAGCTGTACCTATTTTAAAAGTGAGCCACGAGGCCTGCTTTGATAGGCTGGATCTCAGATGCTGATGGGTAAGTGTGAACAAAGCCGGTGGAGGCCAGTAGAGATGCTTTGTGCTCTCTGAAATATCATTCTCTGGTGGTTTCTATAGAAACCACTGGCACCTAGGTAGGAGAATTGCCAAGCTCTGAAGTCTCATTACGCAACACAGCATCGCCTCCTCCCTCAGCGACTCGGCCCTGGCCTCTGAAGACCACTGGGGTCCCGTCGGCAGCGTGGGACTAGGCACAGAATGGACAGATGCGTGATGCTCTAGCTGCAATCCTGCTTTAATTATGTCTGTTCTGTGCCTGCTGCTTGATTTCAGCCAGTCCCCACTTGGCTTATTATTTCAGGCCCAGCCGATGATAAGAAGAATTAACATTTATGGAGCTCATTTCTCCCCACAGTGCACTTTAAAGAAACTTTTTATTATCGAGAAATTTAAATATATACCAAAGTAGAGAGACTCTCTGGTGAAGCTCCTTGCAGCCAGCACCCTGTTTCAACAACTGTAAACATATGGCCAGGCCTCTTTTATCTATAATCTTACACATTTTCCCAGCAGTCTCCTCCCTCCTGTGTCCACTGCACGATTATTTTGAAGCAAATCCCAGAAACACACTATTGTTTCACTTGTACATACTTTTGTTTCTTTGAAAGATAAGGACTTTAAGAAATTATTATAATACCATTGTCAGCTCTAACAACATAGCAGTAATTCCTTAATATCATCAAATATCCAGTCCATACTCAAACTTCCCTGGTCGCCTCATAATTTTAAACATTTTTAGACAGTCGCCTTGTTCAAATCAGGATCCAGACATTTGGTCGATAAGCCTCTTAAGTCTTGTTTAATCTATAGATTTCTCTCCTTTGTTTTCCTTGTGACGGACTTCCTGGAGCGTAAGTCGGTTGTTGGCCCTTTGTTTTCCTGATTGCATCCCGTGTGGTGTCATTTAGCGCATTCCTCTGTTCCCTGTACGTCTTGTAAACTGGTAGTTACAGTGAGAGTGGAGCCTCTCATGCTGTGAGGCGCAAACAGACCACCTGGGGAGCTTGTTACTCTGATTCTGATTCTGACTCAGGGCGGCTGGAGTGGGGCTGGAGGAGGTCCATTTCTAATAAACTCCCAGGCGATACCCACGTTGCTGGTCCAGGGCTTTTTTTTTTTTTCTTTTTCTTTTAAGTAGCAGGATCTAGATAGAGGTGTGAGGGGATTTTATTCTTTTCTTTTTTTCAAGAATGTTTGATCAGATTCAGGCTCAGTTTTTTTTTGGCAAGAACAGTTCATGAGCAGTGGTGCATACTTCGTCTGGTTGAGCCCTTTCAGTGATGTTGTGATTGATGGGGTTCAGGTGCTCCAGCCTGGCGCCTCCGTTAGGAAGTCCCTGTCAGCTTTGCACCTAATGGTCTCGGTAGTTGCTACTGATCTTTGCCTGGATCTGAGTTCGTTAGAGGTTGCAAGATACTGCACTACTTCTACAGAGAGAGCTTTGCTTTTAAACTTAGTTGCCCTGAGGACCAGAAAGGCAGGAGAAAGGCTCGAGTCCATTCCTTTATTTACAAGCTTTCAGAATAATGACTTGTTTCCCTAGCATTCTCCAAAAGTACCTAATTAGGGGTTTTTTTCCTGCTTTTTTTTAGTCATTATGAACTCATGGATTTATAACATATTTAATATGTTTTGATCATTTGTGGCTGTTATTCTAACACTCACATTGCCCTATATTTGGTGAGTGAGCCTCTTTAAGTAGGCTCTGAGTCTTTTTTTTTTTTAAATCAACTTTGTTGAGGTATAACTTACATACAACTAACTGCCACTCGTTCGAGCGCACACTTCGATTCGTTTTAACAGATGTGTACGTCTGTGGAGCCACCCCCACAGTCAAGATACAGAACATTGGCATCACCCAGAAGTTCCCACCTGCCTCTCCTTCAGCCCCTGGGCAACCACTGCTCCACTTTCTGTCACTAAGGAGCGGTTTGCATTTTTCTGGGCTTTTATATGAAACATACAATAGGTCGTCTTTTGCATCTGATTTCTTTCGGTTAGCATACATAATGTTTTTTGGGTTCATCCTATTGTCGTCTGCATCAGTATGCCTTTTTATTGCTAAGTGGTATTCCATCCTATGGATATATCACTGTTTATCCATTTACCTGTTGATGGACATTCTGAGTTGTCCCCAGTTTTTGGCTATTATAAATGAAGTTGCTGTGAGTATTCAGGAAGAAATCTTCATATAGACATATATTTTTAATTCTCTTGGGTACATAACTGGGCATGTAATTGCTAAGTGGTATGGTATGTGTATGTTTAAATTTACAATAAATTGCCAAACTATTTCCGATTCCCATTAGCAGTGTGGGAGTTTCCGTTGCTCCACGTTCTCACCCGCGCTTGGTACTGTCCATCTTTCCCACGTTAGCCATGTAGTGGGTGTGTAGTGCTAACTGCTTGTGGCTTTAATTTCATTTCTCTGATGACTAATGATGTTGAGCATCTTTTCATGCGTTTGTCAGTCATTTGAATATCTTCTTTTGCGGAGTCAGTTCAGATCTTTTGCCTATTTAATTAAGATGATGATGAAGTTATAGGAGTTTTTTGTATGTTCTGGGATGATTTTCTCCTATTCCATGGCTTTTTGTGTTCTATCTAAGAAATCTTTCCCTCCTCCAAGGTTGCAAAGATTTTCTCCTATGTTTTCTTCTAGAAATTTCATAGTTTTTGCTTGTACTTTTAGGTCTGTGATCCGTTTTGAGTTAGTTTTTTGTGTATGGCATGAGGTAGGGTTTATCTGTTTATTTTTGTTATGTGGGATACCCGGTTGTTTTAGCCCCATTTGGTGAAAACTACCTTTCCCCTTTAGGTGGTTTTTGGACCTTTGGTTGAAAATCAGTCGGCCCTGTGAGCGTGGCTCTCTTCCGTGGTTCTCGGTTCTGTCCCGTTGATTGACATATCTGTCCTTTCAGCAATATTGCACCTTCTTGGTTGCTGTATCTTTATAGTAATCAATTCTCGAAATTGGATACTGCGAGCCCTCCAACTTTGTTGTTCTTTTTCAAAATTGTTCCGGCTATACTAGGTTCTTTGTATTCCCATTTCAATTCTACAACTGCCTTGTCAATTCCTACCAAAGAGAAGCCTGTTGGTCTTTTGATTAGGATTGTGTCCAATTTGGGAGGACTGACATCTTACCAACATTGAGTCTTCTGACCCGTGAGCGTAGCGTCTCTCTGTTTGTTTAGGTCTTTAGTTTCTCTCAGCAGTGTTTGTAGTTTCCAGTGGTCAGACGTCACACATATTGCATTAAATTTATTCCTCAATATTTCAGGTTTTGGATACTGTTGTGAATGAGATTTTATTTTTAATTTCATTTTCCGATTGTTTGTTGCTGGAATATAGATGTACTATTAACTTTCTTATACTGACCTTGTGTCCTGTGACCTTACTAAATTTACTTCTTTTTTTTCTCTCTTTTTTTATTTTTTTGAGGAAGATTAGCCCTGAGCTAACTGCTGCCAATCCTCCTCTTTTTGCTGAGGAAGACTGGCCCTAAGCTAACATCCGTGCCCATCTTCCTCTACTTTACATGTGGGACGCCTACCACAGCATGGCTTTTTGGCAAGCGGTGCCATGTCCACACCCAGGATCCGAACCCGTGAACCCCAGGCCACCGAGAAGTGGAACGTGCGCACTTAACCGCTGCACCACCGGGCTGGCCCCTAAATTTACTTCTTAGTCCTAGTAGCTTTTTCATAGATTACTTAGGAATTTCCAGGTACCTGACCATGTTGTCTCTGAATAATACAGTTTTATAGCTTCTTTGCCAATGTGTATGCATTTATTTCTTTGTCTTGCTGTTTCGCACTGGCTAATGGCTCCAGCACAACACTGAATACGATTGGTGGGAGTGAGCATCCTCGTCTTGTTCCTCATCTTATGGGGAAAGCATTGAGTCATTACGATTAAGAGTAATGTTAGATGGGGGTTTTTCATAGATATCCTACATCAGTTTAAGGAAGTTACCTTCTAATCTTAGTTTTGTGAAAGTTTTTACCATGCATGGGTGTTGAATTTTGTCAAATGATTTTATCACATTTATACTTTTTCTACACTCCAATATGGTGAATTACATTGATTTTTTTTTTTTTTTAAAGTGGTAAACCAGTCATGCATTTCTGAGATACACCCTACTTGGTCATGATGTATTATTCTTTTCATATATAGTTTAACTCTAGTTGCTAATAGTTTGTTAAGGAGGATTATTCTTCATGAGGATTATTGGCTTATACTTTATTCTTGCATTGTCTTTGTCTGGTTTTGATGTGAGTTTAATATTGGCTTCAAAAACATGAATCGAGAAATGTTCTCTCTTTGTATACTTTTCTGAGTGTTTCTGTAGGACTCACGTTATTTCTTCCTAGCGTTTGATAGAATTCACCAATGAAGATGTCTGGACCCAGGGTTTTCTTTGTTGGAAGGTTTTTATTACAAAGTTTTTAAAAAGGTATATATAGGGGTATTCAGGGTTCTATTTCTTCTTCAGTCATTTTTGTGACTTTTTCTTTCAAAGTATTTGTCCATCTCATTTAAGGTGTCGAATTTGTTGGCCTAAAATTGTTCTTAACATTATTTTATTATTTTTTTAATGGCTGTGGGGTCTTCATTCCTTCCTGTTAATCTGAGTACCGATCTGGTGTCATTACCCTTCAGTCTGAAGAACTTCCTTTAACATTTCTTGTGGTACAGTTTTACTGGGGGTGGATTCTCTCAGTTTTTGTTTGTCAAAAAAGTCTTTATTTTGCCTTCATTTTTTTCGTGTTAGCCAGTTTTTAAAAGTACCTTTATGGAGGTACAATTGACGTAGAATAAGCTGCACATATTTGAAGTGCACAGTTTGATTAGTTTTGACATACATGTACATCCATGAAACCATCCCCACCCTCAAGATAAGTAATGTATCTCTCACCTTTGCGTTTGTGCCCCTTCATAATCCCTTCCTCCTGCCCCCATGACACGCTTGTCTTCAGGCAGCCAGTGATCTGTTCCCTGTCATTATAAATTAGTTTCCATTTTCTAGAATTTTTGTGTAAATATATAATATGGTGTCTGCTCTTTTTTTTGCCTGGCTTTTTGTCCCGTTCAGCATAATGATTTTGAGATGGATCCACGTTGTTGCGTGTATCAATAATAGTCCGTTCCTTCATAGTGCTAAGTAGTATTCCATTGTGAGGATATACAGGCATGGGCCGCATAACATCTCGGTCAACGACGGACGGCATATACCCCAGTGTCCCATGAGATCAGTCCCAGACAGCCAGGGGTGTGCCAGGCTGTACCATCCAGGTTTGTGTAAGTACACTCTGCAATCACACAACGACAGGATCAACTAACAACATGTTTCTCAGAATGTATCTGTGTCATTAAATGACCCATGACTGTACCACAGTTTATCTAATTACCTGTTGATGGCCACTGGATTGTTTCCAGTCTCTGGTTTTTACAAATAGAGTTACTGCGAACATTCACGTATAAGCCTCTGTGTGGACACATGTATTCATTTCTTTGGGTGTTATGGACTGAATTGTGTTTCCCTAAAATTTATATGTTGAAGCCTTAACCCCTCATGTGACTATATTTGGAGAGAGGGCCTTTAAAGAGGTCATGAAGGTTAAATGAGGTGATAAGGGTGAAGCCGTAATCCAGTAGGACTGGAGTCCTTAGAAGAGGAAGAGACAGCAGAGCTGCCGAGAGAAAAGGCCCTGTGGGGGCACAACAAGAAGCCAGTGTCTTCAGCCCAAGGAGAGAGGCCTCTCCAGACACCAACCTTGCTAACGCCTTGATCTTAGACTTCCAGCTTGCAGAACTGTGAGAAAGTAAGTGTCTGTTGTTTGAGCCGCGCAGCCTGTGGAGCTGTGTTTTGGCAGCGTGGGCTGACTCAGAAGCTGGATAAATACCGAAGGTTGGAAATGTCTGGGTCGTATGCTGGTATATGTTTGACTTTTAAAGAAACAGCCAGTTTCCCAAATGGTTGCACTATTTTACACCCCCAGCAACACTGTGTGAGGGTTCCATTGCTCTCTATCTTAGCCAACATTTGGTATGATCCATCTTTTAAATTCTAGTCATTCTAAAATGTGCGTAGTGTGGTTTTAATTTGCGTTTTTCCTTAATGACTAACAATGTTGAACATCTTTTCATGAGCTTATTTGCCATCTGTATATTTTTTAATAAAGTGTCAGTTCAAATTTTTTGCCCATTTTTTTAATCAGTTTTTTTGGTACTACTGAGTTTTGAGAGTTCTTTATATATTTTGGATGTAAGACGTGTATCACATATGTGATTTGCAAATGCTTCTTCCCAGTCTATGGGTTGTATTTTCATTCTCACAATAGTTTTTTTTGAGGAGCAGATTTAAAAAATTTTGATGAAGTCTAATTTATCAACGTTTTTCTTTTCTGGATCATGCTGTTGGTGTCATATCTAAGCAAGCTTTGCATAACCCGAGGCCACAGATTTGCTCATATGTTACTTCCAGAAGTTTTATAGTTTTGGGCTTTCTGTTAGTCTGTGGTCTGTTTTGTATTAATTTTTGTATATGGTGCAAGGTGTGGATGGAAGCTCATGGTTTTGCATATGGATATTCAATATTCTTGCAACATTAGTTGAGAGCAATATCTGTGCCTTTAGACTTCCGTGGAAAATCAGTGGACTAAGTATGTGTTGGTCTGTTTTTGTGCTTGCTCTTCTGTTCCATTGCTTTCTTTGTGTTCTTTCTTTACACCAATATCCTATTTTTTTCATGATTGTAATCTTAGAATGAGTCTTGAGATCAGGTAGTGTAAGCCTTCCAACTGTTTTCTTTTTCAAGATTGTTCTGACTGTTCTAGGTTCTTTGCATTTGCATTTCAATTTTACAATCACTTTGTCAATTTCTACGAAGAAGCCTGCTTGAACTTCGAATGACGGTGCATTTAGTCTCCAGGCCAATTCGAGGGAGAATTGAATTCTTGACAATTTTGAGTCTTCCAGTCCACGAGCATAGTGCACTTCTCCATGTGTTTAAAGCTTCTTTAATTTCTCTTACCTATGTTTTGTACTTTTCACTGTACAACTCCTTCACATTTTCTGTTAGATTTATTTCTAAGTATTTCTATTTTTTATGCTATTCCAAGTAGTATTTTTAAATTTTGATTTCTGATTATCCATTGTTAGTGTATAGAAATACAGTGGCTAGTTGTACATTCACCTTGAATTTTGCAAGTCTGCTAAGCTCGTTTGTTCTGGTTGCGTCTTTGTAGATTCTGTGATTTTCTGCAAAGATGATCAGGTTGTCTGTGAATAAAGACAGCGTTACCTCTTCTTGCCCGATCTGGATGCCGTATTTCCTGCCTCCCTCCTACCTTATTGCACCGGCTCACACCTCTAGAACAGCGTTGACTAGATGCGGTGCGAGTGGACGTCCTGGCCTTGTTCCCAATCTTAGAGGGAAAGTATTCATTCTTTTTCACAGTTACGTATGCTGTCAGCTGTAGTTTTTTTGTAGATGCCCCTTTCAGTTTGAGGACATTCCTTTTTATTCCTTGTTTGTTGAGAGTTTTTATCATGAATTAATGTTGGATTTTGTCAAATACCTTTCTCACATCTGTTGAAGGGATGATACAGATTTTCTCTTTTATTCTGTTAATATGGTGAATTTTGTCAATAGATTTTCAAATATTAAAACAACCTTGCATTCCTGGGATAAATCCCATTGATCATGATATGTTATCTTTATATAATTTGGGGTTCTATTAGCTAAAATGTGTTAAGAATTTTTCTATGTATGTTCATGAGGGGTATTGATCTGTACTTTGTCTGGTTTTGGTATCAAGAGTAATTCTGGCCTCATAGAATGACTTGGGAAATGTTCCTTTCTCTTCAATTTTCTAGAAGAGTTTGTGTATAATTGATATTATTTCTTTCATAAATTTTTTTCTTTTAGGAAGATTAGCCCTGAGCTAACATCTGCTGCCAATCCTGCTCTTTTTGCTGAGGAAGACTGGCCCTGAGCTAACAACATCCATGCCCATCTTCCTCTACTTTATATGTGGGATGCCTGCCACAGCATGGCTTTTGCCAAGCGGTGCCATGTCTGCACCTGGGATCCGAACCAGCGAACCCTGGGCCGCTGAGAAGCGGAACATATGAACTTAACCGCTGCACCACTGGGCTGGTCCCTCTTTCATAAATTTTTGCTAGAACTGGCTAGTGAAGCTATCTTGCCTTGAAATTTTTTTTGTGGGAATATTTGAAACCTCAAATAAAATTTATTTAGTAAATATAGGATTATTCCAGTTTTCTTTTTCTCTTCCTGTGACCTTTGGTAGTTGGTATCCTTCAAGAATTTATCCATTTCATCAAAGTTATCTTAATTTTTTGGCATAAAGTTTTTCATAATTTTATTATTTTTTATATCTGTAAAATCTGTAGTGATGTCACCTCATTTCTGTGATTCCTGATATTGGTATTTGTGTCTTTTCTCTTTTTCCTTTGATCTGTCTGGCTAGAGGTTTATTAATTTTGTTAATCTTTTCAAAGGACCAGATTTTGGTTTTTCTCTATTTTCTTTTTAAAAATTAACGATTTCTTATCTTAACTATTTCTTTCTGCTTAAACCTTGGGTTTAATTTGATCTTCTTTTTCTAGTTTCTTAAAGTGGAGGTTGAGGTCATTGTTTGAGATTTTTATTTTTGCTGTGATACACGCTCAGTGCTGTTAATTTCCCTCCAGGTTTTGCAGCTGCATCACACAACTGTTGGTATGTTATTTTTCGTCTTCATTCAACTACCTTTTTGGTTTCTTTGTGATCTGTGGATTATTAAGGAGTGTGCTGTTGAGGTTCCAAATAACGGGGAGTTTTCCATATCTGTTATTGATTTCTAATTTAACTCCATTGTGGTCACAAAATATGCATTGTGTGTTCGAATCCTTTTAAATTTATTGAGACTTGTTTGCTGTCCTAGAATGTGGTCTCTCTTGGTAAATGTTCTACGTGCACTTGAAACGAATGTGTATCCTGTCGTTGCGGCCAATTTTCTATAAATGTCAATTAGATCAAGTTGGTTGATCGTGTTATTCAAGTTTTCTATATCCTTTCTGATATTTGTATCTATTTGTTCTATTAAGAACGTCTGGTTGAAATTTGTGACTATAGGAGTGGATTTGTCTTATTTACTTTTTAAGTTCTGTTGGTTTTCCTTCATTTATTTTGAAACTCTGTTATTAGATGCATAAACATTTAGGATTATTGTTATGTTCTCATGAATTGATTCTCTTATCATTGTGAAAAGACCCGGTTTATCCCTGATAGTACTTTTTACTCTGAAATCTACCTTGTCTGTTATTAACACAGGTGTGCCTGGTTTGTTTTGATTACTGTTAGCATGGTAAGCATGGTATATCTTTTTCCATCTTTTTACTTTAAACTATTTGTGTCTTTATATTTAAAACATGTTTCTTGTAGGTAGCATTTAGTTGGGTATTGATCTTTTATTTTAATTCTGTTGAACAATCTTTTCCCTTGAGCTGGTGTGTTTATCCTGTTTGAATTTAATGTAATTGTTGACATGGTTGGGTTGAAATCTCCTATCTTGCTGGTGTTTTTCGTTTGTTCCATCTGTTCTTTTCCCCCCTTTTTTGCTCCTCCCCCTTCTCTTGGATTAATTTAGTATTTTTTATGATTTTACCTTATCTCCTTTGTTGCTTTATTATCTGTGGCTTTGTGTTGTGGTTTGTTTTTAGTAGGTGCTTTAGAGGATATAGCGCACATCTTTATCTTATCAGTCTACTTTCAAGGCATATGATGTCTTTTCTGTGTCATATAAGAACCTTACAACAACATGCACATTTTCAGTTTGTCCCCTCAGGGTCTTTGTGCTGATGCTGGCATATATTTTACTTCTACATATGTTACGATCTCCACGATACGTTATTATTTTTGTTGGAAATAGCAAATTACTTTTAAAATGTTTTAGTAATAAAGAAGTATTTTATGTTTCCCTACATATTTACTATTATCATTGCTTTTCATTCTTTTGTGTAGGTTCAGGTCTGGTATAATTTTCTGTCTGCCTTAAGGACTTAGAATTTTTGTTTTCTGGAGTCACGCATATCTCAAAGAACTTAATCGGAGAAAAATGGTCTTTCGGTTTACTCCGTTATGTACCATTTCTGTTGGTCTTCCTTTCTTCCCGAAGTGCCAGGTTTTCATCTGCTATTATTTCTCTTCAACCTGAAGAACTTCCTTTACTGCTTGTTTCAGAGTGAGCAGGTCTGTTGATGACAAATTCACTTCGTTTTTTCCGTCTGTCGAGGTCTTCATTTTCACCTTCCTTCCTGGAGGATGTTTTTCTGTGCAGTGTTTTGGCTGACACGCCTTTCTGTCACCATGTTCCGCTGTCTTCTGGCCTCCATAGTTTCTGATGAGAGATCCATAGGTGTTCACCAACGCTTCATTTTTTCCTCCTGGGTGCTGTCAAGATTTTTCCTCTGAGGTTTTCAGCACTTTGATCATGATGATAGGGACTTGGTTTTCTTTTATTTTATCCTCTTTTTGGCTTGCTGAACCTCTTGACTCTGTAAATTTATATTTTTCACCAAATTTGGGCACTTTCAGTTAATATTGCTTCAAATATATATATATATATTTTCTACACTGCTCTCTTTTCCCTCTCCTTCAAGAACTCCGTTGACAAAAATATTTAACCTTCTGGTATTATCCCACAGGTCCCTAAAGCTTTGTTCAGTTTTCCATCAGCTTGCATTGTTTCTATTGATCTGTATTCAAGTTCGCTGAGTCTTTCTTTTGTCACTTTCATTTTGTTGTTGGGCTTATCTCATGATTTTCTTTTATTTTAGATTTCTTCAGTTCTAAAATTTCTATTTAAAAGAAGACATAATTTCTATTTCTCTATTAAGATGATCTATCTATTCATTTCAAGAGTGTTTATCTTTAACTGAGAATTATTATAATAGCTGTTTATTTTATTTTAATTTATTTATTTAATTTATTTTTTTGTGAGGAAGATTCGTCATGAGCTAACATCTGTGCCACTCTCCCTCCACTTTATATGTGGGACGCCTCCACAGCATGGCTGATGAGTGGAGTAGGTCCACACCCAGGATGCGAATCTGTGAATCCCAGGCCACCGAAGCGGAACACATGGAACTTTAAGCACTCGGCCATGGGGCTGGCCCTATAATAGCTGTTTAAATGTGTCTGATACTTCAAACATCTGGGTCATTTCAGGGTGGCATCTGTTGTATCTCTTTTCTTGTGGTGACTGTGTACGTCTTCCTGGTTCTTCACTTGTTGACTAATTTTGGAATGTATCCTGCACGTTTTGAATATTCTGTTGTAAGATCCGGGGTCCCGTTAAAATCTTGTGGAGAATGATGATTTGTCTTAACAGGCAACCAGCCCTGTTAGATTCAGATTACAAGTTCTTTCTCTCCTTCTGTGGACAATGTTTCTATTTTCAGTTCTGTGTTCAAAGCCTTCGTGATGCAGAGGCACTGAGAGGTGTGTTTCTGGCTTGAGCAGTGGGTACACAGCCCTCCATCTCTCGAACCTTCAGTGGTGCCTCATGGATTCTGCTCCGTGTGTGTAGCTTTGGGAGTGTCCTCGGATGCATGTCACTTTATACAGAGGATTAGCGGACTCCTTCCTCAGCCCTCTCCTCTGTGGAATTCCTCCCACACTGCCGGGCCCCCCAGGGCTCCTGCCCTGCTTCTTCTGCCCAGGGGTAGAGTTCTCTCAGAGGGTTAGCCTCTGCCTTGCCACACAGTGTCCACAAATGGGATCTCTTTCAGGACAAAGTGGCCAGAGAAAACAGGAAAAAACAGCTTGGATTTCGCCCTTCCTGTTTTGACAATACAGACCCCTTCCCCCAGTCCTTCTAGTCAGATTCTTCCCCTCTGGGCTTCAGGTACGTGCGCTGCATGGCAGAGCAGTGCAGTTCTGCTCTCGGGGCTGGCCCTGGGGCAGGGCCGGCAGAGCTGGAAGATTTCTCACTAACTACTGCCTGGCTTACAGGGGCCCATTTTCTCGTTCCTTTGGCCAGAATGATGGATTTATTTCAGAATCTTTTCTGTCCATGCCCACTGTGTAATTCCTGAATTGTCAGCCTGTGGGTCAACATTGGGAGTTAAAAGACAAACAAAAAAACAAACCCCAAAACCAAAAACCCCCATAACTAGAAACCCCACCAACCTAGAACCTCACCCGCCATACTGGTCCTTCTTCAAATTTTGACTTCTCTCCCCAACCCCCCAGCTAATGTTTACTTTTCAGAGTCTTCAGCTAGTTGCTTCTTGAAGTTTTCCCAGAGCTTTTAGTTGTAATTTGTGGGACAGAGTGAGAGGCCACAGTGGGTTTACTCCATTTTAGGTTAAAACTAGATTTTGTTAATTTTTAGAATTCAGTCTTTTTTTTCTCTCTAGTATGTTTTGAGTAATTTCAATTGCTATGTCTTCTAATTCACTAATGTTTTCTTTTGTAATGTCTCATCTGATGTTAATCCCATGTCATGTACTCTCATGTCAATGTTGGGCATTTCATCTCTGGAAGTGCATTGGGGTCTCATCCGTCCTCCGTGTCTCTCCTTACCTAAGTAAATGTCCCCTCTACCTTCTTAAACAAATGCTCTTAGTTAGAATAACTCTTGTCATGCCCTGGCCTGTCATCTGTGTCACTTCTGGGTTTGGAGACCAGAATCTGGGTGATGCAGTTAGTCCTTGTTTCCAGGCTCTTTCTGTGGACAGACCTAGGAGATGTTTTTGTTGTTAAGAAAAAATACATTGTTGTTTATACTGATTTTTCCAATTCAAATTTAGGATTACAGAATTTTTATTTAACTTCTTTGTTTTATATATTTTGATCTCTTATATACTGAAGATTTTTATTTCTATCTGCCGTAACATGATTTTTTTTTTGGTATATATTGACACGAGCAACATAATGACTGAAAACAATTTGAGATTTCTCACAGTTCTTTTGTCCACAATGTATATCCAATTAGGATCTACAGTCAAATCACTGTTTTTCTGCTCATAGTGTATATTCAACTAAGAATCTACCATTAAATTACTGAGCTTTAGGGGCCGGCCTGGTGGCACAGCAGTTAAGTGTGCACGTTCCACTTCTCGGCGGGCAGGGGTTTGCTGGTTCGGATCCCAGGTGTGGACGTGGCACCGCTTGACACACCATGCTGTGGTAGGCGTCCCACTTATAAAGTAGAGGAAGATGGGCACAGATGTGAGCTCAGGGCCAGTCTTCCTCAGCAAAAAGAGGAGGACTGGCGGTAGTTAGCTCAGGGCTAATCTTCCTCAAAGAAAAAAAATTACTGAGCTTTAATGTCTCTTAAAATAAATCTTATTTGTGTGGTTAAGCTACCAGCTCAATACATGCTTAGTTTCCTTTGCTTAATTTTGCTTTCACATTTTAGAGACTGCTTTTTAAGGTTTTTTTTTGCATAATGTTATAAAATACGCACATGTTTCTAGGGAAGAGATTGGAAAACTACAGCCCGTGGGCCCAACCTGGCCTACAGCCTGTTTTTGTGCGGCCCCTGAGTAAGAATGGTTTTATGTTTTTAAATGACTGTTAACATACGCACGTGCATGTGCACACAGAAGAATGTGCAACAGTGACTACGTGTGGCCCACAAACCCTAAAACATTTCCTGTCTGGCCCTTCACAGAAATCCTCCAAGTTCTGCCTCCAGCCCTGTCTCCTCCCTCTGTGCTCTCCCTTCCTCCAATGGCAGTCTTATTTATTTACTTATTTCGTTTCTGGTTTATCTTTCTGCTGCTTTTAAATATAAGCACACATAGATATATATTCATATCACCTCTTCTATTTCCTTGGCACGCTTTTTTTCTCCCACCCTGCTTTTTTCATTGAACAGAATATGCTGGAGCTCACCCCAGAGCGGGCAGGGAGATAGCCTCCTTCTTTTTTTTTTGCTGAGGAAGAGTGGCGCTGAGCTAACATCCGTGCCCATCTTCTTCTACTTTATATGTGGGACACCTGCCACAGCATGGCTTGTTAAGTGGTGCCGTGTCCGGGATCTGAACCGGCGAACCCTGGGCCACCGAAGCAGAATGTGCGAACTTAACTGCCGCGCCACGGGGCCAGCCCCAGGCCTCGTTCTTTTTCACAGCTACATACCCTTTCAGAGTGTGCACGTGCTGAAGTTCCTTTAACTGGTCCCTTCTTGATGTACATTTGGGTTATTTCCAGTTTTTTATTTTTCCAGGTAGTGCCACTTTCAGTGGTGGTGTACTTAGATTGTTTTGGGATTTCTCCAGTGTCACTTTGGGATCAGTTCCTACAAGTGGGGTTGCTGGGTCCTGCATTCTGCTGGATGACAGGCAGATGGTATTTACTCAGTGTTACCCAGAGTCTCTCTCCAGGGACGGAACCACTCTCCTTCCTGTGAGCTGTGTGTACTGTAACTAGTGCCCCACAGCCACCTAACGGAGTGTGCTGTCCAACTTGGGGATTTTGCTAATTTGATAGGTAAGAAATGGTATCTCTGTGTAATTTAAATTTGTGTTCCTTTTGTCATGAGCAAGATCAGAGAACCAATTACATTTCCTTTTTCATGAACTCTCTCTTCACTTCTCTTGCCCATTTTTCTGTAGAGCTCTTGGTCTTTTTCGTATAGTTTTAGAAACTCTATATTAGGGATGGTAACCTTTTCCTCTAATATAAGTGCAAATATATCTCCCATTTGCCTTCTTTACTTTCCTTATTTATTTACTTGGTTTTTATGCCATGCAATAGTTTTTAGAATTATTGTTATTATTTTCACACAGTCAGGTTTACCTGTCTTTTCTCTTGTTGCTCGTAGCCTTGGAATTGTAGCTGGGAAAGCTTCCTCCAGTCCCACGTTGTAGAAAAATCCAATCATGTTTTCTTTTTTTTAATGTACATTCTGATCTTTTTTGAATTTATCAACAGAGCACTTTTGGAGGATGCTGTGCCATGTGATTGGCTACTTGCGTGAACTTTACCATAGAAAGGGGCCCCCCACTCACCCCCCAGTTGGCTTCCTGCAGAGAGTCCTCGCATCTTCGTATTTGAAGAGGCCAATATGATTACTTCCGGGGAGAAGGAATTGAAATCTGGGGAGAAAGGGCATGTCCGAGGACCCACAGCTCCATCCTGGGGACTCCAGCTCTGGCTGGCCTATGAAGAGAAGGTGTCTGAGCACCTGCTGTGTGTCGGCCGCTCGGCCGGGCACATCTCCTTCGCTGGCTCCCAAGCCGTAGTCCGTTATTATCCTGACCTTACAGGTGTGGAGACTGAAGCACAGAGAGGCCACTTGCTTGCCCAGGGCCCTGCAGACAGTAATGGGCCGTCAGGCTCAGAGACCAGGTGTCTGCCTGAGAGCCCGAGCCCTCCCACTGGGGAGGGAGAGGCCCCGCCAGCCTCTGGACGTCCAGCGACCGTGTGGCATTGAGCACGATGTGGCATTGAGAACTGCCTCTCTGCGCTTCCCGCCACCCCTCCGTGGTCTTCCTGCCACCCCGCCGTGGTCTCGCACCTCCTTGGCAGATGAGGTTTCCTTGGTCTCCATGTCCAGGGCCACAGGAGGTCCCGTGGGTGAATGTCCCCTCCCAGTGGCTCCCTGCTACAGCCGTCGGCAGCAGCTCCAAGGCACAAACACCCTCAGCTGCAAGTGCCTGGATGTGGCTGGGGGCCAGAGGCCTCGAGGTCACTACTTTTCAAGTTGTCATTTTGTTCATGCATCCATTTGTTTATCCAGCCGTTAATTCAGCACGCCTTCCTGGTACCTGCAGTGTGCAGACCCAGTGCTGGCCAAGGGTGACCCAGAAATGTGCCAGACGTCTGTCCCCAGGTGCTCGCAGTCCTGTGGGGGAGGCAGGTGGCCGAGGCAGGTGGCTGAGGGCACAGCCAGAGCGGTGTCTCCCCTCTCCTTTCCTTCAGGTCAGGGCGCAGAGGCCTGGCAGATGCTGGGTGGGGGAGCTGCTGCACCCCGGTCCTCCTCCTTCTGAGGTCCAGCAGTGCTCAGAGGCGCAGGGGCTTGCTTGTTGTCCAGTCCAAGCTCTTCGTGGTGGTGACTCAACACCCAGGCCCGGAGAGGGAAGGGACTCCCCCGGGCACACAGTAAAGTCAGCAGCCAGGCCAGGACTGGGCCCTCGCCCACACCCCCACCCCGCGTGCTTTGGAAGTGGCAGGGCCCCAAGGAAGGAAAGCTGTGCCTTCAGATGACTCACAAGCAGCCCACTTACCCGGGTTTGTCTGGCGGGCCGAGCCGTTGGCAGGTTTTAGGGACATCAGGTGATTTTCGTCATACCTGGATGTGTCATGATCGCGTTGTCTGCTCTCCCAAAGCCGTAGACCTTCGGCCAAGGATCTGCTCACCCGACAGAGGCCTCGGCTGCCAGAAGAGTCTGGGCGAGGCTCCCTTCCGGATTCAGCTAGTTAGGCCCGCGTAGCGCCGTCCCCCGCCCCTGGGATGGGACGCGCCAGCTGTCGGGGTAATTAAGTTTGCCATAAAACCCACCAGTTAGACACACAAACGGCTCCTCTGCTCTTTCCTGGCCCGAGCAGTTGTGAAGGCAAGTAAATCACGCTCGGCGGCGATCACTTCAAAGGTCAGCCTTCCACTTAGAGCCGCGTTATTGGCAGGGATCGCCCATAACATGGCTTGTTTCCCCGCCATTCGATTTTATGACGCCCTAATGAGTTGGGCCATTTCCATCCATCCTCAGGAAACGTATAGCACAACAGCTTTCGTGCTCCTGGAGAAGTTTGTCTTGGGGGGCAGGTGGTGTGTGGGTGGGGCATACAGGGAGCTGTGCCCCGAACCCCCGGCCCTTTGCTTCTCTCTGGGCCTTCTGCCGCCCCCTGGGAGAAGCTGCCTCCACAGTGGTCATGAGATAATTTGTGTGAAACCCCTGGCCAGTGGCTGGCACTTCACGGGCACTCAATGAGTGGCAGGGAGGGACCCCCTCCTCCTCCATCCTCTCCTGGGTCAGGCACTTCCTGAACCCCCTTGGGGACCGAGGTGCTGCTGCTGGAGAAGGGCCGTCGTGCAGAGGCCTGCACCTGCTCACGCTCCTGTGGGGAGCACGGAAGTGCCCGGCACATGTGGGCGCCCACCAATGGCCATTCTTTACAGGCTGTTAGAGCTCCAGGACTGCGGTGGGCCCCTCACCACCGGGGAGGAGAGGCACCTCGGTACACAGGCCACATCCAGGGACACGAGGTGGCCGGACTACTCCTCTCTTGGCATTTGCTGTCTCCGACGTCTCTGATTCCCTGCTCCGCACCTGAACTTGGGGATGGAGAGGGCTTCAGGAATGGGGGAAGGAAGGCCGTCAGGCTCCTCGTGGCCCAGGTGAATGGGGGTCTGGGGGGCTGGAGGGGAGTGTGGTTCAAGCGAGGGGAGACTGAAATGATGCTGGGGCTGGGAGGTGGGGGTGGGTCTGAGCCATGAAGAGACTGCTCCAGAGCCATGATGGTGGGGCGCTGTTCCCTCCCCTCCCCGCCTCCCCACCAAAATGGATTCCAGACGCCGTCTTGGGATGGCGCTGCTCTGCTGAGCAGATGTTGGGGACTGTGATGGTGTGCCACGCCGCGTCCCAGGCCCTCGACTGCTGCCCCAGCCCCGACCTGGGCAGGCTGGAGCATCTTGTCAGCAGCACAGCCTCCATGCCCCTCATGGCTGGGGGCAGGGAGCTTTCCTCTCGGTCCACACTCTGTGAGACTCAGCACTACGCTGGGAGGGCAGAGTGGGCATGTGGAATCCTGGCGCCCGGAGGGAGGGAGGCAGGCAGCCCCACGCGCCCTGGGGAGCAGCTACCTAGGCTGGCCGGGGAGGGGTAGCCCGTCTCCCTGCCCTGTGTTCAGAGGCCTGTGGCCTTCCCTCTCTTTCTGCCCCTGGACCACTCCTCCGGCTTCAGGGGGCCCTGCTGGAAATTGCTCTAGCTGGGGGCTGCTTCTGAAGAGGCTCAGAGAAGAGCAGTCGTTTGTTGCCTACCTCCCTCAGGAATTTGTCCCCACGTTTAGTGAGGCAGGAATTGGCCAGCAGGAGACTGGCACGTGGACCCCAGGGACGCAGCTGGGGCAGGAAGAGGCTCCACCACAGCCTGGCTGTGTGACTTTCAGCAAATCCCTGCATCTCTCTGAGGCTCAGTGTTCCTCATCTGGAGAATGGGTCCCCACATACCACCCATCTAAGTTGGATTTATGGAGTGCTTCATTTAATGTGAACTTGACTTATATACATTTGAAAGAGGATGATAGAAAACATGTCTGCAACATTTGGAAGGTTGTGACCTCCAGTTTTTAAAAAATTTGTTAAGACAGCTCATTTCACAGGTGACAGGCTGAGGTCCCAGAGAACCGTGCTTGTGCTCTGGCCACATGGTGGCGCCCTGGGAGCTGGTAAGCAGGCTGGCCGGGCGCTGGGCCCTGCCTGCCGTTGCTCGATATTGCAGCTCAAAGTCGTGTTGTCCGTGAGTTTGTTTTTTTATATGTATTTTGGAGATTAACCCCTTGTCAGATGTATGATTTGCAAATACCTTCTCCCAGTTGGTGGGTTGTCTTTTCGTTTTGTTCCTGGTTTCCTTTGCCTTGCAGAAGCTCTTTAGTCTGATGTAGTCCCATTTGTTTATTTTTTCTTCTGTTTCCCTTGCCCGAGGAGACATGGTGTTCAAAAAGATCCTTCGAAGACCGATGTTAAAGAGTGTACTACTGGGGGCTGGCTCCATGGCCGAGTGATTAAGTTCACGTGCTCCGCTGCAGCGGCCCAGGGTTCGGATCCTGGGTGCAGACATGGCACCACTCGTCAGGCCACGTTGAGGCGGCGTCCCACAACCCACAACTAGAAGTACCTGCAACTAAGATATACAACTATGTACGGGGGGGTGTTTGGGAGATAAAGCAGAAAAAAAAGAAAAGATTAGCAACAGTTGTTAGCCCAGGTGCCAATCTTTTAAAAAAAAAAAAAAAAAAGAGTGGACTGCCTATATTTTCTTCTAGGAGTTTTATTGTTTCAGGTCTTACATTCAAGTCTTTGATCCATTTTGAGTTAAGTTTTGTGTATGGCGTGAGATAATGGTCCACTTTCATTCTTTTGCACGTGGCTGTCCAGTTTTCCCAACACCATTTATCAAAGAGACTGTCTTTTTCTCCATTGTATGTTCTTGGCACCTTTGTCAAAGATTAGCTGTCCGTAGATGTGTGGTTTTGTTTCTGGGCTTTCAGTTCTGTTCCGTTGATCTGTGTGCCTATTTGTCTGCCAGGACCATGCGGTTTTGATCACTATAGCTTTATAGTACATTTTGAAGTCAGAGATTGTGATGCCTCCAGCTTTGTTCTTTTTTCTCAGGGTTGCTTTGGCTGTTTGAGGTCTTTTCTTCTTCCACATAAATGTTAGGATTCTTCGTTCTATTTCCGTGAAGAATGTCATTGGGATTCTGATTGGGATTGTGCTGAATCTGTAGATTGCTTTAGGTAATATGGATGTTTTGACATATTTATTTTTCCAACCCATGAGCATGGAATCTCTTTCCATGAGTTTGTTAAGTGGAGATACTTGTTAGTCCTGGCCCTGGGACCCCCCCTACCCAAACCAGTTGTTTTAGAATGGAAGGTGAGTGTGATAAAATGCTCTAAAGAGCGCGGAACAACTGCTTGATACTTAATCATGTTACTATATGAGACAGGAAGCAATGGAATATTGGCAGTGATGCTAAGAAATAAAAAGTGTCTTTAAAGCTGACCTACGTGCTGTGGTTCTGGCTTTATGGTCTCCAAGAACACCTGCTCCCTGTGATAGGATTACTGCTCCAGGGACAATAGGCTGGGACTTTATGAGCTGTGAATTATATGAGGTCTTCAGAAGCAAGACCCTCTTCACAAAGTATGGCCACAGTATTGATAGGCATCCCTGAGACCCTTTGCCTGCTCTTGACTAGCTGTGGGCCCTTCCCAAAGCTCACTTTCATGGTCACCAGCTGCTCTCTTGGGGACCAGGCTGACTGCGGGGATCATCACGCTGCCCTGGGCCCCCGCGCTGGTGGATGTAGGGTGGGTGGGGCGGGGGAGGACTCTTCATAGGGAGCTATCAGGCGAGGCTGTGGGAGGTATCACAGAGCAGGTCCCCAGGGAGACAGACATTTGCCTGGCGGGGAGGGAGGGCCCCAAGTTCTCCCTGCCCCGTGCCCCAGCTCCACAGCTCAGGCTGCTCAGCCTGGGGGTGCGTTGCCCAGCACGGTCCTCGTTAAACTCTCCTGCCCTCTGGGTGCTTGGCAGCCCTCCCTGTGGGTGCCTGCCCCGAACTCCTGGGGCCCACCAGCATGACAGGTGTCCACTCTTGCAGGTGGTGAGAAGCTACAAGGCAACCATCCAGCAGACCTTGGACATCCTCTTCCTCCAGGAGGGCTCCGAGTTTCTGAGCAGCACAGATGTTTCGAGCCGGGACTCCGCCGACCGCACCATTATCGCCTGGGATTTCCGGAGCTCCGCCAAAATCTCCAACCAGATTTTCCATGTGAGACAGCCTGTTTGGCATTGCTTTCAGGTTCAGCCCCGGATATGTCCGCGTAGCCCTCGGCTATCTGGGTCCCAGGTCACTTCCTGCGGGAGATGGTTCAGCAGGCAGGCTCTGGGGAGAAGATTGTCTGCCTGAAACCTTGAGGTGGGGGAAGGCAAAGCGTAGGGCCAGGCCTGCCCAGAGAACCTCCCACAGGCTCCCAGATCACAGCCACTCCCTAACTGTCCTCCTGCTCGTCTGCCCAGCGCAGCCACCTCAGGGTTAGGGTCTGGAGGGGGAGGCCAGTCCAGATTGACAGGAAGATGGCTGCACAACCCAAGACACCCCTCCCCTCTGTGCCACGCTAGCCAGCTGGCGGGTTTCTGCCCTCCCTTGCCCAGTGGCTTTGCCTGGGCTGTGGCTCCGGAGTTCCAGCAGGGACTCCGAAGTTAGACCACCTGCATTACAATCCTGGACTCACCACTGACACGCTGGGGGCCCTGGGCCCATTGCTTAGCCTCTTTGAGTCTCATTTTCCTCTTAGAAAATTAGGATAAGAATATTACTTGCCTCATAGAACGGTTTTGAGAATTAAAAGAGATAATGCTTATAAAAAAAGGGTCTAGCACAGTGCCAGGCACAGAGTGCTCCGTGAATGCCTTTCCTGTCATCACCTCTGTCATCATCACCACTGTCATCACCACCACCATCATCATCACCTCCATTATTTTCAGCATTGCTATCACTACCACCACCCTCCTCACCACCGCCATCATCATTTTCACCATCACCACCCCATCACCATTACCGCCACCGCACCACCATCACCACCGCTCTTATCACCACCATCACCAGCACTGCTATCATATCGCCACCATCATTTTCAGAATCACCATCACTACCGCCACCCTCCTCACCACCATCGTTCATGATCACCGTCACTAGCACGAGCACCATCATCGCCATCACCATCCCCGTCACTACCATCGTCATCTTTTAAGATTTCCAATCAGCCATGGCTATTCTCTCCCACCCGCAATGTAAAACTATCTGTCAGGTGTACATATACAGCTTCTCCCGCTCCCTGCTTTTCCCTTGTTCTCAGTGGGTTCAAAGTGATCCTGCGCCAACCTGCCTCTGGACCTTCACTTCAGGGTTCTAGTGCAACTGCCTGGGAAGGCCAGGCCCCTGGAGGGGCGCAGGAGCGTGTCTGGCCACCAGGGCGTCCTGCCGCCACAGCCCCTGCAGAGACCAGGGCAAGCGAGCGAGGTGGAGGAAGGCGTGGCGCGCCCGAGCCGGCGGCCCTCCTGGATCACAGCTCCTCACTCGCTGTGCGGGGAGGAGGTGCTCTGCCGGGCAGTGTCCCTCTGGGGAGCTCCTCACGGGGCCACCGTGGCCTCCATGCTTCCAATGGGCACATTCGTCTGCTGCCGTGGTTCCCGCTGCTCCCCACGCTGCCCTCTGCATTGGGGCTCATTTAGCGAGTGTGGCTTAAGGACGATACTTAGAACATGGGAGCACAGGTGCAGGTGAGAGGGGTTGGGGGTCTGTGTGACCGAGCCTATCAGACGGGGAGATTTCGCTGCCTGTGTTTTGAGCACTTTATTCAGGCATTCATCTTCTCCCGTGGCCGTTCACCGCCTCCCTTGCTGTGTGTTTTGCTATGTGGGACCCTGGGCTGGGCTGGGGCTGCCCCAAGGGCTCACGGTGGAGGTGGGGATGTGGGCGTGGGGATTCATTTTCTATTGCTCTGTAACAAGTGGCTGCACACTTGGTGGCTTAAACCAACAGAAATTTATCCTCTCACAGTCTGGAGGCCAGAAGTTTGTGGTCAGTGTCACTGGCTGAAATCAATGCGTTGGCAGGCTGTGCTCCCTCTGGAGGCTCTGGCGGAGTCTGTCTCTTGCTCCTTCCAGCTTCTGGTGGCTGCTGGGGATTCTCGGCTTGTGGCTGCATCACTCTAGTCTTCACACCGACATCCTCCCGCCACTCCCTGCTCCTTCACAGCCCCCTCCTGAGTGTCTGCTCTCCCCCGCCCCCCTTTTATAAGGATACCTGCGAGTGCACCTAGGGCAGCAATGCAGGAGAATCTCCCCGTCTCAAGATCCTTAATTTAATTATATCTACCTTCTTGATCTTTGGAGGGGCCATATAGGGTCCCAGGTTCCCAGGGACAGGGGACATTCACAGGTCCCAGGAGTTAGGACATGGATATACTTGGGGGGACATTTTTCAGTCCACCACAAGGGCCGTGACCAAGGAGTGCAGGAGGCCTCTAGAAACTGGAAAAGACAAGGGGACGGATTCCCCGCAGGGCCCCGAGAAGGAGCCAGCTCCGCTGGCACCTGGTTCCATCCCAGTGAGACGCACTTCAGTCTCTGCCCCCAGAACTGTGAGCTAACCATTGTGCGTTGTTTTAAGTCACTAAGAATTGTGGCAGTCTGTTGCAGCAGCCGTAGGAAACTCATACAGACCCCTCGGCTGAGGTCCGGGAGGAGGGCTCGACGCCCCGAGCAGAGTGCTGGGTGGCGTGTCTGCCGGCCCACCGGGAGCCTTCTCCATCCTCTTTGTGGCCCTGTTTCCCAGGAGAGATACACCTGCCCCAGCCTCACCTTGCACCCGCGGGAGCCTGTGTTCCTGGCGCAGACCAATGGCAACTACCTGGCCCTCTTCTCCGCCGTGTGGCCCTACCGGATGAGCAGAAGGCGGCGCTACGAAGGGCACAAGGTACCCTGTCCCTGTCCCCCAGCTGGAAAGCTGAGCTCTGGCCCCAGAGCCTCCTGCTGGACAATGCCAGCAATGGACTTGGGGCCCAGAGTGTGCGGGCCCTCTGTCCAGGCAGATTCTGTTTCCTGTTTCCCAGTTGACCATATGCTCTGTGGCCTGGTGTCCACTCAAGGCCCTGGGCCACACCTGGCCCTACCCCAGGCCCCAGCCGCTGGTGGGAAAAATTTCCCCTCACTGGTTGGCTCATATGGACAGGTCAGAGTGATGGGGGGAATGGCAGGACAGAACGGGGGTGGGGGCCATTTCTACGTCAATCCCCTTTCCCCACTGAGGCCTGCCTCACTGGGACAGAGGGGCCCTGGGGACTCAGTGACCATCAGCGAGGCCAGACACCGACAGCCATGCTGGTGCTGTTCCATCGTCATCCCGCTAAACTAGCCTTGTGCACCAGGGTCCACACCGGGACCCCAGCCTCACGGGAGGAGCTCAGGCTTTGGCTTGGGGCTGCTGGGTGTGAAGCCAGCTCTGCTCCCTGCCTGCTCTGGGCCTCAGCCTGCTCCTCTGTAGGGTGGGCGTAATAACGCCCTCACAGGGACAGGCTGGAGGAAGAGGTGGGACTGCGTGGGGGCCGCTGTGGCCTGCTCACCCTCGGTGTCGCCCTCTGCAGGTGGAAGGCTACTCGGTGGGCTGCGAGTGTTCCCCGGACGGGGACCTGCTGGTGACGGGCAGCGCTGACGGCCGGGCCCTGCTGTACAGCTTCCGCACTGCCAGCCGAGCGCGGATACTGCCCGGGCATGCCCAGGCCTGTGTCGGCACCACATTCCACCCTGTGCTGCCCTCCGTCCTCGCCACCTGCTCCTGGGAGGGCGATGTTAAGATCTGGCACTGAGCCTCCGAGTGTGGAACCTTCCAGACGCCAGCAGGGTCCCAGGCTCCCCTTCTTCTGTGGGGTGGGTTGTGTAAGCACTGAGGTTGGCTTCGAGGTTGGCTGCCTCCACCCCCCTGTAAGCCTCAGTTTCCTCATCTGTAAAATGGGGGCAAAGTCCGTTTGTCTCAGGGTCATGAGGACCACATTAGTGAAGGCACCTGGCAGGTTGCTGGTGACGCTCAATAAATGTGAGTGTTTTGCTATTTCTTAGGTTATTTCAGCGGCAGATACGTTTTGGCAGCTTCGTCTTGCAGGCCCACAGGAGCTCTGACACAAAGAGGATGGTGGGGGCTTGAGATGGGGTCAGCCTGGCTCTGCTGGGCCTGATGAGGGAGTGCCCAGGGCAGATGGAGGCTCTGGGGAACTGTGGGTCTGAGGTCTGCCCTCAGGAGCTCCGTGCTGGAGCATGGCAGGCCCTGCTGCTCACAGGGCGCAGGCCCCTCGAGCTGTGCACACACAGCGTGGCCAGCTGGGCCCCTGGGTCTGCCCAAGCCCTGGGGCCCTCTAGGCTCCCTCTTGCCCACTGCCTGTTGGTGTGCATGCTGCCCACGCGAGTGTGTCTGCCCTGGGTGAAGCAGCAATGTGGAGGAGCAAAGGGCCCTTGAGGAGTTGCAAGGAGCTGGGCTGGGAAGACCCAGCTCCCCGGGGATCTGGGCAGGCCAATGAGGACTAACCCCGCCAGGGCCATAAGTGAGCGGCTGCCCCCACGAGCCCAGGGATCCACTGCCGTGAGCACATGGTCCCAAGTGACCCCCCACCCCCGCCTCTTGAAGGGTGAAGAGAAATGCGCTCCCCAGGCCCGTGCAGGATGCAGGGTCCCAGTGAGTGCTGGGAGCTCAAGGTGGGATCCCCTTCACTTTTTAGGCTCCAGAATGGCTGATTTGGTGAAAATAAAGATAATCACATCCCGTGCCCAGTGGGTCTGGTCCCCAGCAGAAGTGGAGGCCCCCACAGGGGCTGCCCTGGCCTGAGCAGGGCGGAGGCTGCGTGCGTCCTTCAGCACCTGGTGCGGCCATGGATGTTCCCGGTGCCCTCACACAGCGGTCCTGCCGGGCCTCGCTCACGCTCTCACCTGCACCGCAGGTGACTTCCCCGGCTCTGAGGGGCAGCTCTGTGACCTGTGAAGCCCACCCTGGGTCACTTCTGGGTGAAGCCTTCCCAGATGATGGCTCCCCATACTGTGCGCCAATCACACTGCTGCCCCCTCTGCTGGGCCTCCCCCGCCCCCTCCCTCCCTCATTCGGGGCTCTGCGCAGACGGTGGGCCTCAGGGAGGCCTCTCCCCACCTCCCGGCAAGCTCAGTCTCCTCCCCCAGGGCACTCGGCTCCCCGGATGCTGTTGATGCTGGCGCCGCCCAGCCCCACACGCACAGTGGGTGTGAGCCTCACAGGGCTGCAGTGCCCGCTCTGTGCCTGGCCCCTGGCGCACAGTGGGCCTTCTGTGAACAACTGCAGGTGTGGCCTGCCGACAGGACGCGGGCTTTGGGATCAGACAGACGTCTACTTAAACCCTGCCATCGCCTGTCGTCACCGTGTGGCCGCAGCCAGTGCTGAGCTGCCCAGTGGCTCGGTTTCCCTTCTGTAATGTGAGAACCACCAGTAGCCAGCTTGCGGGGATTCCTGAGGCTGGACCCGTGCAGCTGTGGCAGGGCCTGGATGCAGCCGGCGCTCAGGCAGCGGCAGCTGGCAGTATGAATAATAATGTTAATGCTAGTCAGTCCAGTCGCTCGATGGAGGAGTCCAGCCAGTTTAGGCCGGAGGGCGCAGTCCGGCTCCGTTCTCAGCCCTTGGGCCGAGGGTTGGCGGGGCCTCTCCCGTCCTCCCTGTGCATCAGCCTCGACCAGGTTCAGTCTCACGGCAGGAGCCCCCCCCCCGAGGGTGGCCTCCCTCCTCCATTCCCCGTTGACAAGTCTCAGGGAAGGACCCTGACTGGCTGGCTTCTGTCACACGTCACCCCAGACCAGGGTCCTTGGCCAGGCACAGCTCCCCTGTAGAGCTGGAGGGGAGGGTGATGGGCCCCCTGTGTTCTCAGGACAGTGTGTCTCCCCAGGTCCGGCCTGGACAGGCCCTCAGCACACATTTGTGGGGTGAATGAGTGACATGTGGATGAACTGCGACACGCCGGGAGGGGAGGGAGGGGACTGGCCTTCCCAGGGTGCCTGTCGTTGGCCTTTCCTGCCCCCGCCTTGCCTGCAGCCCCTGGTGCTGGAGTCCAGACGTCCTGCTTTCCAGCCCAGCCTGAAGCGGGCGGTCGTCTGCCTGGCCTGCTGGGGGGCATCTCCTGAGTGAGCTCTCACGGCAGGGTGTGCTGCGTGCTTTCCCCACCAGGATGTGTTAACATCACCGCTCGCTTAGTGAGCGTCGCTTATAGATCATCTCAGTCAGGCTCTGGGGTGTGGCCATGGGATGACCTCCCCATCCACAGGGCTGCCCGGCCCCCCTCCTGTGCTGAGCCCACCCCCTGGCTGCCTGCCACCGTGGGATTTGGAGCCAGGAGACCGGCTCGGGTCCCAGGCCCATCATCCGCTTGCATCCGGCCTCTGCACGTGCTTTGCTTCTCTGAGCCTCAGTTTCTTCATCTGTAAAGTGGGGACAAGCCAGGGAGATAATGCAGAGGAAGGGCTTCATAGACCAGTACCTTCCCACCCCACGGGGCAAACACCACCTAAACCTCTGTCCTTGAAGTCCGTTTCTTTCCCACACGGGTGCCCTTGACCCAACCAAAGCTCTGATCCTCGTGGAGCCAGGGGGTGTCCAGGGCGCCCCAGAACCACAGCCTCTGTTTCTTAATGCCACTCTCTGTGGATCTGGCTTCTCAGCCCAGTGCCCCATGAGTGCTGGTTGCAAGCCCCTCCCTTTTTAGGTAATTTTTCTGAAGAATGGCAGGTGTCCTGCATGTCTCTATCTGTTTCTTTTTCCAAATGCTTTCTCCCAGAGAGCATCCTTACAGGCTCGCTCTGGTCCTCTGTAGGGTGTCTGGGAGTTCACATTTGCAACTTTAAAACAAGAGAGCTAAATGCAGAAAGTGAGGAGCGGGAATGCCAAAGAAAAGCGGGCCGTCCCGCCACCTGCTTCCCGGGGCTCAGAGCTTGCCTTTCCCCTCACCTGCACATCTGAAATACGGATCCGGGCTGTCATGGGAGAAGACGGTTTCACCTCGACACGCCAGCATGGCTGTGTGCTGCCAGCGCGAGGCCATGACTGTTGAGTGGCGCTGGTCTCGCAGTCCCCCGTGAGGTCGCTGCCATCCCCGCTGTCCAGTTGAGGAAGCTGCAGCTCGGAGGGCAGAGGGACGTGCCCAGGACCGTGTGACTCCGTGGCCCGTGATCTTCCCCCTCCCGGGATCCTCCTCTGGCCTAGCCTGGGGCTCTCCACACGGTGGGGCCACCTACTGTCTAGGGGTCCCTGGGAATCTCATTTCAGAGTCCTCAGGCTCTAGAAGGGGAAACTGGCCCAGAGGGACTCACCTAAGGTGACATGGCAAGCTGGCGGCAGATCCCTGCTCCACACTTCCCCGCTGGGGGTCGAGAAGAAACGTATATGGATGGGTAGGTGGGTGGTGGGTGCACAGACAGGGTCCCATTGGGGGTCAGCAGGACTCCAAGTGGAGGGAGGGGTGATTGGCAGAGGGAACCGCACACTGGCTATGGTTGTGGCTGGCTTTGGAGGCCATGGCAGGACAGCTCTGTGATGTATAGAGCCATTTAGGGGGGGCACTGAGATGACACTGGGAGGGCCAGGACCCTGAATCTGAGAAGGCCCTCTGGGCCAAGGCTACAAAGCCCTCGGGGTTCCCAACCCTGCTGCCCAATCGCACGCCGACACTTGGGGCTCACAAGGCTCGGGTCCCTTCTGGGTGAGAGCCTGCTGGGTGGGTGCCCGGGGCCACATGTTTTTCCCTACACCTGCCAGTTGCCCCCAGTTCAGTGAGGCTCACTTCCCCCATCTGCCCACAAGGAAACTGGGCCCCAGAGAGGGGAGCTGACCCCCAAGGCTCTCCGCAGCCCCCTCTGGCTTGGGGAGGCTGTTCCTGGGGCACATCTGCTCCTGGGGAGGCAGCCAGGTGGGCTCTGGCCTCTCCTCCAGAAGCAGGTCGAGTGCAGGGATGCTGGGAGCCACAGCTGAGGCCCACCTTCCTTGGGGTCGCCTGGCAAGAGGCAGACCCACCTGGGAGCTACACGAAGCTGGGTGGGCAAGGGAACTTCAGGCATGCTCCCAGGCCAAGGTGAGCCAGAGGCCCCCTGGAGGAACAGACATAAAGCGCCCCCGCAGAACTTTGCAGAACCGCCCCCCCCCCCGCCCCGACCCAAGTACATTCTCAAGGGTATTGATGAGCATGCATCCAAGATAACCAGGCACACGAAGAAACACGGCAACATGGTCAGGAACCCAGAGAAACAGATCTGCATGGGCCCCACGTGATGGCAGGAAGCCCCAGACCCAGACGTTGAACCAGCTGTGCCCACGGTGTTGAAGGAAATAAAGGACAAGCTTGGAAACAGCTCTAGGGCATAGGAGACTATCAAAGTAGCATACTGGATGTGTACAACTGCACAGAACTTCTAGAAATGGGAAACATTAATAACTAAAGCTAAAAAGTCAGTGGCTGTGTTTGGCAGCTGAGTGGACACAGCAAAAGAGAATTAGTGAAATGGCAGACCAATGACGCAGACTCACTATGGCAAGATGAAAATGGGGCCCATGCAGAAGAGACGAAGAGGATACAGTGAGAGGGTCTGCCATCGCTCCAACGGCATCCCAGGGCGAGAGAAGGGAGAAAACGGCAGAGAAAAAAAAGGATAGTTGAGAATGTCCTAGAACTGATGAAATACATCAATCCACAGATCCAAGACTCCCTGTGAACGCCCAAGAAGGATAAACCCACAAGACACACCTCAGGGAAACTGCAGAAAACCAAAGTGAAAGGGATGGTCCTGAGCAGCTGGGAGAAAAAGACAGATGACCACCAGGGGAACAGCTCCCGGAGGGAGAGCTGGCGAGGCTGCACCCCAGGGGAAGCCAGAGAACAGCGCAGGTGGCATCTCTGTGTGCTGGGGCAAAGGGACCACCTGCTCACATCCTCCCCAGTGAGAATGTCCTTCAAAAACGGGCAAAGACATCTTCAGAGAAATAAAAGCTGGGAGAATCGCACCAGGAGAGCCGCCCTAAAGGAATTCTAGGGAATCTTTTATGCAGAAGCAAAGTCAGATGTGGGAATGAATGAGGGAGTAGAAATGTGTGGGATAAGGTAAAGGAACACCGTCTAAAAGGCGCTCATAAGTGTAGCGGGTCAGACAATGGCAATTCAAACCCGACACATGCCCGGTGGGGGCAGGAGCATCAGGGTCAGGAGACGCCTCGGCCGCAGAGAGAAGACGGGGAAGGACACCAGGGCCACATGTCCCTGTGATCAGAAGGCAGCGGGGAGAAGAAACAGCCCAGACCCAGATTCTTTCCACCGATGTCTTTTATTAATGAATGCAAAATACAGTACTAACGGAGACAGGGCATGCATGGCGGACGACAGGAAAGCAAGCCACAGAAACCGGGAGTCAGAGGGCCTCATACGTCTGAGGTAGAGCGAGGTGGTGCCAGGGAGCGGGACACTGGGGGACGAGCACCGGCCCCACTTGGGACGACGGACCACGGGAGAGCTCGGGGGGTGTCGGCCACACGGCGAAAACAGTTTAAAACGTTTCCCATCCCTTCACCCGTTCCAGTTCCCCTCTTTGTGGACAGAGCTTCGGGGTTCCCTTGTCACTGGCTCACCGGGGTGTCTCCGTAGGACACCGTCCTTCCCTCCAAGGGGCAAGCCCCACTTGCCCTCATCCGAAAAATAAAGGAGCTTTGTGTTGAAAACGCCAAGGCTGCCATCCAGGGAGCTGGAGGCCAAGTGCGTTAAGAAAGACCCTTTTTCTCTATAAAAATAGTTTCACTTTATAAAAGGGGGGAATGCTCATCTCAGGTGGGGAGGGACGCTGGAATGTGAAAAACGTTCTGGGGGCAGTTCCACCGTGGCGGGGCTGGGGCGGACGCGACAACGCGGGGCGGGCCCTGCTCTCGGCCGGCTCGCCGGGGGCAGGTGCACGAGAGGGGCCTGGCGGCGGGGCCGGGGGGCGGGGCGGGGCGGGGGCGAGGCTGGCCCCGGGCCGGGCCGGGCCGGGCCGGGCGGCGCTCAGTTGAGCAAGGTTCCGTAGAGCTGGGCCTTCGTGAGGCTGTCCTTGCGGCTGAGCCCCGCGCCGCCAGTCCGCGCGAAGGCCGGCTGCGGGCTGAGGCGCGCGGCCGGGAGCATCTCCGGGGAGGCCTCCATGGAGCTGGGCTCCAGGGAGTCCCTGGAGCTGTGCGGGCTGCGCTCGGGCTCGGGGCTGCCGGCCGCCGCGCACAGCCTGTCGCCGGGCGCGTCCCCGGGCGCGTAGCCGGGCAGCGGGTCGGCCGCGCGGCCGGGGCTCAGGCTGCGGTCGGCGGCCGCGCGGAGGAAGCAGGGCTCGGCGCGGCGGCCGCGCGCCAGCTCGGCGCCCTCGGGGAAGCTGTCGGCCTTGTAGGCGGCGTAGCGCGGGCTGGCGCGGCCCTCGGCGCCCTCGCCGCCGTAGTAGCGTTCCGAGAAGCTGCAGGGCGACGCGCGGCCGGCCGCGGGCGCGGGGAACGGGTAGGCGCCCACGTCCTCCACGCTCAGCGGCCGCCAGCGCGCGCGCGCGTCCTCGCCGGGCAGCCGCGCCGCCCCCGGCTGCGCGCGCAGGCTCCACAGGTTGGGCGGCATGAGCGCCTGGCGCGGGCCCGGCGACGCCGGGAAGCGGAAGGGCTCGGCCGGGTAGGGCGACACGGTCCGCGCGAAGCCCGGGGCCACCTCGGCCTCGAGCGGCGCGGCCACGGCGGCCGCGGCCTTGGCGAAGCGCGGGCTGCCCTGGAAGGCGGCGGCGGCGGGCGGCGCGCGCTCGAAGAGCTCGTCGCGGCCGGGCCGGTACAGGGCCTGCTGCGCGGCGGGGAGCGTGCCCGCCGGCGCCGGCTCCTTCTCCTCCGACGTGGCGCTGAAGCTCGAGTAGGAGCTGGACGTGGGCAGCGAGGCCGCGTAGGCCGGGAAGGCCTCGTGCCGGAAGGCGGCGGGGAAGGCGGCCGCCTCGGCCTCGTCCTCCTCGTCGGCCGCGCTGTCGGTGGAGTTCTGGGCCCGCAGGAAGCCCACGTCGGTCCCGGGCGCGTCCACGCTGGGCCGCCGGTCGCGCCGCCGCTCCTCGGGGCAGTAGAGGGCCGTGTCGCTGCAGTAGATGTCGCCCTTGTAGGGGGGCCGCGCGCCCGGCTTCTCGCCGCAGTCGCCGAAGGCCAGGTCGCGGGCCGAGGCGTCCGACAGGCGGGAGGACAGGCTGGCGGGGTCGGGCTTCTCCAGCACCTTGGCGATGACGCAGGTGGGGACGCTGTCGGCGTAGGCCGGGTGGCAGAGCGGCGAGGGCAGGCTGCAGCCGTGCTTCTCCATGTGCAGGCTCACGCGCTCCTGGAACTCCGAGGGCAGCTGCGGCGGGGCGGGGCGGCGACAGGGGCGGCAGTCAGCCCGGGACCGCAGCTGCCGCGGAGCCCCGGCAGGTGGACCAGGAGGGAGCTGTGCCGGGCTCCCCAGCTGGAGCCGGGGCCCAGGACGCCTCAGGACCCCTGGTCACCTGTACTACTCCCCACCCCGCCCCCGCCGCAGCCCCCGCATTTCCTCCCCCTGAGGGGTTCACTTGCTCCCCCCACCCCCAGTCATGTGGCCTGGGGGCTCCTGAACACACAGACTCAGAAACAGATGCAACAAAGATCCAGGGCCAGGCGCCCAGCAGGTTCCGCAGGAGCGCCTGGTGCCTGTGGGGACATCCCACTACTGTTTGATCTATTTGAGAGTGTCTCAGGGGTGGCCCAGGGAGAGGGGACACCGACGGAGGCCTGGATGACGGGAGAGCGTGGAGAGAGGGGCAGCCTGGCTTTGGCACCAGAGAGCCCTGTGGCCTTGGCCAGTCATTGTGCCCAAACCGAACTGCAGGGTTTCTGTGAGGCTCACACTGGGTCACTCTGCCCCATCAGTGCTCCGAGGACGGTGTGGGGGGGGCATGGAGCCGGGACAAGGAGCAGCCGGCAGAGGAAACCGGGGGGAATGGGCGGCTGTCCACACCGGGAGGAGTGTGCGTGGGGTGGCCCTTCCAGCACCTCTCAGAAAGGCTGCGGGGGCGCCGGGGGCAGAGGCCGCAGGCTCACCCAGCGCCTCCCCCTGGGGGTGGGGAGTGGCCATGCCCCAGTGGCGAGGGCGGCCTGGCAGGGCGGGCCCACGTTACCTCGGACACCTTATGGACCCTGCCGTAGGTCTGGCTGCACTGCAGCAGCTGGGCCGCCAGATTGCAGTCCTTCCTATAGAGCTCCTGGAAGACAAGAGAAGGTGTTTGGCGCAGGCCTGCCCCTCGCCAAGGTCCCTGCCGCCCTGACCGGCGCCCAGTGGCCAACACAGAGAGCCAGTGGGCAGAGTGGCTATGTGGGTGGCGGGACAAGGACCCTTTCTGGGCCTCACAATCTTGCCTGCAGAATGGGGGCCTCGGCTCTGACCCGGAGCTGCTGGGGCATGAAGGGGGCCCTGCCAGGCAGTCCTGCGGCTGCCCCAGATGGGACCCTCCCACAAGGTGGGGGCAGGGGTAGAAAGACTCAATGGTTCTTGAACTCTCGGAGGCCCCAGGCATGGTGACAGGCCTGGTCTGCCTGTCCCTCGGCCTCCCAAGTCCCTCCAAAGACAACTGAGGGCACAGTGCTGGCATAAGGATGAGGAGGGAGCTGCAGCGCCTGCCACCCCCAGTCCCAGGCTGGCTGCCCACGCCGCATGCTCAGAGCATGGCCTGGCAATGGGAGTGGCTGCAGGGCTGGGCGAGGGTCAGGGAGAGTGGGACAGAGGGCCTGTGTGACCCCAGGTCGAGGCGGGGCCCGGCTCAGCCTCCTGAGCTGAAAACAGATGCAAACAGTAGGAATGGAGGGGACTGGGTCTCGTCTTTGGAAAATCTCTGTTGCATGTGCCTGTGGGTGGGCCTTCACTCCCGCCCCACCCAGGGACCCTCGGCCTGAGGGCTCTGACAGTGAGGAATCTGGGGCCCACCTGCTCCCAGGCCTCAGCTCAACTAGGGCCAGGTGTGCTGCGGCTCAGGCCCGCTGTTGAAGGTGTGGGCGCCCTCCTTATCCCCCTGCCCTGGACCTGGAGCTCCCTCACCTCCTCCTTCTCTGCTGAGGCTGCTGCCCCACTTGGCCTGCACAGTGGAGGGAACCTGGGTCCCCAGCCCCCTTGCCTCCATGGGCCTCCTGGGAAGGGCAGAGTTGGCTGAGAGCTGAGAACTGACCCCTGTGAGGCCCACGACTGGCTGCCACTGGCATCAGAGGACTGCGAGGGCTGCCCAGCCAGCCCAGGTCTGCCGCTGGGTGGTTGACAGACGGCTGGCAGCCGCCCTGTCCTGGGGCCTCCCTTCTTCTCATCTGCAGGGCTCCTCGGTGATCCCAACCCATCTGCGGCCTTGAACGCCGAGAGCATGCTGATCTCGGCCTTGAACTCCAGACCCCAATCTCCAGTGTCCCAGTGTCTTCCCAGCATCTCCTCCTGGACGTCCAGCGCACTGCGGAACCCAGCTCCTGCTGTCCCCACGCCTGCTTCTCCCCCGGCGTCCCCAGCTCAGGAGACGGCAGGACCCGTCTCTTTCTCTCACACCCTACATCCAAAATCTTGGTCAATCCTGTTGGTTCCATCCTCAAAATATAACCAGAATCGCAGCCCTTCTCCCCACCTCCACGGCCGCCATGCGGGCCGAGCCCCACCGTCCTTCCCCCGATTGCTGCCAGTCTCCTCCTCGGTCTCCCTGCTCTTGCCCTCGTCCCCTACAGTCTGTTCCCAGCAGCAGCCCTGTGAACCGAGCAGAAGTCCAAGTCCAGTCCTGTGACTCCTCTCTTCAAGAACCTTCAGTGGCCCCCTGTTTCACTCAGAATAAAACCCAGCTTCCTCCGGGAGCCTATACACTGTGGCCTCATCTTTCTGACCTCAGACCCTGGGCCTCCTTCCCGCCAAGAGCCCACTCACGCCGCCTTGCTCTTCTTCGAACTACCCAGGCCCACCTTCGCCACCGTGGTTCTTTCTGCCTGGAAGGAACGCTCTTCTGGGACATCCCGTGGCCAGCTCCCTTGCCACCTTCGGGTCTGGGCTGCTGCAGCCTCTCCCAGGAGCGCCCTCTTGAAATGTGCTACCCCTGCAACTGGCAGCTCCCTCGCACGCTCCCTGCTTTATTTTCTCCGCGGCATTTAGCACTTCTGACACAGCGCATGGTTGCGCATCTCGCTTGTTTTCCGTCTGTCTGCCCGGCTCGGATGTAAACTCCACGTGGGCAGGGATGTTTCTGCCTGTGTTGTTCACACCATATCCTCAGAGCCCAGTAGGGTCTGACGGAATTAGTGAGTGTGGGGTCAGCTGTCAGGAGTCGGTGGAGGGCAGCCGGGCCCATGTCCCACGGCCCTGAAAGTGGGGCCCCACGGGTGGCCACACAGCTCTGATGCCCCTGGGGCTGGCTGAAGGCAGGAATGCTGAGCGGGGTCAGCAAGGCCTGCCGTGAACAGGATGATCTGGCCAGTGCTCCCTACCTCGAGTCCTCTTTCCTTCCAGGGTCTTCCAGGACGCCCTCGGCGGTGCATCTCTGGGGAGGCAGCCCCTGTCCTCCCCGACTGCCCAGGTGCTCCTGGAGGCCCTGACCGCCCTGTCCATCCACCTGCCGCTGGGCCAGCCCCCCGAGCCCGGGGCCGTAGTGCCTGGGCCTGGCCCCTTGGGGTCGGAATGGCCTGACACTCACGTTGTCCTCCGAGAGCTTGTCGATGGTCACCTTGGCCTCCAGCAGGTGGCTGTTGAGGGCGACGATCTCATGGCTCAGCGCTCGCTTCTCTTCCTCATAGTGCTGGCCCTGCGGGGGGCGGGGCAGTGGTGGGGGTGGTCAGCCGTCAGCCAAGGCCTGGGGCTCAAGCCCCGCTGTGCCATTAGGCCACACGCATGCCCTCTTGCAGCCGATAATGATGAGGTGTTTGGAGGGCTAGGGAGTGCAGAGGTCAGAGCACAGACCCCCCCCCCCCCAAGTTCAAATCCCGCGCCACCACTGACAAGCCAGATGGCCTCGGGCACGTCACGGCCTGCCTGAGCCTCAGTTTCTCACCTGCACCACAGGAGTCACATCCTCCTCCTGGGAGGCTGGGGTGAGGACCGAGAGAAGATGGTTTGTGCTCAGCCCGAAGCCTGGCCCATCTCACTGGACAGATTGGGAAACTGAGGCTCAGAAAGGAAAGGGCCCTTGTCCAGGGGCCTAGCAGAGCCACCCCAGCCCCCGCCAGCAGCTGGAAGACAGGCAGGCGTCGAACAGCCATTTCTGATTTCCAAAAACAAAATAAGCTTGCAACCACTAAAAAGAGGGAACTTCTCTCTCGGTGGAGGGAGGTGCCAGAAACGGCCCACCCATCCTCGAGGGCGAGCTCTGAGGTCAGAGGGGACCAGGGGGCCCACCTCCACCACTTCTATTTCTTCACACCGACGGCTCCCCAGCCCCACCAACAGAGAGAAACGCAGCTGTGCCGGCTGTCTGCAGATGGGGGGGTCTCCAGGAGGGTCTCTGCCCGCCCCGCCCCGGGCCAGGCACGGCCCGGTCTCGTTTATTCCTCATGGTAAGAGGGAGGGGTCCTGAGAGAGGCGCCGTGGGGGCTCAAACCCAGCTTTGGCTCACCCGGGGCCCGAACTCAGGCCTCCGTCCTCCCAGGTCTGGGTCTCTTGGCTGGCGGTCCCCAGTGCATGCGCGTCCTCTCTCCCACTCATGCCTCCAGCTCGGCATGCACCGCCTGCTGCTGAGGCTCACGGGGTAGCTCTGAACCCTACCACTCCCTTGTCCTGACAGCACCCTCCCATTCGGTGCAGAAAGGGGTGGGACCCAAGGGGCAGGGGGTCAGGAAACAAGGCCTGTGACCTGGCTCCTGCATGGGCAGGGCGGCTCCCCCGGGGTCCAGAGCTGAGGGCCGTGGGGCGGGGGCCTCACCATGCGGTACAGCTTGTCCTCCAGCTCCTGGTTGATCCTTTGCAGCGCCATGTAGTTGCTCTGAATCCTGGAGGAGGAGGCAATGGGTCACCGGTGCGAGCCCTGAGCCTCCCATGACCCCTCCAGCGACCGGCTGGATGAGCAGGGCGGGGCTGAAAGCAGGCCCCCTGAGCCCATGCGCTGGCCCACCCTGGTCTGATTGCCCCTCTGCACACAGCAGAAAGCGTCGATCTCAGCTAACCTGCTGAGGCCTTTCCTGGGTCAGGGTCCAGGACCCCCGGGAGATGAGAGGGGAAGGCCTGTCATTCACAGGCGACTCAGTCAGGTCCTCACTCAGAGCCAGTGTACTGGCGTTTTACACACAGCTCTTACAGGCCTTAAGACTGACCATGCGATGGGCCCGGGATGAGTGCTGGAGACTTGGTTCCCCTGGAAGACGGGAAGGTGGAGGCGAGTGCGGGGCAAAATCGGGCGCTCTGCTTCTACTGCTGCCACGCAGTGTGACAGCGGAAGGGAGCTCGGGACAGACTCCATCCTCTCGGCAACCTGCGTGTAGTGTTATTGCCTCCTGTCTCGCTAATGGGGAAACTGTGGCTAGAGGTGCCTACAGCAGGAAGCGGCAGAGCTGGGACCTTCACCGAGGTCTGACAGCGCTGCCCAAGCTTGGTTCCCACAGGACTCTATGGGGACACCCAGAAGGCCCAGCAGGATGGGCCCTGAAGGGACAGCCAGCCCTGCTGGCAACTCCTGTCTCGACACAGCATCAGCTGCTGCTCTATAAATATTTAAAATAAACCGGCCCAGCAGCAAAGTCTGCCTTCTCTTTGCGTTCTTCCTAAAGGAAGGCTGGAAAGTGTGTAATATGTTTTAGGAAAATGTACAGAACAGTGTTTTCAGAAAAGTTTTTTTTTTTTTTGAGGAAGATTAGCCCTGAGCTAACTGCTGCCAATCCTCCTCTTTTTGCTGAGGAAGACTGGCCCTGAGCTAACATCCGTGTCCATCTTTGTCTACTTTATATGTGGGACGCCTACCACAGCATGGTGTGCCAAGCGGGGCCATGTCCGCACCCCGGTTCTGAACCAGCAAACCCTGGCTGCCGAAGCGGAACGTGTGAACTTAACAGCTGCGCCACCGGGCCAGCCCCAGAAAAGTTTGGTTTTTAAGGGAGTAATTGCTCAGGGTCCCTCATCCACGCTTCACTTGCTGCTCAAGGGATTGGTCCCTAACCTCTGGTTCATCAAGGTCCCTAACCTCTGGCTCATCTCCAGGGCTAGACATCACTTTTCCTATCAGAGTCCCAGGGGACCGTGGCTGGGACCCTGGCGGACCAGTCGGGGTCTGGAGATGGCCGCTTCTGTGGGAAGAGCCTGTCCCTGGCAGTAGCCAGACCTGGGTTAAGATCCTGGTTTGGTGGCTCTTGGCACAAAGTACAACTTTGGAAAAGGAGCTGGCCCTCATTGAGCCCGGGACTCCTCATCTGCGAATGGGGTCACCAGATCGGTGGGAGGCAGAGCTCTGCGCTGAGACCCCGGGGCCCCGCCCCGCCCCCTCACCTGCGCAGCTTCTCCGTGACCTTCTCGAGCTCCTCCTGCGCGCGCCGCAGCTCGATCTCCAGGTAGTGGCGCGTGGAGTCGAACTCGGTCTCGAGCTTCTCGAGCTTGTGCGTGGTGTAGGACAGCCGCTTCCGCAGCTCGCCCTTCTGCTCCTGCAGCGCGCTGAAACGACACGCGGCGGCGGGCCGGGCCGCGGCGCTGAGCGCGGGGAAACTGAGGCCGCGCCGGCCAGTCGGGCTGTGCGTGCACCGCATGCGCCCAGCCAGACTCACACACGCACACACGCGCGCGCACACACACACACACACCCCTGTGGGCAGCACTAGAGGCTGACGGACCCTCAGGCGTAGGGACTGACACTGAGCCAGTTGGGCCCAGGTCATCCGTCAGCCTCCAGCAGCGCCATGTCAGAGGTGTCACCTGGGAGGAGAAACGCCTGGACCCCAGAACCTGGCTCGTGTTGGGGACGGCTTACAGGGCGGCCCTCCCTCTCTGAGCCGACCTCTGGATGGGGAAGCTTACAAGGGCTCCAACTTCGGCTCCTCCACAGCGCTGGGTGGGGATTCTGAGGCCCAGAGGTGTCAGTGGCACACCCTAGACCAGGCCTCTTTTCCCCAAATTGGCTGTGTGACCTCCGGGCCAGGGAGGGGACGGGCCAGGAAGCCCCATGCCCAGGCAGCAGCCACCACAGTGGCCAGCTGGCCGCACACAGCATCAGAAACTCAGGAAAGCCCCAGCCTGCTGTGTCCCCTTCCTCCAGGAAGCCCTCAGGCCCCGCTCCTGAGGCTCTCTCCCCCACAGACTGGGGGACCCCGAGATGCTGAGCCCCCAGGCTCAGAAAACAGACTCAGGAGAGTCCGGCCTCTGAACCGTGGCAGTCAGCTCACTTGAGCATAGTCATCAGTTGGGCACAAGGCGGAGGGGTGGGTGTGGGTGTGGGGGCCGCGCCCAGGGGACTGGCTGTGAACTCTACCCGGGCAGGGACCACCCCCTCCTGTCAGCAGCCACGCAGCACCGGGAGAGGAGCCCGCAGGTCCACACGCGCTCCACGGCCCTTTCCTTTACTGACCAGGCCCCAGAGGGCAGGGGCTGCTGGCCGAAGGACTCGGCTTTGAGGTGGGGCCGCGAGAGCTGCTCTCTGCAGAGAAGGGGACTGCTGTGCGCTGGGAGGGGCGCGGGGTCGCTCCGCAGGGTGTTCGCCACAACAGAGCCAAGATTCAAGCTGCTCTTCAGCGCTCTGGGTGGGCGCTGCCCTGTCACCGCGCACTACAGTGACGATGAAGCCCAGGGTGCTGTGGCCCAAAGATGGGCACCAGCCTGTGCCGTGGGGTGGGCAGGGGCTCCGCTGTCCCACAGACCTAGTTACTGGTCCCCTCCATCTGCCCCCAGGGGCCCACTACCCACCCGAGCCTCCGCTTCCCCCTGGGAAGCAGGGACTGCCCCCGTCTTGCCCTCTGGCCCCACAGCCCTCAGAAAAATTCCGCCCAGAGGGGTGCCCAAGCTGGAGGGGCCGGAGCAGGCCGTCAGTTTGCTGGAACAAGTGCACGCCCTCAGGGGACCACCCGGATCCAACACCCTTTTGGATGGTAATTTCTGGTGGGTTTGCTGTGGGATTGGGGGGGGGAGGGTGGACAGTGCCCGCTCCAGACCATGGGGTGGGGGCAGGAGGGGAGTCCCCAGATGTCATGCCTGGTAACCCCGACTATGCCTGGATGTGCTGTGGGACCTTGGGCTAGAGCCCGTGTTCTCAGGGCCTCCCAGACCAGAGGCCAGTGCGGGATCCCGGGACAGGCGGGAGCTTCCCCAGCACCAGGCAGAGGGCTCTTCAGCCCTGGGCCGTGTGTAAACATCCGCCTCACCACGGGCGCAGGCAGAGAACTGCGACCAAGCGTTCCTGGAGTCCTGCCCAGGGCTACATTTTTAAAATAAATAAAGAGTAGCCTGCATTTTGAGAACCTCGGAGAAGGGTGGGGCGGGCCTCCCAAGAGTAGTTCCCCAAGGAGGCTGGAGAGTGACAAGCAAGAAGGGAGCCCAGAGGCAGAACACCCGCGGCTGCCCACGCATGTCCAGCCTCCTCCTCCGGGCAGCGTGCCTGACTGCCCCACCACGAGCACCCTGCAGTCACAGATCCCACAGTGCCCCCCGCCAGGCCCAGGGGCGTGATGAGCTTCCTGGGGGCTCTCCCATGTCATCCCCTGTGCCTGACCCCCTGCAGGCACAGTGTCGGGCTGGGGGTGGGGCAGCAGCCCCTGAAGTCAGTCTCCTCTCATCCCAGACGAAAGCATCACCCGTCCACTCGTGTGGCCACTTAAGCCCCAGCCCCCTGCCTCAGGACCAGCGACTTTCGCCACCTTCCCTCCCCCAGCTTGGCCACCCACCCGCAGCCGCAGGTTATACCCTGCCACCCCGCAGACAGCCCACTCCTGATGAGACCCAGCCACAGCATCCCACGACGCATGCACCCGTCACCCTCTTTCCTTCCTCTCCTGCCACCCGGCCCTGTTCACAGCACCTCACAGCAGCATGTAAGACAACATGGTCCCGCCCCACCGAGCCTACCATCTCGAGGGGACATGGGCGATGAGCAAGGGAACAGGCCTGTCAACGAGGCAAGAGTATGACAGGGCTGTGAGGTGGGCTCCGTCCGGCAGAGCCAGGACCTGCCGAGGGGCACCTGGGCCGAGACCTCTCCACACGGGGCACCCAGCTTCACCGAGCCGGCCGCCTGAGCCTCAGTTTACCCTTGGCCCCCAGATGGACGGCCTTCCAGACATACCGGGTGGCTCTGTCCCACCACCCCTCCAAGACTGCTCCCACCCTCCCTGTGCCCCTCACGCCCCCCAACCCCCAAGCTGCACCCTGGCCAGGCCTGGGCTGGCAGTGCCCTGGCCCCTGACTCCTGCCCCTCCTCGCTCCCCACCCCAGCCCGCTTGCTGCAGGCGCCTGGCCCCCAGCCCCAGACACTCCTCCCGACCTCTCCGTCACAGCAGACACCCAGGCTCCCCCGCACCTGTGCCCCACCGTGTCCTTCCCCATCTCTGCCACCCCGGCTCTGTTGCATCTGCACCCCTTGAGTGTGCCCAGGCTGCCCCTCAGGTCCGGGTTTGCACCCCGCCCCGCCCCGCCCCTGCGCATCTCAGGCCGAGTGTCCCCCACGCCCAGCCCACACAGATCCTCTCCAACCTCCAGCTTCAGCCCAGGCCTCTCTTCCCATGTCCCGGCGCCCAGCGTCCTGTCTGCCCGGATGACCGCAGGCACCACACACTCAGTGCGTCCAGTGCTGACTGCTTCTTGCCCTCTGCACTCCCCACCCCCCGGAAGGGCCCACCACCCTCAATCCCCAGTCAGACCCCAAAAGGCCATGGTGAGCCCTCCTCGCCCCTCACAGCCTGTCACCAAGTCCTGGCAATCAGCTACTCAGAAACTTTGGACATGTCCCCTCCTCGGACTGGTCCAGGGAGGGCTCTAGGCTGGGCACCCTGGGGTCTGCGGTCACCTGGGTGGTGCCTCCGTCCCTTCCCCTGCCAGGGCATTAACCCGAGCCCTGGCAGGCCTCAGCCTCAGTCTTCACGTCTGTAATACAGGGACTGTGTGCCCACACTGGGGAGCCCCCACCCTCGGGAAGGAGCGCTGTCGTGGTGGTCCCTGCACTACCCGGGGTCATCAGAACTACCAGGAGACGATGTCACAGGCAGCACCGTGTAGACGTGGGGCCTCTGGGCCGCTGGGAATCTGGGGGAACCGCTTGGGGGCCTGGGGCTGCGGCTTCCTCCTCCCCACGGGTGGGGAGGTGGCTCGGAGTCCCCAGCGTCTGGAGACAGCCCCTGACAGGTGCATGGGGAGTGTGTGGAAGTCCTTTGTGACCAGACCAGCCAGTGCCGCACCCTCCAGATCAGGACCCCCCTCCCAGGTGGGGGTTTAGGAAGCCCAGCTCAGGCTGTAGCCTGTGAGGTCCCCTTGCTTCAGCATGTGTCCTGGTGAATGAAATCAGGATCCGAAGCTGGCATGACAGGAGGTGTGGGGGGGTTGGTTCCCTCCCTGCACACCGGAAGCCCCAGAAGTGCTTTCTCACCTCCCAGGGCAGGACGAGGAGCTCGTTCCGTGAGGAGCGGGGCCCCGAGGAATCCCCTCCTACCTTCCCCCGGGAACCCGTTCTGGCCACTCAGGACAGAGCCCCTGGCTGGGGCCGGGGAGTGGGCTGTGGGGGCATGAGGGCCGCGCCTCCGAGACGGGATAGCACAGAAAGGGGCGACCCGACCCCTTCCCCTGTCTGGGCCTCCCCGTCTGTCTCGGGGTGTTGATGTGGATGTGGGATGGAGGTCTGGGGACAGATGTGGGGACACCAAGGAGCCGGGGAGACAACAGGCAGGTTACCTGTCCCAGAGCGAGGGCGAGGACCTGGCCAGCCGGCCCTGCAGGACGCGGGGCTGCCCAAGGCACGAGGGCACCCAGGGGCTGCGCAGCCTGTGGGCAGAGAGGACACAGCTGCTCAGAGCGCGGCCGGGGGCACCCGCTCACCACGGGCACACCGTCACGGAGGGATGGTGCTCCGCCCTACGCCTGGCAGGAAAACTCCTTGTCATCAGCACGGGGGCGGGGGCAGGGGGAGGAACCAGGGTGGGGACCCAGCCTGTCCACCTGCTGCCTGAGCCCACTGGTGGCACCGAGTCCCACCAGGGGCAGGTCCCCACCCGCAGGTCTGCATCCAGCCTCTCAGCCTCAGACGGGACTGGGGGCAGGCTCCCCAGCTCTGGGGGGCCGCCTGGCTCCCGCTCCTTGCGGGAAGGACCCATTGGTCAGAGAACCCAAGAGGCAAGGAGGATGGAGGGACAGTGTGACGCCAGCCCCCCACCTCTGCTGGGACACCATGACGGCTGACGCGAATGGACAACTTGGGGGGGGCGGTCCTGGAGGCTGTGGGACCTGGTGGATGTTAGGGGTCAGGGCAGGGAGCAGCGGGGGGGACGGAGTGGGGTGGGAGCCGCATGGATGGACACGAGAAGCGACACAGGCCTCCCCTGGCTCTGCTGTGGCGCCACCCTGCTGGGGGCAACAGCCTACACATCCGAGCCTTGGCCATGGTGACCCCCGCTGCAGTCTCTCCAGGGACGCTCGGGTGGCCTTGCTGGCCCGGGGCCAAAGCGGGAATCTGATGAGAGGATGCTGCCCCAGAAACCAGGCTCCCGAAGAATGCTCTGAGTCACGGGCCAATGTTCGTGTCAAGAGAAAGCTGTATAATCCCCCTTAGAAATAACTGCAGGGGGGTAGCCTGGTGGCGCAGCGGTTAAGTGTGCACATTCTGCTTTGGTGGCCCAGGGCTTCGCCAGTTCAGATCCCAGGTGTGGACCTACGCACCACTCATCAAGCCATGCTGTGGCAGCGTCCCACATATAATGTAGAGGAAAATGGGCACGGATGTTAGCTCAGGGCCAGTCTTCCTCAACAAAAAGAGGAAGATTGGCGGCAGATGTTAGCTCAGAGCTAATCTTCCTCAAAAAAGTAAAATTAAAAGAATAACTGCATAGGCCCGTCCAGTGGTTCATTGGTTAAGTTCACACTCTCTGCTTTGGCGGCCAGGGTTCGTGGGTTTGGATCCCAGGGGCAGACCTACACACGGCTCATCAAGCCATGCTGTGGCAGGCATCCCACATACAAAATAGAGAAGGATGGGCACAGATGTTAGCTCGGGGCCAATCTGCCTCAGCAAAATAAAAAATTAAAAAAAAAAAAACACCACAAACAGACAGCCACAAAAAATAATGGAAGGAAAGAAGTGCTAATGTTACAGGTAGGGGGTGGGATTCTGGGTAATTTAAAATTTTTCTGTTATACTTTTCTGGATTTGTCATATTTCCTACAGTGAGGATGAAAAATCAGAAAAAAAAATTTACTAAGGATCAGATCTTGCTGGAAAAAAAAATGTTAAGCATCGATTTGACAGGCTGAGCGGGGCAGCGGGGAGCCCCAAGCCCTGGGCTGGGAGCTGCAGATCCGCCACCACGTCCCTGAGCCAGCCACTGTCAGCCGGATGGGCTGCCCTTGGCCCCGTCTCCTGAGCGGGTCTGCAGGGGCCCAGCACGCCAAGGTGGAGGCGGAGGGACAGCGGCCTAGTCTCTGGTTAGACGGGACTTTGGAAGTGACCCCAACACTGCTGAGTGGATGGAGAGTGGGGGCCGGAGGGGCTGGTTCCCTTGGGAGCACCCCGAGACTACCAGTCTGCCCTCGGTGGCCCGACCGAGGCCGGCAATTCCCATGGGAGTCCCCTTCTCGGCCCTCGTCAGCCAGGCCCTGCCCCCAAAGGCCCCTCCAAAGGAGGGACTCCTGGCAGGTGAGTTTTCAGAAGAAGGGAGGCTGGGACCCAGGGGGAAACCGAGGCCCAGGAAAGGGGCGAGGTTTGCCTGGAGGCACAGTGAGTGGGGGTCCCGCTGTGACTCGACCCCGACTCTGCTTCTGGTCACACGCGAGGCATTTGTCACTGACAACCTACTCTTGTTTTGATGAAAATTCTCATTCTCAGCCAGTGACATGGGGAGGGCCCCCAACCTAGAGATGAGAAAACTGGGGCCCAGAGAGGTTAAGCAACTCTCCCAAGATCACAGAGCAAATCGTTGGTGAGGATGAGACAAGAACCAGATCTGCCAGCCCCTCCTGGGGGGTGCGAGAGGATGGCCGCGGGAGTGCCACCCCTGCCACAGGCCTGCCAGAGTGTTCTGAGGAGAGTAGACGTACCCAGCGAGACAGAGGAAGAGAGAATTAACTGGCTCCCACTGGGTTCTCCTGGCTGCTGGCTCTCAGCGGGGCCAGCGATTGCCCCAGCGGGAGCCAACATGGTGGAGCTTCCACCCAGGGGACAGCCAGCCACGGTGTCACCCTAGCCAGGCACAAAAGGCCACTTCCTGCCCTTGCTGGCAGAAGGGCCTGGTGACCTCTGAGCAGAGGGATGGACAGAGGGTTGGCCCGGGCCGCCAAGGCTTGACCTGCCTTGAGTCACCCGGGCCTCGGTGATCCCGGGCCCCCTCGTGGACGTGGGTGTCTACACGTGGGGAACAGCTGCCTCCCGGCCCTGTGTGTCTCTCAGGATGAGATGGGCCCCCGGGGGGCCTGGAGCCGTCCAGGAGTCAAGGGCGCACTTGGCCCCCGGGGAGCAGGGGGTGGTCAGAATGTGAGCAGCCGTCTGACTGCCCCCAGGGAGTGGCTGGCTCAGGGAGCAGGGAGACCAGCCAGGCCAGCTCTGAGGGGCCGAGGGTCCTTGGGGCTGGGGGTGGAGAAGGGGGCACAGCGAACGCCGGGTGCTTCTCCCACCTCATCTCGGCCTCCGAGGGGCACCAGCGTCACCCCCGGGGTACAGATGCAGACGGCTGCGGCCACCTGTGGCTGCCCTCTGACCTCGTCCAAGGTAGAGAGAGGGGCAGAGGGGGTTACAGCCACGCCTGACCCCCCCTGATGCCTGCATACCTTGCCACAGGCAGAACAACAGGACATTTTGCTCTCAAGCCAGCCAGGCTCTCTCCCTCCTCTCCCTACTGGAAGGGACAGCTGCCTCTTTGTTCCTGATTCCCCCAGATGTGGCCGCACTCCCACCCGTGCTCCAGGCCGTTCTCCATGCTGTTCCCTCCACTGTGAAGGCCCTCACCTCCCTCCTCTGAATCCCCAGATCCTCTCCTTTCTTGTGAGGCTCTGCTCAGATGCCACCTCTTCCAGGAAGCCTTTCTTGGTTGTTCCTCGCTAAGGTTCCCTCTCTTTCCCTTTCTACCTCCTGCCGCTCCTCCTCCGTCACTCGGGGCCACCTGGGGTCCCAGTGGGGTTGGAGGGGTGGAGGGCTGTTCCCCCTTCCCCTTGGTCCCGTGGCGCCGTGCTGGGCACAGGGGAGGAAGGGCACAGGAGCTCGGGGGCCCGGGTGCAGGAGGAGACCCTCCCCTGCCCAGTGGCATGGACAGGCTCCTGGGGTGGAGGCGCACCCAGCAGGCGGGCCTGTGGCTCCCATCCCCAGCGGGCTCTGGCGACGGGGGTCTGGGTTGGGGCGCGCTCCTGGGGCTGGGCTGAAGAAGTCACTGCCCACCAGCGCCCAGCTGCCAGGAGCCCTCGGCGGCCAGCAAGGGCCTGCGTCCCGCGGCCGCCCCCCGGGCACAGCCTGTCCTCGCCCGGCTCTGGCGCTTCGGCCCCGGCCGACAGTCACGCTCCAGCAGCACCAAATTGCTTGTCATTCTTCACATGCTGCAGGCAGCTCCTCATCTTGGTGACTTTGTCCCCGCATCCCCTCTGCCAGGATCGCACTGGCTCCCCCTGCTCCAGGTTAACTCCTCCCACCCAGGGCCTGGGGGGGACCCTGACGCCCTAGCCGGCCCTGGGCGGGTACCGACGCGGCTCCTCGTCAGTGAGCATTCCAGGGGCTCAGTCGCTGTGCTGTCATCGCTGAGCGATGGCGCCTAGGCCTCCTGCTCCACTCTTGCCCCAGATGGCATGTCACCAAACCCAGCCAGACGGTGACTTGCCTCCGGTCAGAATGCCCCATGACTCCCTGTCACCCCAAGGCCCCTCGGACCCCCTACTGCCCCACCTTGCCCTGCTCTGGCCGCTCTCACTCATGCCGGCCTTCAGGCTGCACACCGGAGCCCCTTCCTTCCACCTCAGGGCCTTTGTCCTCGCTGGTCCCTGGGCCAGCCAGCTCTCTCCAGGCCGACCCTCCTCCCTCGGCCCCACCTCCTGGGACAGCCTGCCCTCCTCACCCCTGTCTCGTTCTGGAGGACAATGACCCTGTCACCTCCCTGCCTCCCATGGGACTGGCCTTCCTCCACCTTCCATCCCTGGCACCCACCCCGGGTCCCCACACAGACAGCGTCCAGCAGACTCGTGCTGAATGAGTGGCTGCACGAACGTGTGCGCGACGAGGAGCCGATCCGGTCTCGGGGCGGCCAGGTCTGGTGATCTTAGATCCCTGGGGCTACTTTGGGGCTGGAGAAGTGGGGGTGGCTGCAAAGAGCCCAAGACCTCCCTCCACCCCCGCAACGCCAGCGAGGAGCAGCGCCCTGGCCATGCCCTACCCCCGGCCTCTCACACAGCCCTGAGCCACTGGCTGCCCTGGTATCTGCCACTGGAACACCTGTTCACGGGCACAGGGACTCGCTGCCAGCGCCCAGGCTCAAGGGCAGAGGCAGAGACCGTGGACCGACCCTCAGAGCTACCACCAACGGGCTGCTGGGCCAAGGTGACCCCGGCCCTGGGAGACAGTCTTTGTCCCAGAGCTGCTCCGACCCAGCCTGGTCCTCTCCAAGCTGGGCCTCAAGTTGGCTCCTTGGGACAGCCCATCAGCCTCTTGGGATGCCCTGCGCAGGCCCAGGGGTGGGTCCCTGCAGAACGGTCCCGGCCCCCTATCCCCTGCCCCCAGCGGGGGGCACTCCTGAGTCCCCCTGCAGAAGGCAACGCCATGTGCACAGAGATGGGACCCTGGGCGCTGCCACCACGGCTGCCAGGCTGCTGTGCAAAGCTCCTGGGAAGGTGGTGCCCGTGTGTGCCTCTGTGCCCAGGGAGGGGAGTGTCACAGTGCCGACGGGGGCCCACAGCCAGGAGGACCCCACAGGGGTGCAGGGAGGACCCCACAGGGGTGCAAGGACTCCTCGAACTTGACGCCCACCCAGGTCCTGTTGTCTCCTGGCCCACCGACCAAGGTCGCCCAGTGGAACGATCGCCCACCCCACGGCCTCAGGTGACACGGCTGCTCCGCTGCTCCCTCCCACCCAGAGACAGGAGACAGGAGACGCTGAAGGAAAGGCTTCATCTTGCCCCATCTTATCAGGCGGCTGCAGCCCTGCTCCTGCTGCCCCCTCTCTCTGCAGAAGCAGAGCCATGTGCTGGAAACTGGCGGCGCTGATGCCTGGTGAGCCCTTGGTGGGTGGGCACACCCAGGGGCGCCCTGGGCTGGGGCAAAGCAAGGCAACCCAGGCAGGTGGACAGGGCAGTTGCAGAGTCACCCCTGGGCCTTTGCACATGCTGCCCCTCCTGCTCAGGACACCCCTTTCCCTGCTCTTAGGTTCACTCTATTCACCTCCTCCAGGAAGCCCTCCTAGATCTACTGCTGGGTCAGGAGCCCTCTCCACTGTCCCTGTCCCAGCTCTACAGGGAACAGGGTGCTCTTTGGGTGCAGGGGCTGTGTCTGCTCCTCCTCCTCAGGGTCCCAGCACCTGGTGCGGGGCAGGGCACATGGCAGGGCCTGATGGCCGTGTGCTGGAGGTGCCCACGGCCTCTGGGCAGCCCTGGTCTAGCAAGAGCACAGAGGCCCTGAGCTCCCAGCAGCGGCTTCAGGAAAGGCCTGTTAAGAGAAGGCCCAGGGACCCTGGCCCGCAGAGAGGAACAGAGACAAACAGCAGGGCTCTGGGCGTCCGAGGAGGGCGAGCGGGGGGCAGGGCCATCAGCCTCGGGTGTCCCTCAGCCCACTCTCTGCAGGTCACGGCCCACCGCTGTCCACACCAGTCCTCATCAGACCTGCATTGTGGATGGAGAACCTGAGGTGTGTCACCCGTGAGTGAAGGCGGGCCCAACCCAGGCCTCCCAGCCCCAGCGAGGGGCCCCGGCAGTCCTTTCCAGTCACAAAGGCCCACGGAGAGCAGACGGACAGAAGTCGGCCTGGGCGAGGGGGCTGCCGGGCAGGGAACGTGGGTCCAGCACTGAGCTGGCACAGCCAACACCTACTGAAACAGTGACTTGGGGCGAACGGGGTGACCCAGAGCCACTGGGACGCCCCACTGTGCCATCACCAACGCTGGACCCTTCAGTGATCCCACGTGCGACACCCTGCTCTCTCCAGCTCTCGCCCTCTGAGGCGCCCTCGCTCCAGCAACACTGCCAGCTTCTCACGGCCCCTCACCCACCTCGTCCCCACCGTGTCAGCCCCTCAGATCCCCCCTCTATGTGTCTATCTTCCTCGTGCTAACACTGGGGTCGGGGCCGGCCCTGGTTGAGGCCACGTCTGCACGGACTCAGCGCCTGCACTCGCACGGACACCGGGCAGTCACAGCTGAGCTGACAGCCTCACCCTCTGCTCATCCGGGAATCTCTGTTCCATTCCCTCCCCCACCCGCCCAGAAGATGACTTCACCCCTCTCCCCTCTGCTCAACCTCCCATCCCTCCCCCCCAGCTCATGACCTCGCTTCCTTTTCCGCTGAGAAAACGAGGCCACCCAAAGGGAACTTCCACAGATGTCGCCCCGGGTCCACCCACCCCCCAGCATCTGCCTCAACACCCGGCGTCACCCGCTGTTACTACAGACAGCCCGCCCGGGAGCCCCTCCACGCTCCCGGCACCGCTCCGGCTCGTCTCCCCTCACTCCAGAGCCACCGCTTTGTCCCTCTCTTCCGGATCCTTCTCTCCGGCATGCAAACACGCAGGTGCTCTTCCCATATTGAGAACCACCCTCTCTTGACCCTGCAGGTACCTTCATTCTCTGCTCCAGGGAAATGTCCGTCCTGGCTCCCATCCTGCCAGGACCAACGCCCACCCGGCTCTTGCGGGACCCTCCTTGGTCCTCAGGTGACCTGAGTCCTCAGCAGCCAGTGACACGGCCGGACCCTCCCTCCTCCTGCAAACGCCATCCTTCTCGAAATGCCCTCATCAGTGTCCTCATCCACCGGACCCCCTGACACCAGCAGGTGCCCGGGTCAGGCCTCTCCCCTTCCCCAGGCCCACTCGCCCCACGGTGACCCTAGCCACAAACACCGGTTCTCTGCTGAGGACCCTGAACTTCTGTCTCCTCTGGTCCAGCGTACACGCGCCCGCTGCCTCCATCTCTGCTCGGGTGGCTCGCAGGCAGCACAGATTTGCAGGGCCCCCTCAAATTCCCCGTGCCCTCCCCAGACCCACAGCCTCCCCTCCCCGCCCACCCCAGCAAGGCAAGCCCCTCCCCATGCCAGGAGGCATCCCCCATTCCTTTCCCTCCAGGCCAGCAACTCCTCCGGAAGAGATCCTCCACCCCCCTGGGCCCGGCTTCTCTCACAGATTGATTGCTGCCCGGCCTCCTGGCTGGTTCCTGGCCCCTGCCCTTATCTGCTCTCAGCCAGAGCGATCTTGTGGAAAGTAAGTCATATCCATTCCGCTGCCGCTCAAGCCCTGCCCACAGCCCCAGCCAACACCAGTGTTCACGCTGGTCTGCAGGCCCCGGGCAGGCGGCCTTCCCATCACCTCCTGGACCTCCTTGCGCCTGCCCTCCCTCCCTCCCTCCTCCAGCCACACTCAGCATCTCCTGCCTCAGGGCCTTTGCACCTCCTGTTCCTGCTGCCTGGATCCCTCTCTCCCATGGCTGCTCCTCTGCTCCCTCTTTCAATGTTCAAATGCAACTTCCTCGGGTAGGCCTTCCCTGGGCTGCAAAGTCACCTCTCTCCCCTCCCTGCTGGGCCTGTGGGTCCTTGGCCTCACCCCATTTTGCAGCAGCTCCACGGGAGAGGACTTTCTGTGTCCTTGGACCTTGCAGCAGAGCCTGGCACACAGGAGGCCCCAATAAACATTTGTTGAATGAATGAAAATCACCTGAGTGAATGTATTTTACAGATGGGCAGACTGAGGCTCGGGGAGAGAATGCCCACCCCGGGCCCACAGGCTGCCGGACCACCGACCAGACACCCCAGTGTCCCTCCGTGGTGTCCAGGGCTGCGGGCTCTTCCTTGCCTCTGGCCTCTGGGGCTTTAGGGGCTTGCTTTGGCCCAAAGAAGTTGCTTTCTGTTTCCTACAGGGGCTGAACCCTGAAATGACTGCGAGACAGTGAAACAGACATTTCACTGGGTGTCCGGTGCTTCATCCGGCAGCCCGAGCAGGGGGCAGAGGGCCTCCAGGGCCTGCGGGAGGGGCCATCGGTGCCAGTCACGATGAAGAGCAGGACCGTGACCAGCCTCTGTGCAGGAGGCGTGGCTTGGGCAAAGGCCCAGAGGTGAGAACATTCTAGCTGGGGCCGCACTGGCTCCTGGAGATAAGCGTGGCTGGAGGCCAGGCCTGGGGTGGGGGCCTGGGGTCAGCCGGCAGAAGACCCTGAGCGGTGCCAGGCGGCTGGTCCTCCCCCTCAGGACGCAGGGAGCCCAGAGGCGCCACACAGCCAGAGGACTGGCAGCAAGCTCAGGCTGGGGACCGTCCCTCGGCTGGGTGAGCGAGACATGGAGACCAAGGAGGCTGTGCTGGGAGAAGGAGGCGAGCCCCACGGTGGGCCCCGGGAAGCCCCCCAACCCCTGGCCGAGTAGGGGCCCCTCAGACACCCCTGCCCAGCGGTCTCTCCCAGCACCGCTGGGCACCACCGGGAGTCTCCTCTCCTGTGGTCTCCCCACTAGACTGGGGTGCTGGGGTTGGGGCTGTGCACAGCTTGGCCCTGGTCCCGCCCCTCCCCAGGCCACACCTGCCCCCACCCATCATGAGTGTTCAGGGGCGTCTGTGCTGCCCGCACCCCCCATGCTGGCCATCCCCGCCCCAGAGCCCAGGGGAGAGGGGGCTGCCATCCCCGCTCTGACGGTCAGCTCGTTACTGCCCACCCAGGAACCCCGCTGGTGTCCCCCATCTGGCCACCACCGCCAGCTCTGCGAACCGCCTGGGCGCACGTCAACTGCATCAGCTGGAGGCCTGCTTCTGGAAGTCTGGGGACCGGAAAGGTGATCAGGGCTGCGGCAGCTCAGGGTGACCCTGGCAGCAGGGCAGGGGGCGGCCGCCTGACCCTGCACCCGCTCCACGCCCCTGGGCCTCTCCAGGCGCCCGGGGTCCCTGGCTGGTCCTCACCTCCCCGTGTCCCCCGCCCTCGCCACACCCACAGGAGACAGTCCCGAGGGCCAAGCTGAGACCGGAAGAAAAGGACAGGCGCTGCAACGGGGGCTGGAAGGAGGCACTGGGGCCAAGGCTGCCTTTCTGGGCCTCGGTTTCCCCATCTGTAATCAAAGCCCAAAGGGGCACCTGTGACTTTCATGACCTCTTTCTAGAAGGTTCCCCCAAGCTTACCCGCATTCAATCACTCAATCACCCAAGGAGACCTACTGTATGCCAGCGGTGTCTTTCTCTGAAACTCACCCGGGGTCTGGCGGGGCGCGTGGCCCGGGGCACAGAGGGAGGCGTCGAGGTCTGGGGTGAGGGCATTTCTCGAGGGCACCAGTGTGACCACGGGAGCCAGGACTAGATCGCTCCCCAACATGGCCTCCCCTCCCCAGGGAGGCCACCCCAATGTCCCCACTGGTCCCCCGGCCCTGGCCCTCACTCCTCCCGCTGGGACACGGGACAAGACACAGAGCACCCCCGACGGGGCCACAGGGGGGAAGTGGAGCCTGAGATGCCAGGAGACCCGGTGCCAGGCCTGCTGCCCTCACCCGATCCGCCGCCTCTCCACTTTTCCCACTCAGGGAGCGCCAACTCGGCCAACTGTCTCCCGGCGCTGCCCTGACCCCGTGCCCTGACGCCGACAAGCCCCAGAGCCTTGGTGGGCCCGTGGGAGACAGGGAACAAAGTGACTCTCGGGCTGTCGCAGGGGAAGCAGGTGGCAGGCACGGGGAGGGCTGGGCATGGCCCCCGGGGCTCCGACCCGCACGCCTGGTGTTCTGCTCGCAGCGAGCGAGGTGAGGTGGAGCGCTGGGTTGTGGGCCCGCTGCCCACCCTGGCTCTGGGGACCCATCACCACCTGGCCCTGGGCCCTGCCCCCAACTGAAATTCTCCCGCCGTCCTCGCTCAGTCCAGGGCTGCGGTCGCCCCCCACCTTGCAGGGTCCTCTCCTTCACCATGGGAGTAATGCCACCTGCCCAACAGCTGGGGAAACAGGGCCTGGGCGAGACGAGACCACCGGAGAGAGGGGTGGACAGTTAATGGCCAGACGAGCCCCACAGCATTCACCACGTGCCAAGCTCCATGTGAACGAGTTAATTCTAAAAACAACCCTTCTAAGGTTTGTGCTATTACTATCTTCCCCATCTTACAGCTGCAGACACAAAGTCAGAGAGGGTCAGAAACTTGCCCAAGGCCACACAGCCACACACAGTGGCAGAGCTGGGATTCAAACCCCCGTGAGTCTACTTCTTAACCACATATTTCACACGGAGCCTTTCGGAGGAGTGGGACTCAGATGGGCTGTGAGGACAGGAGACTTTGAAGGGTAGGGCAGAAGAAGAGAGGACAGTCCATGTGGAAGGTCTCTTTACAATGCCCTGGATCCCAGAGAGAGAAATCAAAGTGAGGCAGTCATTCACGCCATAGTGAGAATTAGTCCATAAGCCTTCCTCCACTAGGATCAAGTTTAGAAGCAGGGCAGAGGGCCTCGAAGGACCCCACTCAGAGAGAGGCTGGGCCTCCTATGTGGGGTGGAGGAGACAAGAGGTAAAGAGTAGGGGGTCTGGAGGGAGGGGACTAGGAAACTCAACAGCAATCCTGCAAGCGGCAGGTGGTTCCCAGCAGGTGGCCAGTCCCACCCCCAGGACGCCTCTTCTCGAGTTGGCAAGTCCCAGACCACAATGTCCGGCAGTCCCCTGACCCTCAGTGAGCACCGACTGTGTGCCCAGAGAGCTGGGATGCCCTCCAAGATGGGGGAGCCCGTGTGCAGGAGGGGTTTGCTAAGTGAAAGGGGACACCCAGGCCCGTGGGTGCGACGACAGCCGCATACCCCCACGCCCGCTCCTCCCCCACAGCCGTCCCATCCTCTCGGTGGCTCAGACCCCTCACACTCCACGTCCAGCCGTGAGGAGACCTGTCCGCCCCCATCCCTAAGATGTCAGAATCCGACCTCCTCTGCCACCGCTGTGGCCACTGCCTGCTCCGAGCTGCCCACCCCTCTCCCCCAGGCCCCTGCCTCTGCCCTGGCCTCCCTCCCAGCTCGGCCTCCCTGCCCCCCAGGGCCCGACACGGCGCAGCACAAACCTGACCCCATCGCGGCCCTCGGCGGTCCTGACTCACCGAGGACAAGCGTCCCCCTGGACTCGGGGGCTCCAGCGGTCCCCCTCGCCTCCCGGGCTGCTCGTCCTCTGCTCAGCCCTCTGGCCCTCGTGGTTTCTGACAGGTCGGGGTGCTCCCTCCTCGGCGCCTATGACCTGCCCCATCCCTCTGCCTGGAGCTCTCCCCTGAGACGTCATGGGGCCGCCCTCACCTGCTCAGGTCCTCACCCACGTACCACCTTCCAGGCCCCCCACATACATGTGCCCTGACCTCCTGGTTTTGGGGGGGTTTTGGTCTCCCCAGCACTTGTCACTGTTGTCTTTATTTATTTTAAAAGGTATCCCGTCTCCTTGAACTAGAGGATGTTTGCCGTGTGTGGTCACCCCTCTGTCCGCAACGCCTACAACAGCCTCTGCAAACAGCAGGTGCTCAATACATGCTTGTCACATACGTGCTCAATGAGCACGTTAAAGCAGCAGTGACAACCCAGAGGGCCAGGGCCAGAGACTCCCAGGGGAGGGAGGCAGGACAGGGCCCTGCTGGGCGACCAGCGTCTGGGGGGTGGCTGTGCCAGGACCTAAGGGCAGCCTGGGTGCCACGCAAGGGGTTCAGGTCTTCTGGAGGGGTCCGTGGAGGCCTGGCGGTGTCGGAGGTGCACCCTCAGCTCTGGGCTTCAGGAAGGGCCGTGGGTGTGGCCCCGAGGAGGGGGACACTGGAAGGGGGCGGGTGGCCGGCCTGTCTGCGGGGACTGGGGCACTGGGCGTCCTCGGGCCGGTGGGCCGCATCGTTTGGCCCAAGCTCGGAGATGACTCCTCCCACTGGGAAGTGTCCAGCTGCTTGGGGACGCTGTGGCTTTCCTGGCCTCAGTTTCCCCAAACCCCTCCAGCTCTGTGATCCCTCATGGCTGGGAGAGTGGGGGCCGGGGGCACTGAGGTCAGAGCCGAGTGCCCGTGGGGAAGCACCCGCCCTCACCGGGCCCGGGACCCCGTGCTGGTCCCGCCAGGACCCCTCCCCGCTCCTGCACCTGAGCGTCCCTCTCCCGCAAAAGCTCCCGAGGCTGAAGGCCCCACCGGAGCCTGTTCATCGGGGGATTTCTACAAAACAATAAAACGCACTGTTCCCTGGGGGCCGAGGAGCAGGGTGGGGGCGCTGGGCTCCCAACACTGCTCTTCCTGGGGGCAGAGTGGAGCGGCCCCCTCTTGGCATCTTGAGGTGTGGGGATGGCTGACCCGCCTCCTCCCTCCTCACTGTCGCCCCAGGTCACTCTGGTTCAAAAGCCTTCACCAAGCACCTATTGTGTGCCAGGTCTCAGCCCTGGGGATCTGCAGTGAGCTGCTGTTCTGGGGGAGACAGATAATAAACACGATAAACAAATTAAACAATTCGAGAGTCGGGTGGGGATCAGGGAGACGGCAAATCAAAGCAGGAAAGTGGAAGGGTGGGGGAGGGGGTATCGCTGTACATGAAGTGGGTGGTGGGGAAACACCGCCCCCCCCACCCCTGCCACAACATTTGAGAAAGACGTGAAAGGAAGGGAGCCGGGGAGTCACGTGGATCTGCTGGAAAGAACAGACATTCCAGGCAGAAGGGGACAGCGCGTGCAAAGGCCCTGGGGCAGGAGCCTGTGTGATGTGTTTAAGGAACAGCAAGGAGGCCTGGTGGCCAGAGAGGAGGGTGGTGGGAAATGAGGTCCATGTCGGCTCATTTATCGGACAGCCAGATGACCACCTGTCTGCATCTCCAGGGCGTCATCCTGGTGTCTCCCCACAGCATCTCCAGCATGGAGAACAGCGTCTGGCATTGGCAGGACCACAACAAACATTGGTGATACGAATAAATCAGAGTGTGGGCCCAAACATTTGGGAGTCTGTGTGCGAAAAAAGAAAAACGGAGCCCAATCTCAAACCACACACAGAAACCACTCTGGAGCGGTGTAAAGGCCCAGAGCTTCATGTCACAGAGGGTTTCCCAAACACGACACAGAAAGCTTTAGTCAGAAGTAAAACCTCCCATTGGACAGCAGGAAAATTAAGAACTTCTGCCAGTCAGAGGACCATCGAAAGAGGAGGAACAGCGGGGTGCGGTGGCTGTGCCGCCCAGGGCGGGCGAGGAACTCTGACGGGTCAGCGAGATGACCGGACGGAAGCAGCCCGGCGGGCAAGTGGAGCCCCGTGGGCATCGTCCAGGGAGGTGTGCTGGCACCACCCACGACACAGCACAGACCCCGCCGGTCGGATGCAGGGATGTCCAGGTGCTGTGGGCGCAGCTGCAGACCCCGAGATGGGCCCTGGCCTGGCCATTCTGCTCCGGGCTGCACCCCAGAAATGCGGGGCGCGTGCCCCTGATGGCCCGGGCAGGAGGGGCCCAGCTGGGAGCTGCCCAGACGCCCATATCAGTGAGGAGTCAGACGGCAGCATCGTCGTCAACAGACGCCAGTCCCTGGCCAGCCAGCCCCGCCCGCTCTGCGCACCGCCAGGAACGATGCTCACGGACATGACGTCTTGGTGAGAAAAAGCCAGCCTGCCACCCCGGCTGGAGGACGCCAGGCACGGGCTCTAGACCAGGCAAGACCATACTCTGAGCCTCAAAGAAACAGGGAACCGCTCATGCCAAAGTCAGGGTCCCCGAGACCCCTGGGGAGCCGGAGGGGGCTGTGATGGGGGAAGGGCCTTGGGGGGTCTCCGGGGGGCTGGCAGTGTTCACAGTCGACCCAGCGTGGTCATCCCAAACTTCGCCTCTACACTGCCGGACACGTGTGACTCTCTCCTGTGCCCGCCCCCCTTCACAACTTTGAAAAACCGTCCTTTGCGGGGAGGGGCGGACTCGTAACCAGAATAGCTCTGGGTTTCCTGGGCACTTTCTGTGTCCCAAGTGCCCTGTGAGGCAAGTGACCCACTTTCCTAGATGACAGAGGAGGGGACGGAAGCGCACGCAGAGGCAGGGCCGGCCCAAAGGCCCGCAGCAGACAAGGCGGCCCCGGGGGAGCGGAGGCGCGGGGACCGGCGAGGAAGGCAGAGGAGGGGATTAACCGGGATTAGCGGAGCAGCGGCTCTGCACACAGGGCAGCGGCCGCGTGCACAGCTATAAATACTCCATGTCACAGGAAAGTTTTGAAGCAGTCGGACGCAGGATGCTATGGGAGGAGGGTCAGGGGGCAGAGGGCACACATGAGGCCAGAGCCACAGGGCCCAGACCTTGGGGAGCCCAACTGTGGGCCAGCCCCTGCCTGGTGCCGGGGCTGGAGGAATCAAGGGGTCAGACCCAGGCCCTGCCCGCAGGGCTCCCATCTGGGGCAGGAGGAGGGCAGAGGTCACTCCATTGCCCTCCACTCCCCACCCCTCACCTGTCTCCCAAGACATATCCTTGCTCCCTCAGGCCCCCGGGCCTTTGCACCTTTGGAAGTTCTATCCTGTCTGTCCTCCTTGCAAACTCCTATTCATCCTTCAAGCCTTAGCTCAAATGTCCCTACTTCCAGGAAGCCCTCCCTGATAGCCCAGGCCAGTGTCCCCGACCCAGGATCCCTGGGAGGATCTGTCGATGGGCCTGTGTCCCTGCTCTGGAGTCAGGCTGGGCCTTACTGTGTCTCAGTGCCCATGCAGGACCTGGTACACAGAGGGGGCAGGAGTCCATTGGGAGTGAGGGGCAAGGGGGTCACAAAAGCCACAGAGAAAAGGTGACAAGGAGGACAAATAGTTTGTCATGTGGACAAGAAGGCAGGTGGAAGGGCATGCTAGGCAGAGGGAAGAGCATGGGCAAAGGCAGAGAGGTGTGACAGCTGGTTCAGGCCTCAGAAGTGGGATGCGGTATGGGGCGGGTGGCGAGAAGTGGGAGTCGGGCGGAGGGATGGGGGCAGGGATGGCCCCAGCTGGGTACCTGCCCACAAAGGGAGCCACCGGGGGTCACAATGACATTGTCCCTTGCTTATTCAACAAGTACTTCCTGGGCCCTTCTTCGAGCCAGGCTCTGTTCCAGGCATGGCGGTGGGGGTGGGGGTGTCAGGTGGTGGCCCCAGGGCCTGCCCTCTCTATTCAGACCCCCAGGCCCAGCCTGTGATGTACACAACCGCACTCTAGGGCCAGGAGGCAGGACCAGGCGCAGGGTCAGCCCTCTGGACTCCCCGGGAGCCCGCTGCTTGGACAGCAGGTGCATCTTCTCCTGCCCGGGGAACCTGTAATCGTGCAGTTTCCCATGCCCCATGGTGACTCTCTACCTGTGCCCTGGCTATGGGCCAGGTCCCAGGTGACACAGGTCAGCCACAGCAGCTCACGTCAGCCTCCCAACAGCCCTGCAAGGTGGGGGTGGCTAGGACACCCACTTTATAGATGAGGAAACTGAGGCCCACAGAGGGTCAGGACTCTGCCAGACACAGGGTCTATGGGACCCCAAACTCTGTGACCTTCCCTGCAGGAGGCCATGCTGACCGACTTCCCCTGCATCCCTCTGGGCCTCCTGGTCCTGGACCCCTGGAACTAAATGCAGGACAGAACCCCCAGGGGCAGCCCCTGCACTGGCCGGGAAGGAATGGTCTGGAAAGTCCCTCGGGGCAGCTCTGAGAACACTAACGGGACGAGGTGGGGGGCAGGACCCTCCCCAGTTCTGGGGGGCGATGCCGGGTCCTGCCCCCATGGGACCCCCGCTGCTGCCAGCTCCAGAATTCTACCTCGACTGAAAGGGGACGTGGCCCCGTGCAGCCGGGAACCCAGGCCCAGGCCACTGCCACCGGCCTCCAGGACTCAGCCCAGGGAAGCCCCCAGCAGCTCGGACAGTGGAGCTGCTCACCTGCCCACCTGTGTCCCCAACCAGGCTATGGGGTACACGTCTCTGTCCCTCTTGCCTAGAGCTTTGGCTGGGCGGGGAGAGAAAGGGAAAGAGAAAGAGGGCCACAGAGGGGACCCCCTAGGCTGGCCTCAGGGGGTCCCACGAATGCCACCATTTCCTCCAATCCCAGTGGAGTTAAGCAGCACCCCTCCCCCAGAGGGAGCTCAACCCCGTGAGAGGATGGCCAGCGTGGGTCCCGGGGAGGGCCTGGCCTGGGGTCAGAGGCCCGGCTTCAGCCCATCTGTGTGGCCACAGCCAGAGCTGCCCTCTCTGGCCTTACCAGCCCCGCCCAGACTTTGACCATGACGAGGGCGCCTCGCTGACCCACATGGGTTTGGGATCTGAGCTCCTAAAACCTAAGAGACTGGACCCCTCCTCCCAGCCAGAACAAACGCCGGACCCACAACAGGGGGCTGCACTCCAGCTCAGTGGCCAGGAGATGGCCCCACTCTGGTGTCCAATCTGCAGCCTCTGTGCGAGCCCACCAGCCCCAGACTCCCACCTGGGCATTCCAAGCGACTCACCCACGGGGCTATGGGTCCCTGGGAAGGCACCCAGCCCCAGGGACCCGCCCTGGGGCAATCCTGGGCTCTGCTGGGTCCCTGCCTCTTGGGGAATGGGTGCCCTGCTACCTAGAGTCCTGCCCACTGATGCTGATTCTGGCCTCAGAGGAGGGAGTAGGGGGGCGAGAGACCCTCCAGGCCGGGGTGGACCGCGCTGAGAGCGGCAGCCAGAGCTGGGCCTGCTGCTCACACACCGCCTCGGCTCAGACTCCGGAAGGAAAACACAGGAGGGGTGTTCCCAAAGTGGGGGTCAAGGTGGCCAAGGGAAGTCGCCTAGGAAGTCGTGAATATTCAAATCGTCTGCTCCCCGGCCTGCCGCGGAGGGAGCCGGGTGGAGTCCACAAAGGCTCAAAGTTTAGCCCTGGGAGGGTGGCCGAGGGGGACACTCCCCAGACGCCGTCGCGGGATTCCCCCAAAATGGCTCCAAGACGCGCCTGCCTCGGCCGGCCAGCCAGCCGCGAGGACTCCATCCCCCACCCCCGCCCCCACGAGGCGGAAACTTAAAAGCTGAGGACCGGGCTACAGTCAGCCGGGGGGTGGGGGCGCAGCCGGTGCCGGGACCCGCGCGTAACAGCAGGAGCGGAAACCTGGAGGGTCCCGGGGGACAGCCGAGAGTCCGGGGCAGGGCACGGGGGACCGCGGAGGCCGGCCCTCGTGGCGCGCCCCCCCGCCCGCCGCCGCGGCCCCGGCCCGATCGAGGAGCCCCGGCGCGGGGCTCCCCGTTGTCTCGCGCGCGCACACACGCACCACACACAGGCACCCCGGCCCGGGCCAGCCCCGCCGAGGCGGCCGCGGCCCCGTGGATGCGCCCCGGCACAGGCTTCTCCCTCCCCGCGCCCTCCCCAGCGCCCCCACCCCCGACCCCGGCCCCCGCGAGCCGCGGCACGGAAGACGCTCCACTCACCTGAGTTTCTCCATGTCTGCGGCAGAGGCCTGCGAGAAACCAAAGGAGAGGGTCAGCGGGCAGGAGGCGTGCGCTCCGCGGCCGCGCCGGGCGGAGCCGGCACCGCGGGCACGGGCGGGCGCGGCGGCGGGGCACCCCCGCGTGCTCGGTCGGCAGGAAGCCCGGCCCGCGCGCCCCCAGCCCCCACCCCCGGGCCGCGGTCCCTCGGACTTGGAGGGTGCGCCGGGCCGTGGCCGAGTAACAGGTGAGCCCGCCCGGGCTGCCGCGCGCCCCGGCACCGAGTTACGCCCCCCGGGGGAGAGTAGGGGGCTGGCCCGAAGACTCGGGAAGCTACGGCCCGGGGCGATCCCGCTCTCGCCCGGAGGAGGGGGACCCGACCCGGTCCCGTTAACTCTCCGGTGGCCGCGGCCCCCACTGCTCCCCCCCCCCACCCCGCCCCGCCCGTTAACCCTTCCAGCCCCGCGCTCCCTCCGGGAGGAAGACGAGCAGAACCTCCGAGTCGGAGAATGTTCGAATCGCGGAACTGGGGGCCTGACGGAATTGCAGACCCCGACACTTACACAATCCGAGGGTGATGGCATTTGGGACCTCAGACTCCTCGATCTGGGACCCCGCTGCCCTCAGATGCTGAGGTTCTGGCCTGGCTCGCCCCTCCCGGGCCCGAGGGATTAACCCTTGCGCGCCCGGCTCTCCGGCGGGGCTCCCTGCCGGGCTTGCGCAGACCCGCCCGCGCGCGGCTTGGAGACCCTCCCCGCCCAGCCCCGCGCTGCCGGGCAGCCCCTCCGCGCGCCGGGAGGGGGGACCCACCCGTTGCCGTTAACCCTGCGGGCGCCGGCGAACGACGGGGACCGCGAGCGGCCCGGGCGGGATCGCACTTCCTGCGCGGAGCGGGGGGCGCGGGGCGGGCTCTCCATCGCCCGGGAGAGGCCGCTCCCGGGGGCTTTCCCCCGTCTTTCCGTGCCATGACTGGCATTAACGGGGGACGAGGGGCTGAGCCCAGGGACCACGCGACACACCTGGGAAGACTGATGACTGCCCATCCCGGCCCCTCGCGCCGGGCGCCGCCGCCGCGTCCGCCGGGAGCGCGCTCCGCTCCGGTCCGGGCCCCACGCCGCCTCCCCCACCGCCCCGCCGGGCGAGGGCGCAGCCCGGCCGCCAGCGCCGAGCTGGGAGGCCCGGCCCGGGGGCCTCGGCCAGGCTCGGCCGCCAACTCCCCGAGGGCGAGCGCAGGCCTTCCCGGGACTCTCCTGGCCTCAGTTTCCTCACCTGCGAGCTGGGATTGGGGGCAGGGGGAGGCGGACAAAGCGCTCTGCTGCCCTTCAGCACTGCGGTCTGCGAAGGGGCTGGGGCGGGGGAAAGAAATTCAGAGGGAAGGACCCCAAGGGGCCCGGATTGGCAGCCAGGCACAATCCCCAACGCTCGAAAAGTTGTCCGAGACCACGAGCCTGGACCCCCTGGATATACCCTCCTCCCCCAAGACACAGAGTTGGCCGCCTGGCCAACACCTTCGGAAGCCCCCTGGGTACTCCAGGCCCACCTTTTCCGGGTGCCCATCTCCATGCTCAGCGCCCTCGATCCCAGCATACAGCAGGCGCTCAATACACACGGACAATGCATGCCTGGGTCCTACAGCACTGTGGCCTGTGGGCTCCTGCCTCTTCCCTTCTGGCTGTGAGTTCCCGCAGGCGCCCTGTCCCTTCACCAGGGCCCCCCCAGCACCTAGCAGGCCCGGCCTCGCGGGCCCAGCGCAGCGGAGGAGGAGCCGCGCCTCCCGGGGTCAGCCCCGCCGTCCGAGCGCGCGTCCATCCACCCAAGGCTCTGCGCGAACTTCTTGGGGTGGGGAGGGGGCAGCGAGTGAGCGAGCCCTGCCCTCCAGGGGCTGATGGTTGAGAAGCGAACTCCCCCTCCCGCCCTGGGAGGCCACCCTCCCCGGAGGGCAGGAATGACAGCACCGCTGCCCCCCACCCCTCCCGGCGTTCGCACGGCGGGGCGCCTCTCACGGAAGCGTCAGTCCCGGTTCACGGCCGAGGAGAGACCCCATTCCTCAGGGGCCGCTCCCACCCAAGGCTGGGGACACCCCCTCATCTATCTCCAGTGGCTTCCATCACTCACAGTCAATGACCTGCCAGGGAGTTTGTCTAAGATTAATACGAATATATTAAAATTTAATTTTAAAAATTTAGCCTTAATTATTTACACTGAATGTTTCAGCTCTTCTAAAAGGCCTGTCTGGCAAGTTCTCCCCCAAGAAGGGACTCTAGGAGAGGCTGCTGAGTGGCCCTGGGGGCAGGGGGTGGGGGGCAGGGCGGGGCAGGAGACAGCAGAGGGGAGGGGGTCCAGAGCCTGCGCCTCAGCAGCCCCTCCCTTCGCTCTGCTATTCCAGACCTTGAAGCCTGGCTCTGATGCTACCACAACATCTCAAATTCTCCCCAGGCCCAGTGCCTGCAGGGTAACCATTGCCCTCACCCTTATAGCCTCCCCCTCCGGGCAGCCCTCCATGGAGACCCAGAGGCCTTGATGGGTTGAGACCTCCACACCACCTGTGCACTCCCTGGGGTGGGGTCTGTGTCTTTCCTGGCTGTGTCCTGGGGCTAGCCCGGCACCTCCCCTGGGGTGGGGGGCAGGAGTCCCTGCTTGAGGCTCTGGACGGGTTGTGATGAGCAGTCCCAGCTGTGCATGGTTGGCGAGCCGTGAGGCTGGCCCTGCGGGGAGGCACCGTGCCTTTGGCAATGGTCTTGGTGCTGAGCCAGAGCCCCATGTTCCAGTCTCCACCCTGCAATTCACTAACCAAAAGACTCGGGGACATTCCCGAGATGCCACTTCTACGGATGAGGGCACCAGGGCCGCAGCGTGAAACGGCCGGCTCAAGGTCAGTGGCCTGGGGGCCAGCCCCGTGGCCTGGCAGTTAAGTTCACACGTTCCTTCAGCAGCCTGGGGTCTCACAGGTTGGGATCCTGGGCACAGACATGGCACCGCTCAGCAGGCCATGCTGAGGCGGCGTCCCACATGCCACAACTAGAAGGACCCACAACTAAAATATACAACTATGTACTGGGGGGCTTTGGGGAGAAGAAGAAGGAAAAAATAAGATTGGCAACAGATGTTAGCCTAGGTGCCAATCTTTAAAAAGTCCGCAGCCCAGGCCTGCCGGGGGGCTGCACCAAGGAGAACGGGGGCGCTGCCCGCGTGTCGGAGCAGAGGCGGTGCCTCCATTGTAGGAGGAGGGCCGGGGCCAGTGGGGACCTTGAGTACCAGGGGCCTGTGGGATGCCCCGGTCCCCACTGAGAAATGAGGGGGTGGGAAACACCCTCGGGGCCCCTCTGGCCCCTTCAGGGACCCGCCAGCAAGTGGGATCCCAGTGCTCTCCCAGCACAGGTGGGACACGGGTGGCCAGGAGACTCAAGAGACTGTCCATTCCCGCCTCCGGGCACTGTCCCTCCATCCACCCCACACTCACGGCCCCAGGCCTGTTCCTGCAACCCACCTGTGACCTCGTCACTGTCTGTCCCAAAGTCTCCCCCCGTCCCCTCTGGGTGGTCCAGCCCAGTGGCCGCCTTTATTCCCCAGCTACCTCACACAAGCCCTTCGTACTGGCCAAACTGGACGGTGCCACGCGTCCCTTCCACCGTGTCTCTGCCCCTGCTGGGCCCCCTCCCCAGGACCGCCCGCCCCCCCAGACTCCCCAGCCCCACTCTGAGCTCCCTGGCGGCCACGGCCCCACCACGCCCTCCCGCCACCTGCTTGGTTTCCTGTTCCCTGCACAACTCTGAGCTTCAGAAGGGCCACCGGGTCAGAAGCAGACCCATGCACCCTTCCGTCTGCCCACGGACGAAACCCACCCCATTTAATGCTCGCAGGGACTCCGTGGGCCGGGTCTTGTCTCCCCATCTGACAGACGCACAGAGGCTCCCAGGGCAGCCCTGTGGTTTGCGTGCAGGAGCCGGAGACCTGGGAAGGGGGCTCTCGTCAGCCTCCACGGCTGCCACCCTCCAGGTGACCCTAGGCATGGTGACTGAGGCGTACAGCAGGTACTCCCAAGAGGCCGTGGACAGAGGCAACTCTGTGGCCCCAGCCAGGCCTCGGTGAGGGGTGAGAAATACTGACTTGGCCCTGCCTGACCCTCTGACCACACCCTGCCACCTGCCCCTCACTTGAGATGCACGGCCACACTGGCCACTGTGCTGGTCCCAAGCTCACCCAGTTCACCCCTGCCTCAGGGCCTTTGCACTTCCCTCCGCCTGCAATGCTCGCCCCGGATCTCGGCGTGGTTGGCACCTTCTGTCTCTGACCACCTGTCTACAGCAACCCCTCTCCCCAAACAGAAGACCTCTCCCCACACCCTGTCTCTGGGTACTCATCCTCCTTGGTCATTTGTCCGACCCCGGCCCTGCACTGTAAATGACCCCCTGACAGCAGGGCCTCTCGGTTCCGGTCCCGGTGTCTCCATCCCCAGGTCCCAGCCCCGAGGCCCCCAACGAGCCTGAATGGACGGGGCGGTTCTGAACCCCACTCAGAGGCATCTGCCCCCACGCAGAGCCTCCGTCTGTTCTCACGGCCCCTCCCTAAAGCCCGCCCCGAGCCTGGGGCACCCAGCCCGCATCCCCCCTGGCGCACAGCCCTGCCCAGGAGGCCCCCTGCGTGTGCGGGTCAGTCCCACTCGGCCCCCACCTCGGGACGTGTGACTGCTGCTCTGTCCGGCCACTGCATTGCTCCCATCCCCTAAATCCTGCGGCTCCTGGAACTACTGAGAGCAGGAAAGTGAGTCCAGGTCGGAGGGGGCCTGCTGGGTGCTGGTCCCAGCTCGCCGTGTGACCCTGGGCCCGTCCTGCCCTCCCTCGGGGCCTGCGGCTGGCCTCTCAGACCCCAACCCCAGTCCTCAGCCCCTAGGGCCTCCTCCTATCCACTCTGGGCTCGTTTCCTCAATTTCCCCCTTATCTTGCTCCCCCCAACACCACCTCAAGGGGAGGAAACAAGCTGGGGAAAAGGAGGGCAGAGACAAGGCCTGGAGTGGGGGAGACAAATTCCAGGCACAGCCAAGACAGTGACCACCCCCCTCCCACTGACGGCAACTTGGGCCTCCCAAGTAGCTGTGTGACCTCAGACAATGCTCTCAACCTCTCTGAGTTCAATCTCTCACATAGGGAGGATGGAAAATCTTCAAAAGACATTGTGAGTGACAGGTAGCCCTGTCCTGGGGACAGGGCTTCTAAAGGTCTGCCAGGACTCCGGAGAGCCAGCCTTTTAATTTAACCATTTGGGGTGAATGTCCTTCTAAGATGTTTTACATCACTCCTTGCCTTCTTGCATTCATTCAACAAACATTAACTGTGTGCCCTGTTCCAGAGGATTCAGCAGTGAACCAACTAGAGAAAATCCTGTGCCCTCACGCAGCTGGTATTCTCAAGAGGGACAGATCACACGGACATCGGGGCAGCGCCCTGGGCCCCAGTGTGCCTGACGGGAGAGTCTGCTGAGCACAGGGAGGCCGGGCCCCTGGGGTTGCACCTGTCAACAGGGAGGTCAAGGCCAAACAGGAGCAAAGACTGGTAGGAGGAGCCGGCTCAGCACGGTACCTGCTGAGACTGGGGAGCTTCCGCCACCAGTGGGGAGAGGGGCCGAGTTGGGGGGCCTCGTGGGCCACCGGCAGGACTTGGCCTTCCATCCCAAGCGGGTCAGAAGCCCCGGAGGGCTGCGCAGAGGAGGCCTGCCGCCGCGTGGAGGACGCCCCGCGGGGCCAGCGCAGGGCTGGAGGGTCCAGCCGGAGGCGCCCGCACAAATCCAGGCGCTGGGGGCCCGGGGCGGGGTGCGGGGAGGCGCTCGGGGCCCCGACAGAGCAGAGGCGGGAGCGGAGAGGGAATCGCCAAGGAGGAGCGGGGAGAAGATCGGGGCTCAGGCCCAGGGGCGTCTGTCAGACGGCCCAGCGGGGACTTCACAAGGAGGGTACCTGCGTCTGGAGTCCAGAGGAGGCGCGGGAGACGCGAATCTTGGAGCCGTCAGCACGGAGTCCGCACTCACAGCCGCAACGCCGGAGGAGAGGGCCAACCGGGTCAGTGTAGACGGGGGAGGGGGCTCTGCCAGGTCAGGGTTCAGGGAGGGGGCGGAGCCGCCCGGGAGACCAAGACTGGGCAGGGAGGGGGGCGGGGGCGTTTCCGGGAGGAAGTTGGGGGAGGGGGCGGGGGCGTCTCCGGGACGAGGGTTGGGGGCGGGAAGCCAGCCGCGTGTCCCTCAGCATCCCCCACAGGGCTAGCCTGTGCTGGCCACACAGTGGCTCATCCCCGGACCTTAGCGGGAACACCAATGGAGGCGCCCTGCTCTCCTGGTCTCAGCTGATGGATGGGAGAGGGGCGAGCACTTGCCCGAGGTCACCCAGCAATTTGGGGACTTGAACCCTGGCCGGGAACGTCCTTCCCCTTGGATTCCAGAGGACCCGCTGCGGTCTGAGCCATGCCCGGTCCCAATCCCGCCCCTTCTCCCTGGGCTCCGAGTGGCCTCAGGCCTCGGGGCTCCCAGCCCTGTGCCGAGCAAAGGCCCAGGCCGGCGGCTGCAAACTGGCCTCCGGGAGCTAAATCTGGCCCACCAGCATGTTGTATTTGGCCTGCAAGAGGGTTTTAAAATTTTTTTTAAACATTTGAGCCAACATTTAAAAATTGGGAGAGTTTCATTTTAAAATCCATATTTTTGGCTTCTACTGAAATTTTGGAAGATCTGGCAACTCTGGCCCACATTCCCACGTGGTAACAGTTGGGGAGCGGGGAGGCAGCTGCCCCCTCCGGAGGCACCTCGGGGGTCCCCCAGCGGGCAGAGGCACCGTCCGCACCTCGGCTTGCCTTGCAGAGGGGGAGCCTGAGGCCTGGAGGGTGGACCAACTTGTTCCAGGTCACTTGGCAGGAGAGCCCCTGGGACAGGATCGACTGCAGCTCTGGGGACGTCCCGGCCTGCCTCAGGGTTCACAATCCCACCCAGGTCCCTTCAGAACCCCCAGCCCACCTCTCCTTCCATGACCAGGGCCCTGTGCCTCCTGCTCCCTTCTCTGACCCTTTTGTTCTCAGGAAATGGATGGCTTGAGTCATTCACACTATAGTATGAGGGAGCTGTGGACAGTGTACAGCTGGAGGGCCCAGAGGCCATCTACAGCGTTTTCTTTTTGCTAGACAGTGAAGGGGAGGACCAGGGAGCCCCCAGAGCCCCTCGGCTGGATGAGGCAGAGGCAGGTGGGAAATCCAGGGCCCTCCCTGGCTTGCAGCTTCCTCCCTGACGTGGGCAATGGTGGGACTCCAGGCGCTGTCCTTGAGGAGGGGCTTTTAGGATGATGTCTGGAAGCCGGCGGGCTGCCCTGCCTCCCAAAGCTGCACCCCCACCCTGGGAACTGTTCTGGGGACACAGGCCTGTCCAGGCCAGGGGGCAGGGGTGCCCAGTAGAAGGGGATCATTGTCATCTTCATTGCCATCATCGTCCCAGTGAGCGAACTCCTGCCACACACTGGGATCCCCCCACTCGCTCTAACTCCCCTCGACAAACACAGGCGAAGACGCCGAGGGAGACGGGGCTCTCCCAGGGCTCAGCTCTCTGAGCCTCAGCTCGGTCCATGGGCCCGATCCTGGTGTCTCTCACCGGCCTGTTCCGAGATGCTGAGGGGACCCGGGGTAGATGCCCACCAGGGGATGTGACCCTGGGCGGGAGGGTGGGGTAGGGGCTGATGCCCACCTCCTGCTTCAAGGAGCCCACACCGGCCCCTTGGGAAGGACACTCCCAGCTGGGCCCCAGGACGCAGCCCCACCCCCCCAGCACCCACTGATCCCCGAGGCTCTGTGCTGCCTGGCAGCCCCGCGGGGCGTGTGTGAGGGGCCTCGAGGCAGGATCCTCCAGAGGCCTGGGCGTTCTGGGCTCCCCCGGGGCCCAGCGGTCCCCAGAGTGAGCTCTGTGTGGTGTGCAGAGCCCAGAGCGGCAGAGAGGCAGGGGGCTTGGATCACCAGGCCCCCGGGGAGGAGGCTGGGGACACGACGCTTACTGGGTACCCGCAGGATGCTTTCCCCATGGCAAGGCAGAGGAAGAATCATGACCTTTACTGCCTCTCCACGGTCGGGGAAACTGAGGCCCAGAGAGGGTGGGTGACCTGTCCAGGGTCACACAGCAGGCAGCAGATCCTTGAGCTGAGAACTCCCAGGCTGGGTGTGGCCCAGCTGGCCACAGCAGACCCGCAGGGGAAGGGCTGGTGGGCTTCACATACTCAGAACTGCCCCCCAGCCACGCTGCTCCCCAGCTCTCCCTGGAGAAGGAGGCGGACCCCTGGAGGGCAAGCTGGCAGAGGTGCAGAGGGGGCTCCAACCGGCTCCTCTGCATGACCTCTGAGGGCCTCGGTTCCTCCTCTGGACATGGAGGGCATAACGGTGGCGCCCGGAGGCTGGGGACCCGGAGCTTAAAGGACAACACTCAGTGAGTATCGGCCCTGGCGGCCGCCGAGGAGTTTGTGTTCAAACCACCTCTCCCCACAGGGACACTCCGGGAGGGGTCAGGGAGACGGCCCCCACTGGCCCTGCGGCCCCACCGCGCTCCTGTGCCCGGAGAAGTCAGGAGGGGACAACGGCCTCAGCAGCCCGTGATGACCCAGCCCGGCCCCTGGGGACACAGATGGCTCTGGGGACAGAAGGTCAGCCCCGAGGCGGGGGTGCAAGCACGCGGGGGCTGCCCTCCCCATGCTCATACTGCTCGACCCCCCAGACGGCCGAGCATCTCTCCAGATCCTTCTGCCGCCGCGTCTGTGGCCAGCGTGTGCGTGTGTGTGCGCCCGCGCGGAGGGCCTGCTGAGAGAGACCTGCGCTTACACCTGACGACCTCAGCCCATGCCCAGCCTCCTCATGCGACCAGGGTCCCTCCCAGCCTCAGTTTCCAACACCGGGAAACAGGGGCGGCCGTGAAGGACGTGGACCCGCAGACCTGCCGACAGGACTGTAACATCCTGCCTCAGGCGGCAGCGTCCGAGGCTCAGACATTCAAAGGGGTAATTATATAGAACGCATGGTAAAGTGCCGAGGGCTCTGCCAATGGGGTGACGTTATTATTGTCATCCTTATTGTTTCCTCATGCACACTCCGTCCAGAAATATTCTGCCTGCCCCAAAGCCAGAAATTTCACCTTAGAGATTCATTCTTTTGGCGCTTAAGGTCTTTTTCATTACAGATATTACAAAAGGGGTGTGATGAGGGACCTCGGGTGGGGAAATGGCACACGGAGGGAGGAGGGAAGGGGTCGCAGCTGACCGCTGCCCCGCGGCCTGCTGCTGGGGGCTGGGCCGGGGCTCAGACTCACCCGGCTTGGAGGCCTGCGGGGGGAGGCAGCTTGGCCTCCGTGCTCGCCGCTGCCCACGCGAAGCCCGCCCGTCTCCAGGGCCCTGCCTGGCCCTGCTGTGCTCGCGGCCTCAGCCGCTGTCTCAGAGGACAGTTGAGGGCTCAGGGCCAGCATCTTCTGTGGGGCTGCAGCTCCCCCAAGGGGCTCCTGGGCCGGGCCTGGGCCTTGCCCACCCGGGGAGGGCTCTGGGCTGCGGCCTCTGAGTCCCCGTAAGGCCTCCAGGGTCCCAGGATCCAGCACTCGCACAGTGACCTCATCCAGGAACCTGGAGAAGGGCAGCCTGGCCTCCCGGCGGCGGCCCAGGCGGGCGAGGGGGCCGGTGGCAGCCCCAGTGCCCGTGCCCAGGGGCTCTGGGGTGGGTGGCCGGCCAGGGGTCGTCTGTGTCTCCTCCTGGCGGGGCCGCGCTGCCCAGCTGGGGCGAGGGGTCTGGCCCTCGGGGCTCCGCCCAGGGCTGGAGCTCGGCTGGCGGTTTTGTGCGCCCTCTCTGTGCGCCTCCTTCCTGGGCCCTTCGGCCCCGGGCTCCGTGAGGGAGCGGTGGCCATCCCGCCTGGGGCTGCCGGGGTCGGGGCCCCGTGCCTGGGAGCCGGCCTCTGAGAGCATCCTCGTCCGTCCGTCCGAGGCCAAGCTCTCCAAGCGCCTTGCTGAGCCTGCTTCTCTCCCTGGGGCTGGAGCCCCTCTCTGGGGGGTGGGCAGGGCCACCCGTCCCTCACTGGCCAGAGCCATCACCGGACTCCCATCCGCCCATTGATCCAGGGAGCACGTGGCAGGGGCCTCCCGCCCCTAAATTGATCCTCACTAAATGGGAGCTGGGCTTCGGAGCTTAGAAAGTGCTGGAGAGGAGAAGGTCATGTCCTGGGCTCTGCATCCGCCTGGGGAGGCAGCCTGCACGGATTGAGCACCTGCTGTGTGCAGGGAGGGGCCCCGGGCTGGGCCTCACATGCTCCACTCTCGCCTTCTCCTCTGCCAGGTGCGGCGCTGGGCGCAGGGACATGGAGAGGCAGACAGGACACAGATGGCGATGACAACTGCCATGACAGGATGAGCACAGGAAAGGCAGGGAAACTAGAACTGCATGGGCCTGGCACAGTGGGAGGGCGTGGTGGCGACCGCTGGTTGTCAACCCTTCTCCTATCCTCCTTCATAAAGAACCCTCATTTTACTCTGGGAGGCAAGATACCCAGCTACTGCATTTCGCAGCCTCCTTTGCAGCCAGGGCTAGCCAATGAGATATAAACAGAAGTGCTTGTATTTGACTGCTGGGAGAGCTCCTTAAAAGGGATCAGACAGCTTGCCCTTGCCCTTTTTGTTCCCACTCCCCACCCTCCTGCTTCTTATCTGGAACATGGAAGTGATGGTTGGAGCTGTTGCAGCTGTCTTGCACCATGAGGCAAACTTGTGGCAGAAGCCATATATAAAGGATGGAGGAGCAGAAAGACAAAAGGAATCTGGGTTCCTCATGACCACTGAGCCATCACACCAGCCCTGGGCCACCTGCCTCTGGCACTTGTTTAACTTGAGAGAGAAATAACTCCCTGTCTTATTTAAGCCATGGTTATTTCCAGTCTCTGTTCCTAGCAGCTGTGTGCAATTCCTCAGGATATACAGGGGATAAGGAGAGGAACAGCGGCTGATAATGCTCTGTGGCAAGAACCTTTGGCACATGGCGGCCCAGGACGTAGTTGGATGGAGAGCCGGCTAGGGGAGATTAACCCAGAGAAGGGCCCCAGCCAGGTGCTGGCACTTCCTCCTGGCATCTCAGGAGGCCAGGGGTCCAGGCAGGACTCTTTCCTGGGATGCAGCTGCATGGGCACTGGAGTCAAAAGAAGGTTTGCATAGGGGTGGCAGTCCCAGGCCCTTGGTGGCCGTGACCCCCATCCCTGCCCTGGCTGCTGGTGCTGCTTGGGCCGTGCACCTGGGCCTGCCCACCTGCAGCGCCCAGACGCCCCTTCTCTCCGGGCTCAGCCAGCTGCCTCCCTGGATGCCCCCAGAACCCCTGCCGAATGTCAGAAACACTCCACGAGCTCAGCTGCCGGGACAGGGACAGAAGCCACCTGGACCCGCCCTTCTCCCCTCCCCCCCACCACCCCACAAGCACCAGGCCCTGGCGACCCCGCCTCTCTCAGACCCAACTACTTCCCACCCTCCCCACCGTCACCTCGCTGGGCCCAGGTGCCACCATGTCTCCCCTGGACACCTGCAGTCACCCCTCCCTGGGGCCCCTGACCCTATGCCAGTCCAGCTCTGTCTATCCCATAAACATGCCAGCATCAACTTGTAAAATCGCAGACCGGATGAGCAGACAATGCCCCCCTTCGTATGCCCCTGCCAGCCCTGACGCCCAGGGCCTTCTCTCTGTGCTACCCCACCGCCGCCTGCAGAGGAAGTTCCATCAAGTTCTCGAGCCTGCTGAGCTCCACCTGGTCTCAGGGCCTTTGCACTTGCTGGTCCCGCTGCCAGGAGCGCCCCACTCGCTCTGCCTCCCCTCCTTCTCACCATCTAACTCCCATGGAACTTGCAGGGCTCGGTTCCACAGCCTGCCCCCTTCCATCTCCCGGAGCAGACTGGGGGGCCCCACAACAGCCTCTTAGAACCCCTGCTCTTCCCGTAACACGGTCCCCTCTGTAACTGACATGTTTGCCATCATTCGGTTCTCCTCCATGTCCCCTAGAAGTTCCCTCCACAGGGGGCCGGGCACAGAGCCGCGCTCAGGAAGGAGCTCTCAGACGAACGAGGAGGAGAATGAAGGCATCACAGGTCCAGGCCGTCAGTTCACAAGGCCTGGCGTGGACCTCCTCGGGGCTGGGCATGGGGAGGGACCTCAGGCTGTCTCGCGAAGGCCACAGTGTCCCCCTGTCCCCTGCAGGCCCCTCACGGCCACCCCCTTACACCTGGACAGCCCCCTGCCCAGCAGCAGCCCTCCACCCCTCCGGGGGAACCGGACTGGGAGGTGAGCAGATCTGAGTTCAAACCCCCTCCAACACTTCAACAGGACCTCAGGCAAGGCACGCCCCTCCCCATCGGCACATGGGGATGGAGCCACACCCAGCCAGGGGCAGTGGTGGGAGGGGCAGGTGCTAGGTGCCTTCAGCTGCAGCCTGGCATCCAGTGGGACCTCAGGACTGTAGCGCGGGGCTCTCATGAGTCGAGTCCCCAGGACGCGTGGTCACCAGAGTGTTCCAGCCAGGCGGTCCTCAGAGCCTCTCCCCGAGTTGCCGGCTGCATCAGACAAGTTCCCGTTGTCATAACAACCCACTGGCTCTCAGCCGCCTGGGCCCGAGGCCCCAGAGGATGCTGCTGGCTGCCTGGGCTCGCAGCCGGGGCGGCCTCTCCCGAAAGGGCTTCTGGGCTCCCGGCACGGCAGCTCCTGACTCTGGACTCATCTGTTCCAGCCCTGCTTCGGGGCCCCTACTGTGTGCCATGTGGGGCATGTGCACCCATCATCATCCCGGATCCTCACCCAGCCCTGTCAGGTGGGACTGCCAGAGCTCTGTTTTATGCTAAAAGGAGCTGAATCTCAGGGAGGCGAGGTGACTTGTTTGAGGTCACACCGCTTAGACTCGGCAGACCCGGGACTGGGCACCCCAGAGGTCAGGGACTCATGCCCTGTTCCCTCACCAGGACCCCTCAGCGCCTCCAGCACCGCCTGGCCCCACTCTGCTGGTGGAAAACTGGCCTCAGCGAGCCCGAGAAAAGAGGGTCACACGATCCCCGTTGCCTCCCGGGGCTGGAAGAGGAAGACCCAGCCACAGGGGGCCGGGGCGACCCCGCAGGATGAGCAGGGCAGTATCCCGCGAGAGCTCAAACGTCACCTCCCCTCATTCTCACGGCACCCCCAAGCGAGGGCTTGCTACTCCACTTCACGGAGGGGGCCATGGGCTCTGAGGGGCTCCTGGGAAGCAGGCGCAGCTTGCCACATGCCAGGTACTGTCGTGAACACCTGCAGGAGTCCGTCACCTTCCTTAAAGCCTCCCTGGTTCCAGTGCAGAAGTTTCTATCACCTTCCCCCTTTGCAGAAGAGGACACTGAGGGTCTGGGAATTCTCAAGCCTGTGCTTTTAACCACCCTGCCTCATTGCTTCTGGATATTTCCACCCTGGCCTGAGAACCCTCAAGCGCGGCCACAGGCCTTAGCGGCCTCGAGTCCCCAGCAACTGCTGTGCCGTCAGTTTCCGCACTCTGAATTCTTGAGTCGTCCAGAACTTCCAAGAAGTCCCCCAGACAAGGAAATCCCTGTCGTTACAAGAGGCTACACTGACGCTTCCTTGTTCCCAGAGCGTGTTTTCCAGCAACACATAACTGGAGGGGCCTAATGGCCCCCTGCCCTCTCCCAAGCCCTGCAGCCTCCCCGCTGTATCACCACTGACCCAGCGGGACCCGGGCTCACCTGAGCAAGAGGCGAGCCTCAAGGGAATCAGGATGCTCCAGCATCCAACCAGCCATCCTGCCACCCCTCCACCTCTGTAGCCATTCCTCCCTTAGCATGTCCCCATTCACGCATCGATGCATCCTTCCACGCCTGTGCCCGCCATCTGCTGCCACGTACTCACCCATCCACTCATCCTCTCCTTCTTGTATCCATCCATCCATCCACTCATTCATCCATGTATCCATCCATTACTGTATCTTGTATCTAAGTATCCGTCTGTCCACTCACGGATGCATCCATCCGTCGACATATGTCCGTTTGTGCACTGACCCACCCTTCCACGCCTGTGTCTGTGCATTCACTGACACACACTCGCGCCTGTCCATCCGCTCTTCCTGTATCCATCCATCCCTGTATCATCTTACCGACATTATTCAAGTCCCATCCATCCACCCCAGCATCCACTGTATTCATTTAGCACCCATCCATTTTCTCATGCCTGTTCCATCCATCCTCTGAAATGTACTTCTGTATCCATCCATCCTTTTATCCATGCATCTGTCAACATCTATCCATCCATTTTAGATCCTTCCATCCACTGACCTATCCATATGCATCAGAAATCCGTCCTCCCATCTATCAGTCCCCCCATGTACCCACCCATTGATATCTTGTTCTAGCCATCCAGTCCTGTATCCTCATTAGTTCTTTTCTCCATTCACCCATCCATCCCTATCTATCTTGCCACTTATCTCCATCAATATCTCCTCTCATCCATCTATCCTTCCAGCTTTCTTTCTACCTATCCATCCACTGGTCTGTCCTCTACATGCCTCCCATCACTGTCCGTCCCCCCACCATCCCCCCATGATCCCCTTCAGTCCACCCCCCATGGCTGCTCCATCTGTGTGCCCTGTAACACCAGTACGCACCACCTGCACCATGACAGGAGCTTTCTGTGTCTGTCTCCCCCAGGCCGGACCCAGGCCTGGCCCATCTCCATCCTCGACTTGGTTCAGGGCCTGCTATCTGAACATGACTGCAGCTCCCTGAGAGGGGCATTAGCTGGTCCCCACCCTGGGGAGCCCCCAGGGGCCACTGTACTAGCCCCCAGAGGGCCTGCTGGAGCTGGAGGCACTGCTGGGTCCCCAGCCAGGAAGGGGACCCACCTCCCTTCTGACACCTGCCACACTAGTCAAGGTCCATGTTTCCCAGCAGACTGGGAGCTTCTGAAGGGCGAGATCTGTATCAGATTCACCTAAGTGTCCTTAGTGACTGGCGCAGAGTGGGGTACACGGGGAGAGCATGCTTGGTGGATGCAGAATTCATTCCCTTATTCTCTCGCTCACTCATTCATTCATTCCTGTAATATTGAACAACAGAGACAGCTCTGCTCAGCTTGGCCCACCACAGGCTGCAGCCTGGTGCCTGCTCTCAGGCCGCGGAAGTCAGGCCCCTGACTGTGATACATGGTGTGCCTCAGACACTGAGCCCCAGAGAGGGGCGGGGCCTTGCTCGAGGTCACACAGCAAGTCAGTAGCAGAGGAGGAGCTGGAACCAAGACTCCAGACTCCCCTCCAGGCCTCTCTGCCAGGCTAGTGACCAGCTCTGGGGCAGGAGGGGGAACCGGGAGGGGACGCTGGGGGCAATTCTGGGCCAACGAGTGAGCCTCGGGGTCTCCCCCCTGGGATCTTTACTGCTTCTGGGGGAGGAGCCACCTCTCCCTGCCCCATGGCCACGCCCTTGACCTCCACACTCCGAAGGACTGAACTTCTTCTCACCCCTGGACCCACTGCACTCCCCCCCATGCCTTGTGACCCCAGGCTGCAGCTGACACAGCTCTGCCCTCACCTGTTCAACTCCTACTCAGCCCCTGGGCCGCATGGCCTCCTGGGATTTGGGAAATTATTTGTGGACCGTCTCCAAACAAGCCAGGGACTCCCGGATTGCTCGCCTTCCCTCCCACTCATTCATTCATTCATTCTTCAACATCATTAAGTGCCTATAGGAGCAGGGGCACCACTTCAAAGTGTTGCCGTGGAGATGAGGGTGAAAATGCTTATACTGGGCCTGGCACACAGCAGGTGCTCAATAAATGGCAACTATTGTGGGCCAGACCCCATGCCCAAGAGTCTTTGCGAGTGGATGGGAGATGGTCTTCCGGACTGGTTCTGACTCCCCTCCCCTCCCCACCTGGAAATGTCCCACACCGACCCCCCCGCCCACGGAAGCCATCCCGCGGGCAGCCCTGACTTCCCCATTCGGCGCCCCAGGTACCAACAGCTCCAGGTCCTGCAGATGGAGGAACCAGCACACAGAGCGCAGGCGTCTATAAATATGAGACAACAGCCCGGGAGGGTCCGCAGCCAGCACCGCGCCCGCGCCCTGAGCAGCCAGGGAGAAGGCGCATCTGCACTGTGCTTGCTTCTCTGCACCGCCCTGATTATAGTGAGAGTCGGGAAAATTAAGGGTTCTCGGGGACGCTGCCAGGGCCCTCGCCGCCGCCTCCCCGCCCTGCGTGTCACAGATGCCAGGCAGAGCCGCCTCCAAAGGCCACTTGCCCCAGCCGGCAGTGCCACACCGGGCCTGGCCAGGCCAGCACACCACAGTTTATAAGGGGCTTTCTCCCACTGTCCTCACTGGCCCTGGGAGGGGAAAGGGCCTCTGCCGTGGCTGGTGGATGGGGGAACGGCCCCCAGCAAAGGAAGGGACCTGTCCATGGTCCCCAGAGATTGAGGGCACTGGGGCTTGGGTAGGAGCCAGGCCCACGGAGACCCTGCCCACCGCCTTGACCCCTGCCTGCACGGTGGGCGACCCTGGCCATCCAGAGCTCCACATCTGCAGGCCTGGCTCACTCAGCCACCTGCCACTGGCTCCTGGGTGCCTACTCTGCTCCCATCCTGCTGGCTCAGGGGACGCCAGCATGTGGCCCAGGCTGTTCCTGGCCCAAAGGAACCCCACTCGGGATGGGGTGGGGCCCAGCCGATAAAGGAAACACCTCTACACCAGGCAGGAAGCGGAAACGCTAGGGCCAAAATCCCCATCCAACGTGCTGGGGTTCAGGGCGGGTGAGCGCGCCAGCTGAGCGGCCCTGGGGGAGTCCTCGCTTCCCTGAGCCTCAGTTTCCTCGTTCGTAATGGAGGAGGATAGCACCTGCCTGGCAGGTACTGAACGAGACCGAGGGTGCCTAGGGCTGGCGCGCGCCCACGCGCTGCACACGCGCCGGGAAGCAGCCCTTGCTCCAGCCTCCTTCCGGCTCCTTTCCCGGCGGCCTGCCCGAGCTGGGGCCGGCCCTGCCCCTGACGCAGGGCAGGTGGAGGCCTGCCTGCACCCTGGCCCTCTGGCCCCGGACACAGCGGGGCGCCGACCCTCAGGCCAAGCCCTGGCCCGCGTCCCACCCTCCCTCGCGCCCCAGGGCCGGCGCGCGGGGGCCGGGACCCGCAGATCGGCGCCAGGCGCCGGGGCCGGCCGCGCGGGGGGCAGGGCGGCGCGCTG
>NC_060286.1:40994057-41126744 GCF_021613505.1 Equus quagga
GCCCCGCGCCCTCCCCAGCGAGGCCGAGCGCGCCGGGAGCCGGCACGGCCGGGGCTCCCCCCACCCCGCCCGGCTTCCCGCAGGGAGCGCCCGTCCCCCGCCCCCAGCCCGGCTCCCCGCCAGCCCCGGCCCCGCGCAGCCGCGGCTGCTTCGGCGGCTCCCCCCGCAGCGCCCAGCCCGGGCGCACTCGGGGGGCGCGGGGCCCGACCCCCGGCGTGGGACGCCACGTGCGCGCTGGAGCCGGGGCCGGAATGGCGGCGGGGCAGGGAATGAATGAACCCGTGTGAGCTTGAATGGCGGAGTGCATGAATGAATGAGTGCTGTGCGTGCGGGAGGGAGGAACGAATGAATGAGGAATGAATGCACGAGGGGAACGTTGAGAGCGAATGGGCCCTTAAAGCCAGGAGGACCTCAGCACTGGCCCGTCCAACCCATTCATTCATTCATTCATTCATTGCCTCAGCATTTATTGGACACCTACTGTATACCAGCCCTACTCTAGTCCCTGGAGATACAGCCCTCACCGAACTCACATTTTGCAGATGAAGAAACCGGGATGCCCAGGGGCTGACCCGGCCAGCCAAGCAGCCCCACCCGCCAGTCAGTGGCTCCCTCCATCAGGGCGGGTGCCTTCTTCCTCTGCCTGACCCAGTGCACCTGGGCTGGGGAGCTAAGTGACAGGGAGGGGCCTCAGAAAGGGGAGGTGGCCTCTGGAGGGTCAGTGTTGCCCTGGGGACCTCCAGCTGGAGCACCTCAAGGCTGGCCCCGTTGTGGCCCCGAGGCATTGAGTGGGGTGATTCTGATGGCCCGAGCCACCCTGGAGCCTTGTCAAGAGCCAGCCTCAGTTCTGAGGGCCTCAGAGCTCCCTGGAGGCAGCTGGACAAGGGTCTGCCACCCCAGCCAGCCCAGCCGCAGCCAGCGCGTGTGAACCCCAGGAAAACCCAGGGGGCCAGAAAGGATCCTGGGGGTGGAAAGAGGCCTCGTAAATCGGGAGCTCGGTCTCCCTGTCCTCCCTCAGGACCTGTGGGCTCATAGTTCACACAGGTTTATATCGTTCCCAAGCACATGGCAGATGAAGCAATGCTGCTAATGAATACCTTAGTTTTTTTTTTGGTGGTAAAATATACATAGCATAAAATTTACCGTTTTGCCCATTTTTAAGTGTACAGTGGCATTAAGTACATTCACACTGTTGTGCAACCATGACACTGTCCATCTTACTCTTCATATGTGGTTTACTTTGAGAAAAGGTGTTGACAGCAAGGGAATCGAGAAAAACAATTAAAAGGAGACATGAGAAAAAGCAGCCGGCTGGAGCTATTTGGTCCTCTCTGTCTTCCCCGCAGGCTCTGGGGACATTGCTGGGTGAGGAATGGAGGAAGGGGGACTCGGCGAGGTTTCCAGGCTCCAGGGGCAGGCTGAGCATCGGAGGACACCCCTCCTGCCTCTGGGTGCACAGGGCTACGGCAGGACCAGATGAGAGAGGACCGCCCAGGGTGCGGGCTCTCCGTGTCCCTCCCAGAGGCCGGTCATCGGGTAGAAAGGCTTTGTCTGGGCTCCACCACCCGCTTGCTGCGGGCCTGGTCTCTTTGCTCTAAGGCCTTGGTTTCCCCATCATGCGAGCGGGCAGACTGTGACCTCTGCTCCTGCCCTCTCGGGTTCTGACACCATCCTGGCCACGCGGAGGGTGGAGATAGCCCATGAGAAGCAGTGGGGGCCCTGGAGGGCCAGGCTACCAACCCCTCCCCAGCCCTAATGTCCCCACCCTCCCAGGCCCCAAGGGGAGACAGTGATGGTGGAATGTGGACGGAGTGTACACGCCGGGCTCTGCCCACATTCCCTCCCCAGACACCGGCCCTGCTCAGATGGTGCCAGAATGTTCACCATCCACCCTGGCTCTGTGCTGCCAACGCTGCAGATGGCTGGGGAGGCGGGGTAGGGGCGGCGGGGTAGGGGCGGCCCACGCCTCAGCTCAGGCAGCTTGCAGACCAGAGCTTGGGCCTGCCTGGGGAGGCCCCGGGAGAGCCCCTCCCCCAGGCTGCACAGCGTCCGCCCCACTCTGCAAGTCCTCTCTCCCCATTCCCCCCAGCTAACCAATAACCCCTTCTTAATCCCCGTAATGACTTGTGGGCGAGGTGGCAGTAGCCCTTTAACCAGATGGGAAAACTGAGGCTCAGAGAGGGGAAGTCCCCAGCCTAAGGCCACTTGGCAAATAGGAGTTAGCTGGGATTTGAATACCCTGGGCAGTCTGGCAGGTGGTCACCCCCATTCAAGTCTTACCTCCCACAGGACCCACCTCCAGGCGTCTCTGAAGAGAAGGTCCAGGTGGTGCGACTCCAAGATCCTCACAAGATGAGCTTGCCTGGAAAGGCTTCTGCAGCCAGTGCAGTCAGAGCCTGGAGCACCAGCGGCATCCAGGCAGGCTTCCTGGAGGAGGTGGAGTTTCAGCTGAGAGTGGAAAGAGAGGATTAAAGTTGCAGGGCTTAGAGACCATGTGTTGGGGCTGTGTAGGCCCCTTGTCCCCAGGCCTCCTGTCCTCATGTGGGCCTCTGTTGACCACCCTGGCCACAGTCCCCACCGCCTATCACTCAACCCCATTCTCTAGTGCAGAGGTCCACATCCGGGATCTGAACTGGCAAATCCCGGGCCGCCAGAATGGAACGTGCGAACTTAATGGCTGCACCACCGGGCCAGCCCCTCCAGTTTTATTTTCTTCACGGTTCTTACTGCTCCCCGATGTTATCTGATTTATTTGTTTGTGTGTATACATTGATCTCCCCAGCTGGGGAGTGCGCGCCTCGATTGGGGGTGGGGAGGGAAGAATGAACAAATGGATGGATGAATGAAGGAGGGAGGGAGGATTGGAGGAGGCTTCTGGCCGTGGTGCCGAGTGGATGGATGAACGTCGGGGGTCATTGAGAGTGAGGCTCCTGTAGACACCATTCGGCAGGGTGGGTGTCCAGCCCCTCCCACCCCCTTGGGCTCGGGAGTCAGCCAGTCCTGCTGGGCAGATCCCCGCCTTCCTCTTGGGTCTCCCTCAGGCTGCCATGGAGAAGGTTCTTGGAATGTGAGCTCTGGAGGCCCCGGGCAGCTGAGCGGTTGGTTCACTGATGCCCCTATGGATGCTGCAACTTGTGCTCCAGGCCCCCCTGTAGGACCGGCCGGAGCTGCCCTCGGCGGGGCAGGCTTCCCCCAGGTCTCCCTGCCGCGTCCTGCTGCCCCCGGTCCCTCACCTGTGTCTCTGGGGGGGGCACTTTCCTACAAATGGAGGAGTCAGCGTCTGCTTCTGGGGGACAAACCAGGACAGAAACACAACGCACAACAGTGCCCATTTCACTGATGGGGAAATAGGGGAGTCGATGCCACGGAGGAAAGGCTTCAGATGGAGTCTTGACTGCCCCGCTCCCGCGTCCTGCGCCCGCCCACAGGCCCCAGGCCCTGGCATCTGGCCCAGGGCTCCCTTTGGGCCGGCTCTGTGCCTCGGCCTTCCCACTGTGGCCTTGGCCTGCGCCATCTCCGTGGGAAAGGACAGCAGAAGGGACTCTGCCCGGTGCCAGGCTGTTCCACCAGGTGGGAGTGGCCAGCCCTGTGACGCGGGCTCAAAAACTGTAAGGGGGTGAAACCATGCCTCCCAAATATTTGCGAGTATGCTTACTACCGCGCAAAGTAGACAAGCCAGCTCACACCGAGAAAAGAAGTGAGGGCAGCCCCGCCGGGCGCCGGAGGACAGGGCACCATTTCATGCCACCTGGACAACTCTCCATTGCCCCTTTAGCCCCCAGGGGAGGGAGGGTCCAGATTCCTGCTGGGTGGGGCACCGGGCCTGGGCCAGGGAGCCTCACCTGCACCCTCCATCCTGGGTCCTAGGCGTGGTGAGGAACACATGGCACCAAGGTGGCCTTGCTGAGACAAAAATTGCCACTGGATGTGTGACTCTGGTGCTGACAAACTCACCCGCTGACAGTGGGCAGGTGTTGGGTGAGGTCACACCTGGGGACACAGGCTTCTTCAGGAGCCCGCCTGCTTGGTCCTGGACCAGGCCTGGCCTTGGCTCTCAGGACAGGGGAGCACCCACCTTCCTGCCAGGCCCCGGGCCCTTCCCCACATCCCCTGGAATGTGCCCCAGCCGCGTTGTCAGTGTCCACACCCTCCTCTTTCTGGGCCTTTGCACAGGGTGTCCCCTCACCCTGAGATGCCCTTCCATGGAGCGTCCACCTGGAAAACTCCTCATCTCAGATCCCAAAGTCGCCTCCCCTCGGAAGACTTCCCAGATTTCCCCAGGCCGATGCCCCACCTGGGCTGCTCTCCCCATCGCCCCCACTGCAGAGGCTCATTACTTATAGTTGAATCCACACATCAGGCTGAAGGGGATGTCTAGCTCCTGCTTGCACACCTCAGGCGATGGGGAACTCCCTCTCTTCCTCCCAAGAAGTCTCCACGGTTGGATGGTCGCCCAGAAAATTCTGAGCTGCAATTCGTCCTCGGTCCCCCCCGGAACAGGGCTAAGCACCCTGCCCCCGGCAGGGCCGTGTCTGGGAAGTCCGGGAAGCACCGGGGCGGGCACCCTCCCATCTCCTCTTGGCTGTTTCTCTGATCCCAGCTCCGGGACACACACGCATCCTCCAGGGCCGCGTGAGTGCCCTGGCCGTCAGCCCAGCAATCTCTTGGGGGCAGGATGCTGGGATGCTTTCTCACAGGGTCTCCGCTGAGCTGGGACCCCAGGTAGCCTCTCTGTCTCACGAGCAGGGACAGCCACATGGAAGGACCCCAGGGGGCGTTTGCGCCTGCTGTTTCTCAGCGTGGAGCGGCCTTCCTTGCTCCGTCATCTCTTGCATTCCCATCAGGCCTTCTAGTCTCCACTGAGCTGTCCCCTCCTGCAGGAAGCCCTCCCTGATTCCCTAGCGGCTCTGTTTCTGTGTGTGTCCCTAAGCTTTGCTCTGACTTCGGTGGGCGTCACCGCCCAGGGCTTTCCTCCTCTGCTCCATAGTGGACCCTGCAGGCAATGCTGGCCCTGTTCCAAGTGCCTCCCCCAAACCTTCAGAGGCTGGACCACCAGAGTGGCAGCATCCAAAAGTGGGGACAGACATTAGCTGAATGAGTGAGCAAGCGGGTGACCATGGGGATGCTGGAGGACTGAACCCCAGTGTGGTGGGGAATGGGCAGGCGGGGCTGAAGGGGGTGCCTGGAGAGCCTTGGGGCTGAGGCTGGCCGTGCCCCAGGGAATGACCTCCAGAGCATGGAGCCAGGGGACATCAGCCTGAGGATCAACTACTCTGCTGGTGACGCTGGAAGACCCACCTGCCCCACCACACTGCTCCTCTCCAACACGCAGATGTATGTGGCTTCCGGACAGCGGCAGCCTGGAGGGCAGTGTGGGCAGGACTCTGGGCCTGGGAAGGCTCACAAGCAGGTCATAGGAGGAGGATCCTGCAGGGCCCTGGGTCCCGGGACAGGGAGACGGAGCCCAGCCCTTTAAGAGGCCTAGGAGGTGGGAAGAAGCAGAGCCTGAGGTCAAGGAGGGCCACAAGCCAGGAGGCCGGAAGGCTGAAGGCCAGTTCCTGATGTGCTGACCTGCACTGCCCTGAGTGGTGTGGTTGATGCTGGAGGCCACGGCCGTGCCGAGCTGGTGTGCTGAGCCGAAAGAGCACAAGCTGAGGGCATCTGGAGCTGGGCAGGCCCCCACACCCACCAACCCAGACAGAAGCTCCCACCTCCTTCCAGGGACCCCCAATTCTCCCGCCTGCCCCCCACATCTGAAACCTGCCTTGTGTCTGGACTGGGCCCCGGGCCAGGTCCTCAATACCTTTCCCACCTTGCCTCTCTGTTGTTCAAGAACTGGCCATGGCTCCCTACTGCCTGACTCCTCCCATCTGCCACTCAAGGCCTTCTGTGGGCGTCCCTGAGTCTCTGATGTGACTCAAACTCCAGGCAGACGCTGAGGCTCTTCTGCCCCCTCGTGTCCCTTCCAGACTGCCCTCCACCCCGTCCCCCTGCAGGCCTGCCCACTCAGCCCCTTCTCCTCTTGTCCCAGCTCAGAACGGGAGGCAGCCATGATCCTGAGGCCCTGGAACGATGTGGGGGGGCCGGGGGGTGGGGCAGGGTCTGCACGGTGCCACCTCTGTCCAGACCGCTTCCTGGCCCTGAGGACACACCTGTTTTCACCATTTCATCCTTCAGATCCTCCAGCCAGAGGGTGGGCCGCCGTGGGCCTGCCTGTGTGCCTTCTCTGCAGCTCCCCCAGGACAGTGCCAGCCAGGTACGGATGGCCTCTAAGTCTCCTGAATGACCAAACAGCCACTGGTCAGGCCTCTGGCCGGGGCACCAGGAGGCCGGGGCTCTGGCGCTGTCTGCCCATGATCGTGGACAAGATCTACTCCTCATCTGGAGAGCAGGACCCGCCACCACCTGCCTTCAGCAAACAGCCACTCGGAGCCCAGGGGCAGAGCAGCGAGCACGACTGGCCTGGTCCCGGAGGAGTCTGTAGTCTCGGCCCTGGGGTCAGACAAGGGAGAGACCCGGCCGCCGGGGTGCGGCCCTCTGGGCCAGGAGGTGAGGTGGCGCGGGCTGGGGCAGCAGAAACGTGAGCCGCTGCCCTTGTTGAAAACTGGGCGGCAGAGGCGGCCACCAATTTTCCCCCCTCCGCTGAGCAGGAAAATTATTTCTGCTGCTTCCTCTGTGTTCCAGCCGGTTCCCGTGTCTGCAAGAGCTCTAGAAGCTGGTCAGAACAGTGGCCGCAGCGAGCCTGAAAGTCGCACAGCCTGCAGGGACTACCCGCACCGGCTGAGACACAGGGGCGGGAGGCAGGAGCAGCCGGCCCAGCCTGGCCAGCCTGCCCGGGCGGCCGGAGGTCTGCAGGCCCTCGTCTCAGGCGCCTTGTTCTTGGGGCTCTGCACTGGTGACCCCCAAACTAGGGTGGTGGTTTCCTCTGGGCTTCACACATCAAAAGTGAGGGGCCAAAAAAAAGTGTGCTGAGCTGCTGCCCCGTGTGTCCTCCGTGCACATCGTCGCTGATCCTTACAGCAGCCCTGCCAGGACAGAAGTCTTGGCCCCATCTTAGAGGGGAAACTGAGGCAGGGGGATTAGGTAAACGTGCTCAGTGGAAGGAAAGAGGCTGCGATTTGAGTCGAGATCTGTCTGCTCTAACGTCCAAGCTCTTCCCCTCCCAGTGGCCTGGCTCGTCCACAAACGGGGCCAGCCAAGAGGAGGACCTGGGAGGTGCAGAGAAGGAGACAGTCGCTGTGCAGAAGGGGCCAGGACTGGGCGTCCTCGAGGTGGTCAGACTCAGGGAGGACACAGTGCAACCCCCAACCCGAGGGTGCTGGGGGAGCGATGCCACAGCCGAGGCCCAGCAGAACAGTGAGTGGCTCCTCTGGGACCGGAGGGGCCAGGGACTGAGGCAGGCTGGGACATGGGGATGCTGACTGAACCAATTTGCCCAGGACTGAGGGGCTCCTGGGACATGGAACTCTCCACTTTAAAATGGGACAGTCCTGGGCAAACTAGGATAAGTTGGTCACCCTAGGCAGGATAAAGAACTTTTGATGGATCAAGGCAAAAAGTTAGGCTGAGAGGTAGTGAGGGCCCCAGGACTGGAGGGAATCAAGTGAGGGGAGGGGCTCACCTGTGGAAGCATTTCAGGCTGGTGTTTTCTAAGACGGCCTCTTCCAGGGTTCTGCCAGGACCCGAGGACCCCTGAGGGCTTGGGGGCTTTTACTGGTGGAGGCGCCCCTCCGGGACCCAGTCCTGGATCCTCCTTCTCCTCAGGGCGGCCTCCCCCAGACTTGGGGACAGGCCTCAGGGCCGTCTGGATATCCGCCCCCTTGTTCCCCTGACTGCCTGCTTCTCTCTGGCCCGGCGGGCACCCCCGGGGGCAGGGCGGGTGCTGGCTCTGGAGTCGCCGGGTCTCTGTTGGAATCTCGGCTCGGCCACAGCCTCCCCCCGGGGAGACACCGTTTGTGGCTTGAAGCCTCAGTTTCCACAGCTGTCAGACGGCATGATAACCCCTTCCTGCCAAGACGTTGTGGAGATTTGAAACGAGGACTGAGGGGCCCAGCACAGCCCCTGGCAGGCCCAGCAGCCTCCGTGAGATTTGAGCTCCTCCTGGGCGCCGGGTCCGGGAAGCAAGGACCTTGGACACAAATGGAGTGAATCTGAATTCTAGTCCTTGCTGAGCAGGAAGGCAGGAACGGGACAGACTCCCAGACTCTGGTCAGCCCCCCATGGCCCTTATTCAGTCCCCAGGCGTGTTAACTCTGAGACTGCTCTTGTGGCCGGCATGTGGCGTCTCCCACCCACGCGGCGCCCTCTCTAACAGAGCCTTGCCCTGGGGCCGGAGGCACCTGCCGTCCTTGCAGCCAGCGATGGCCAGGTGATGAAGTCCTGAGGAACTGTATGGAAGAAGCTGTGGAAAGGGACTCTTTTTGTTGTTTTTTTTACAGTTCTATTGAGGCATAATTGGCTTGCAATAAACTGCTCATATTAAAGTGCACAATTTGATAAGTTTTGACATGTATGTACACTCGTGAAACCATCACCACAATCAAGATAGCGAATATTTCCATCAACAGCCAATGTTTCTTTACGCCTCTTCACAAGCCGTCCAGCACTTCACGCCCGTCCCCAGGCAGCCCTGGGTCTGCTTTCCACCATTGCAGACGGGTTTGCATTCCCTGGTGTTTTATATAAGTGGAGTCGTAAAGGATGTCCTCTCTTTCTCTCTGTTTTGGAGGAGCGGGAGGCTGGCCTCTTTGACTCAGTGTAACGATTTTGAGATTCACCCACGTTGCTTGTGTATCAACATTTCATCCCTTGTTATTGTTACGACGTATTCCACTGTAGGAATGTGCTAGTATCTGTTTATCCTTTCTCCTATTCACGGACATTTACCTTTTTCCGCTTTTGGGCATGATAAGCAAAGCTGCTTTGAACATTTGTGTCCTCAAGTCTGTGTGTAGACATATTGCTTTAATTTCTCCTGGGAAAATCTCTCGGAGTGGAACGGCTTGATTATAGGGTAGGCGCGTCTCGTTAGGGGACTGCCAAACTGTTTTCAAAGTGATTGCACCATTTTACACTCCCATCTGTAAAGGAGGGGAGACCCACTTGCTCCATATCCCTGCCAACATTTGGTATGGTCGGATGTTTTAATTTTAGCCATTCATACTAGGTGTGTAATGATATCTCATTGTGGTTTGAATTCTCATTTTCCTAAAGACTGAAGATGTTAAGAATCTACTTTAGCCAAGTGTCTGTTCAAATCTTTTGCTTATTACTTAGTTGGATTATTTGTGTCATTATTACTCAGATGTAAGTGTTCTCTATATTCTGGACATGAGTTCTTTGACAGACGTCTGTCTTATAAATATTCTTTCCCAGTCTTTTGCTTGCCCTTTAACTTTCTTAGAAGTGTCTTTTGAAAAGGAATGTTTTTAATTTTGATGAAGTCCACTTTATCAACTTTTATAGTTTGTGTTTATTGTGTTAATAAATATTTCCTACCCAATTGTTTGTGGTTGTATAGAAAGTTACCATTGACCTTGTATCTGGCAAACTTTCGAATCTCACATACCAGTTCTAACAGCTGTCTTCTAATTCCTTAGAAATTTTTACACAGACGGCCTTGCCATCTATGTCTAAGGAGAGTTTTACTTCTTTCTTTGGAATCTACGTGACCTTTATTTTGTTTTGTTTTCTTGCCTTAGTGCACTATCTAGGATCTCCATTACCGTTTGGAATAGAAGTGGTGAGGGTGGGCATCCTTACCTTCTTCTCTGTCTTGGGGGCCAAGCAGTGACTCCTTCACTATCAACTATAACTTACTATGAAGCTGTTACGCTTTTCTTAGATACCCTTTATCTAGGAGGAGAAGGTTCCTTTCTGTTCCTAGTTTACTGAGTCTTTATTAGAAATGGAAGTTGAGTTTTGTCAAAAAATTTTTTGCGTCTACTGAGATGATCATATGGTTTTTTTCTTTTTTAGCCTGTTAATATGCTGAATCACACTGATTGATTTTCAAATGTTAAACCAATCTCATATTGCTGGGATAAACCCCACTTTGACATGATGACATTCTTTTCATATTTTGTTGGATTCAATTTGCAAATATTTTTGTTACGAATTTTTGTGTCTATGTTCATGAGGAATATTGGTCTATGGATTTCTTCTCCCGTGACGTCGTCCAGTTTTGGTATCAGGATACGACTGGCCTCAAAAAATGAGTTAGAAAGTTCCCTTCTCTTCTACTTTTGGAAGGATTTCTTTAGAATGGGTATTATTTCTTCCTTAAGCGTTTGGCAGAATTTACCAGAAAAGACCTCTTGGTCTAGAATTTCTTTGTGGAAGGTTTTTAACTGAAAAAACAATGTATTTAATAGACGTGGGGCTATTCAGATATCTGTTTAGTCCTGAGAGAGCTTCAGTAGATTGTATCCTTCAAAGGATTTGTCTAATTCATTTAAGTTGTAAAAAATTTTGGCATAAAGTTATTCAAAATATTCCCTTGTTATCCTTTTAATGTCTGTAGGATCCGTAGTGATGTCTCCTCTCTGAGCCCTGGTGTTTGTAACGTATGTTTTCTCTCTTTGTTTCCTGATCAGTCTGGTCGGAGGTTTATCGATTTTATTGACTTCTGAAAGAACCATCTTTCAGTTTAATTGATTCTTCTACTGTTTTAGTGTTTTCCGTTTCATTGATTTCTGCTCTTATCTTTATAATTTTCTTTATTTTGCTTCCTTTGGGTTTTTCCCTAGTTTCTTAGGGTGAAAACTGAGGTCATTAATTTGCAACCTTTCTTCTTTTTATAATATAAGCATTTCGTGATGACTTTTCCTCCAACCATGGCTTTAGCTTCATCCCACACATTTTTATATGCTGTGTTTTCATGGTATTCAGCTTAAAATATTTTCTAATTTCCACTCTGATTTCCTCTTTGATCCATGGTTTATTTAGGGGCACATTGTTTAGTGTCCAAACATTTGGTGATTTTCCGGGCATCTCTCTGTTATTGATTTCTAATTTAATTCCACCATGATAGGAGAACATACTTTGTAGGATTTCAATCCTTTAAAATTTACTGAGACGTTATCAATTGCCCAAAATATGTTCTATTTTGGTAAATGTTTTGCATGCATCTAACAAGACTGTGTATTCTGCTGTTGTTGAATATACAGGTTCGCTGACAGCGTTGTTCCGATCTTCTATATCCTCACTGATTTGCTATCTGCTTCTGTCAATTATTGAGAAAGCAGTATTGAAATCTCCTATTATAACTGTGGAATTGTTTATTTCTCTTTGCATTGCTATCACTTTTCACATCATTTTGAAGCTTTGTTATTGGGTGCATAAACGTTTAAGATTGTTACAAGCTCTTGAGGAATTGAAGTCTTTATCATTATGAAACTACCCTCTTTATTCCTGGTAATGTTCTTTTCTCTTAAATCTATTTGTATGCTATTAGTATGGCCACTCCAACTTTCTTTTGATTTGGTATTAATATAGTGTATCTTTTTCTATATTTTTTACTGTTAATCTATCTGTGCCTTTATACTTATAGTGGGTTTCTTGCAGACGCTGTATAATAGGGTCTTGCTTTTTCATCCTATCTGACAATCTTTGCTTTTTAAGTGGCAAGTTTAGACAATTTATATTTAGTATGATTATTACTATGGTTGGGTTTAAATCTATTGTCTTAATACTTATTTTCTATTTGACCCATCTGTTCTTAGTTCCCTTTTCCTGCTTTCTGTGTGGATTAACTGAGTGGTATTTGTTATTTCATTTTGCTTTTTTCTTGGTTTGTCAGTGTACATTTTTGTTGTGTATGTGTTGTTGTTTAGTGGTTTAGAGTTTGCAGCACACATCTTTAACCTATCCAACTCTACCTTCAAGTAGTACTACATGAGCTCGCGAATAATATAAGAACATTACCACAATATACTTCCATGTCCCCCGCTTTGTGACTTTGAGTTGTTTTGTTATACATTTTACTTCTGCAGATGTTATAAGCACTACAATACATTGCTATTATTTTTCTTTTAAACAGTAAAGTATCTTGTAAAGACATTTTAAAAAACAAGAGAAAAAGCCTTTTATATTTACCCACATGCTAGCCATTTCCGGTGCTCTTCATCCCTTTGTGTAGCTCCAGACTCTTTCTGTTATCATTTCCCTTCTGCTGGAAGGACTCACTTTAACATCTCCCGCTGGTCTGGCTGGTGAGGAATCCCCTCTGATCGTGAAGGTCTGAAAAAGCCTTTATTTTGCCTCCATATTGGAAAAGTAGTTTCACTGGGTATTAAATTTTAGGCTGAGCCTTTTTTCCCATAAAGATGCTGTTCCATTTTCTTTTGGCTTAGATTGTTTTGTCAAGAAGTCTACTGTCATTCTTATCTGGGTTTCTCTGTACGAAACCTATCTTTTCATCTGTTTTTATGGGTTTTCAGCAATTGAATTATCATATGGCCTGGTGTAGTTTTCTTCCTGTTTTTTTTTTTCTTTTCTTGCTTAGGGTTCATCAAGATTCTTGGATCTGCAGATTTGTAGTTTTAATCAAATTGGGAAAAATTTTGGTCATTATTTCTTCAGTGTACTTTCTGCCCGCTCCTTTTTTTCCCCCAGGACTCCAATTGCACATGTGTTCGGCCGTTTGATGTTGTCCCACAGCTCAATGATCCCCTGTTCCTTTTCCCCACCATTTTCCTCTCTTTGTCTCATTTTGGGTATTGCCATGCCTTCAAGTTCACTCATCTTCCCTTTTGAAGTGTTTAAGCTGCTGTTCAATTCCGTCTAGTGTATTTTTCCATCTCACACATTGTTTGTTTACCTCTAGAAGCTCAGTTTGCATCTTTTAATATATACTCTAATTGTCTCTTCTTCATGCTCATGACTTCCTCCACCTTCTTGCACATATAGCTATTTTTCCATCCATTTTCCTCATTCTATCATCTGGTCATCTCTGGATCTATTTCAATCAATTTGTTTTTCTTCCTGTGGATCACACTTTCCTCTTTCTTGGCATGCCTGGTAATTTTCGACTGGATGCCAGGCATTGTAATTTTACTTCTTGGGGTGCTGGAGTTTTTCATATTCCTTTAAATATTCTTGGCTTTGTTCTGAGATGCAGTTACATTCCTTGGAGACAGCTTGACCCTTTCAAGCCTTGCTTTTAAGCTTTGTAGGCAGACCTAGGTCAGCCTCAGTCTAGGGTGAATTTGACCTCACTGCAGAGACAATACCCTTCTGAGGACCCTTTTCATGCCCTGTTGTTAAGAGGTCTTGCTGCTCTGGCCGGTGGGAGGGTGACGTCTTTCCATCCCTGCATGAACCCACAGACTGTCTGCCTCTTCCTTTCTGTTGCTCTCTCCTCAGCCTCGGTAGTTCCTCACACTCACGCCCTGACTGGTACTTAGAGGAGGAGGAGCCTCTGCAGATCCTGAACCTCCTTGTCTCTGTGCAGCTCTCCTTGCCTGGTGTCTACACTGTGAACTACAGAGGTCTTGGGCTCTCTGAACTCTGAACAGTGTCCCAACTCAGAGAGACTGCTGGGTTCTCCTTGGATTTCCTTTCTCCAGAATGTAGCCTGGAAACTCTCCCCATGAGCAGTTGTAGGGCTCACCTCACTCATTTTCCTTCTCTCAGGGCTCACTTCATCCAGTATCTGAAAACCATAGTTTCTTGTGTGTGTGTGTGTGTAGTTTAAGATTAGAGAGTAAATCTGATCCCTGTGACTCCATTTTGCCTGGAAATGGAATTGCTTAGCATGACTTCTCAGAAGGCAGGTAGACAGCAGGACAAAGCCTCCCTTTGCATTCTCCCTTTCCTCCTTCCTGTTGTCAGGGATTGAGACATGACGGCTGGAGCTCCAGGAGCTTTCTTAGACCAGGAGGTGACTTGGAGGATGGAAGCTACATGCTAAGAATGTAGGAAGAGGGAGACTAGTGGAAGGAGCCCAGATCCTTGATGTCCTTGCAGAGCAGCCGCGTCAGCTCTGCACGGCTCACTTTTCAGTTTCTTTTACTTGAGAAAATAAATCTTTCTGTCTTTAATCTTGCGTTATTTTGTGCTTTCTGCTTTGCAGCCAAACCTAATTCTGATGGATATAGCCCCTTCTCCCAGCACATCCTAATTTCCCTCTCAAATGTCCAGTCAAAGAACGCCCAGAGGACATGGACCCACCGTGGGGAGTGATGAAGCTGGTGTTGCCCTGTCTGCTGGTCATCCATCTGGCTCAGATCTTGGTTCCCCCTGCTCTGAAGCTGGCCCACGGGTGGCCTTTGCTCCAGGCTCTGCTTCCTGACCCTGCCTGTGCGCCTCAGGTCCCTCCCCCAGCCATGGTCCTGCATGCCCGGACCCCACCCACCTTGCGAGGTGCAGTGGGGTGAGTGATGGAGTCTTGAAGGGGGTGTGGCAGGGGCACAGTTTGGCAGTTTGGTGGTACAGTAGAGGTGGTCTGGGCAATGTGGGTGGTGCAGTGCAAGGGCGTGGCTTTGGTGTAGACAGTGACTGCACTCCCACTTCCGCCTCCTGCTGCCTGCTGTCCCTGGCAGTGTGGCAGACACTGGTTGGGGGTGGCCCACCACACCCTTCCCCTCACGTCCTTGCCCACCCTCCTTCCTTGCTAACAGAACCCTCGTTTACTCTGGTCACCTTTCTGCTTGTGGCCGCCTGACCACCAAGCCAATCATGGCAGTGCCAATGCTGTCGTCAGTGGTGGTTCAGGAATGGGTGCCTGAGGCCACTGAGGCAGGCCGCGGAGACCTGAGGAAAGCGTGCTGGGGGCTTTGGGGAAATTTCCTCACCTATCAAGAGATTCACAGCAGCCATGGCGCCTCTTCTCCGTGAAGATGCCTTGTGTATGCGGGTGATGTGGGGAACTAAGGGCCCCTGGGGGCCATGCAGGAGCCAGGCAGACACGCAGAGGCTGGGAGAGTGGACGGCTGGAAGGGTCTGCGCCTGGTGATGCTGCTGACGTAACCCCCTCTGCGTCCCCTTCCTTGGATGACACACCCTCCTTATGGCTTGAGGCAGTCACCTCCCACATGGCAGCAGATCAGTGTCCCTCACCATGAAGCCAGGTCAAGAGTCACCACTTGCCACATCGTCATGAGGAGCAAAGGGCCTGTGGCTGCAGGCCCCTGGCCAGCTCTGGGCACACTGTGTGCTCCAGACGTGCCTGTTCTCCCCCCTTGAAGGAGAGGGGGTGTCGATGGCAAGAAGCACAAGGGTCCCGATGGTCCCCACCCCACCCCAGGGCACACAGAGGACTTCAATACTATCTGTAACGTTTCTATATTTTGCATTAAAAAAGAGAAAGAGTTGAAACAGTTGGAACAAAATGCTAGTGATTGTCGTTTCTGTGCTGCGGGTGCACAGCTGTGTGCTCTTTGTTCTCTTTCTCTGAAATGAAATAGAAGGCGACGCGGAGCCGCCTGCCTGCCTCCCTCCCCCGGGCTGGCTCTGCAGGCCCACCGGCATGGCGCGGAGTGGCCCCTGCCCTCGTTTCAGGATGTGCCCCTGGCTCTGCCCGCCGTGGGGGCGCTGCCAGCCCGGGCCCTCCCCGTCGTCTTTGCCGCCGGCGCACGCTCCTCTCTGCAGCCCGCCGTGCTCCGGGCAGAGGAGCAGATGGCGGCTCTGCAGGCCGTGCAGACGCCCTCCAACACTTCTCCTTTCCCCGCCGCCACGCCCGGGGCCACGCCGCGCTCCAGCAGCTCCCGGGCAAGGCCTGCCGTGGGCTGCTGTGAGCCTGGGAGCTCCTGGGGGCTCGCGGGGGCCAGGGGCGGGTGGGGAAGATGGGGTCAGGTGGAGGGGAGTTTGCTCTCTCTTCTTCTCTCCCGTGAGCAGCTCTCAGACCACAGCTGAGTGCGTGTGCTGGGGGCAGGGGACACCATCAAGGACCCCGTGCAACTGGTGGTCCCACCTTCCTTACAGACGCCCTGTCTTCTTGGCTCTGGGGATTTACTTGATCTCTATTCGGCCTTGTCTGGGGCCTCAGGCCACCAGGTCACCTACACACGGAACAACCAGACGTCCTGAGAGCTGGGCTGACATCCCATGCACTCCGTCTCTGTCCGGGACAGGCAGCTCCAGCCTGTCCGACGCGCCAGCTCATGTGCGAGTTAAATGCTGAACTCGTGGTGGCCGTTTCACTACTATTGCTGCAAAAAGAAAAGACCCACAACGCGCACACCCGTTCTCCCTGCCAACACCTCTGGAGGCACAAATGTGTTAAGTGTATTAAGCGAAGTGGGAGATTTCCAAGCTCCAGAGAACCGCAGGACTCCCAGCCTCCGCCTTCCTCCCACACTCCCCTCTCCTCCCCCGCCCTCCGCTTCCTGGCTGGCAGCGGCTCCCGAGGTCTCCAAGGTTTCTCGAAGTGATAATTGTGGGCCGTGTCGCTGGAGGTTTTCTCCACTTACGAAATTGTCCAGAGGGAAAGCAGGAGACCCTGCATGTCCTTTGTTGGTTGTGTTTGCCAAATGGCATGCCGGCTGTGCGGGACTGCGCATATGGGTGGTGCCCACCTTCTTCACTGCCCTAACCTTGCCTCTGGGGACTGTGGTTACACCTGGAGGCTCCTGGCCAGCCACCAAGCCAGCTATTCACGGCACCGCTGTGACGTCCTCAAAACTTGAGCAGAGAGTGACTCTGCTGCATTGATGAGCAGGAGGCCATCTGAGCTTTCCAGCCTTTTCTGCCCACTGGCCTAGTCTGAAAGGTCTTGTTCTTTGTGTCTGTTCTGTGAATCCCAAATTCGTGGCTCTCCCCTTGGACCTTAGGCAACCAGGAGAGATGTTCTATTTGTTATAGAACTCTTTAAGTTGCAAAGGACAAAAAAACCAACCTCTAGTGGCTTCAACATCAAGGGAATTTATTAGCTTATGTAAGTGAAAGTTAGCAGCTTCAGGTAAGGCTTGATCCAGCAGCTCAAAAGACTATCACCCCAGACCCAGCTGTACTCAGTCTCTTCACTCGGTTTCATTCTTGGGCTCCAAATGGTTCCGCCTCAGCTGCTCCACTCTTGGAAGTGAAACGTCTGCCCCAGCTGCAAACTCACACACTGAAATCTCCCCATCCACCCTATCCTGGCTCAGAGAGAGAGTCATTTTTAGCAGCGCCAAATAAATCCTGAAAGTTCCTCTCTTATTGGCTAGAACTAGGTCACATGCCCATCCCTGACCAATCACGATAGCCAGGGGTTGGGACTCACTGATTGGCTCAAGCCAACCACCGGCCACTTTTAGAGCGGGGTTGGGGCCGATTGTGGGCAATCGAGACTCAGTTGGCCAGAGATGGGGGCGTCAAGGGAGCACAGCGACAACGCACCGTTATTTACGAGCGCCTACGATGCACAGGATCCGTCTGCTGCGCTCACAGGCGTTGTCTCATGTGGTCCTCACCACAGCCCGGGGGTGGGATCCCACACGGGCGCCCAAGTTCAGATGGTAAAGCCTCGGAGCCTCGGCTACACAACTCAGAAGCGCGGGACTGGGGGGTGCCTGGGTCTGGCCGGCTGTGCCCAGCAGGGGCCCCTTGTGGGTCTGGAGCCCAAGCCGCACTTCTGGCCACGCCCCCGGCCGCCCCCGAGGGTCCTGAGCGTGTGGGCAGCATCCACTGCGGCTGCGCTGCCGGCTTCCTGCCTCAGGCACCTGCTTCGCCCAGCACCGGGGCGGGAGTGTGGATAAGTATACCCCAGCCTCCACCGGCTGTGGGATGACCCTGAGGCCTACACCCCACCCTCTCTCTGGGGGTCCCCGCAGGCTGAGCCCCCGGCGGCCACAGCGGCCACAGCGTACCTGCTCATTCACACACCCCTTATACACCTGCTGCCTCTCACCTCCTCCCTTCCGCACGTTCTTCCTCGGATCACCTCCCTATAAACCTCTTGCACCCAAAGCCTTCTCTCAGCGTTGGCTGTGGGGCCGCAGACTGAGACAGTGATGCCACACACTAGGCATCGACTTTCTGTTCAACCCCAGGATGACTGTTCCCCGTGTTGGGCTCAGGGCCCGGGGACGGGGCCAGGGAGGGAGAGGATGGAGCCCAGCTCCCCACATCCATCTGAGGCCACAGGCCTGCGCATGGTCCATAATCTGGCCAAAAGAGGGCTTGATGAACACTCTGTTGCACTCTCTATCTGATGCCTAAATTCTCTGTACAGCTTCCCTACCCCAGTCAATCCACTCTGCTTGCATACCCCTAGAGATGGGAAGCTCACTACCATTCCAGCAACCAGCTCCATCTATAGATGGCCCTGACTGTTAGTAATTTTATTAGCTACTTAACGGATACTATGTGTTGAGTAAATGACTAACAAAAGAATTATTTTAATATCAAATCTCCAAGTGCCTCCTTTGGGGGCAAACAACCAGAAACGCACAATAGTACTGCGAACAAAGACATGAATGAGTGCATCTGAAATCTGGTTCAGGGACAGTAAACTACGGCCGGCGGACCGAATCCGGCCCCCAGGCTGTTTTAGGACATCCTGCACACTAAGAATGGTTTCTACGTTTTTAAATGGTTGGGAAAAAAGAAAAAGAAGAAGATTTCATGACATGTGAAGTTATATGAAATTCAAACTCCAGTGCCCATAAATAGAGTTGTGCTGGAGGCTGGCCGCGCATTCATTTACATCTTGTCTGTGGCGCTTCCGAGCCACAGCGGGGCGAGTGTTGCGACAGAGACAGGCCCCCAAGGCCTAAAATATTTACTATGTGGCGCTTTACAGGGAGTGTGGCGGCCCCCGATCTGGCTCACGCTCACCAGCAGTGTCGCCCCGTTTTACAGGTGGGGAAACTGAGGCCCCACGGGGTCGGAGAAATCCAACTTCACAGTCCACTGGACGTGAGGGGCATGGCGCTCAGGATGGCAGCCTGATCCCAAGGCCCGGAGACCTCCCGCAGCATGGCTTCCGGACCTTCTGAGAGCCGGGTCCTCCTCCGTCCTCGGGGGCCTTCGGGGGCCAGCCCGTCTGTCCGGAGCCCCCATTCTGCCTGCGGCCGGAGCTGGGCTAATCAGCGGCTCATTGAGGCGACAGCACAGCACCGGGGATGAATCGATGCCGGTTCCCGAGCAGCTGGCGGAGGCTCAGAAAGTGGGTCAGACCCCGGGAGGGGCAGTCCATTTTTAGCTTTTCATTAGGGCCTCATTCATTAATTCCTTCATTTAATATTTACTGAGCAGCTACTCGGTGCCAGCCCCTGAGGTAGGGACGGAGAACACGGGGCGGCGGGCAGGTGGGGGCACGCGTCTGGGCCCTGAAGGCGCCCGCAGTCCAGAGAGGGGACAATCACAGAGACTAGTGTGCAGCGGAGGTGGGATCCGGGCAGAGAGCGACCCCGGCACTGCCTCTGGGGGTGGGGGGACAGAAGTGTGGGTGATCAAGCCCTAAAGCTCTGTGCTCGATTGAAAGGGGGCGCTTGTGGGGTGGAGGAGGGAGGGGCCTGCGGCGCAGAAGGAAGAGTGTGCACAAAGGTTCGGGTGACAGTGGGTCAGGCAGGGCCCTGGCCAGCTGATGCATGTGTGTGCTGGGGGCTCAGGCGTGCAGGCTGCTGAGGCTGCGGGGTGGGTGGGCCTGGGAGAGGGTCATGGAGACACAAAGCTTGCCCTGGGTGCTGTAGGGGAAGGGGGCCCAGTGACGACTCTGGATGGGCTGTGGGCTGCATCAGGCCTGCAGCTGAGAAAGCTCACCCTGGAGCCACAACACAGAGGGGGTACTGGAGCCAAGAGTGACCCGAACCAGGCAGCAGGGACGACAGGATGAGGGCAAGGAAAAAGGGAGTCAGCCACCCGCCTTCACCAGCATCCTAGGGCCCCTGGGTGTCTACCTTTCGGCTCTCTGCCCAGGCCACCTGTGTCCCAGCCCTGCCAGCCTTGGAGACAGGCCCCTCCTGCCTTACTTTTCTGACCCCCAGCACAGCTGCCTTCCCGAGACGCCATCCTGGGTCCCAGCAGGCTCATGGCCGTCCTGGCTGGCTCCACACAAAGCACAGACACATCCCCCGTCAGCCAGGGGACGGCCGGTGTGCCACCAGCAATGCCTTTGCCTCTGAGAGGCTGACAGAGGCACCGGGGCCAGGCCCAGCTTGGGGGAGGGACGCCTTTGGGCTCCTCGGAAAGCAGCTGCCACCCTCTGCCTGGGAGCTCCCGCTCGGTTCCCTTTGCCCCTGCAGGAGCCCTGGGGCGCTGCCTCCCTGCCCACACGGCCCAGCGCACGCCCCTCCGATCACAGTTTATTCGCCTGATTGTAGTTCTCGGTTGACTTCTGTGTCCCTCAGGAGGCTGCACCCTTGGGCCGGAGTTCCCACCCTAAGCCCTGTCACCCAGCCCAGAAGCCGGGAGAGGGGTCACCAGACAGCCAGGGCCACGTGGAGCGGGTGACACCTGGGCACCTCAGGGTAACCAGTAGGGCGGAAGATGGGCCTCCTGGAGCCTGGCCAGAGACCGCCTGTGCCCTCTCGGCTTCCAGCCCCAGCGGCTCAGCGGAGCCCTGGGTGGATGGAGCAGGGGTGGGAAGTGCAGAATCGATGGGGGACGGTCAGTGGCTGAGGGGAGTGGGGGGCCCTGCCAAGCCCCTGGAGGCCCCTCCTCGTGCTCCTCAATCCCAGGTGGACTTCCCAAGCCCCCTCAGCAGCCGTGAGCCCCGGGTCCTGACACTGTGGGTGAGGGCTCCCAACATGCCACGTGGTGGGCCTTGGCCGCCCACCCGTCCCCTTTGGGAACCGACCGCCCATCTCGCCTTCTGGGTGTGGCCCACGGAATTGTTCTGGAGGAGAACCGCCAGGGCCCCAGCTGTGGAAAGTACAGTTGCCCGTGAGTCAGGCCGATGCTTCTGTGGGGGTGACAAGGAAGGACAGGGCCCCAGTGGGCAGAGCACCCCAGAGAGAAGGCAGCAACAGCTCCGGGCGGGGCTCTCTCCTCTGTGGGGACTCAGGCCCAGGGCTTGCCCCCCTGGGACAAGGCCCCCCCCCTCTGCTCAGCGCTGTGTCCATCAACGTGGCTGGTTTTGGGGTGAGCAGCGACCTCATTGCCACGGGTGAGTGGGGCAGGTGCCGACCCCAGGGGGCACCCCAAGAAGGCGGCTCAGCCGTGTGGGACACATGCCTCTGGAGCGTCTGCCTTGCTTTCCCTGGAGTCACAGCCTTGAGGGTTGTCTCCAAGAGAAGTATCTAGGGCCAGCGGTTAAGTGCGCACGTTCTGCTCCAGCTGCCTGGGGTTTGCTGGTTCGGATCCCGGGTGCGGACATGGCACCGCTTGGCACGCCATGCTGCGGTAGGAGTCCCACATATAAAGTGGAAGAAGATGGGCACGGATGTGAGCTCAGGGCCAGTCTTCCTCAGCAAAAAGGGGAAGATGGGCAGCAGTTAGCTCAGGGCTAATCTTCCTCAAAAAACAAAGAGAAGTATCTAGAAGGGTCTCTTAGGGAAAGGCCTCCACGAGCTCCTTCATCGTGTCCGGGTCTCTGTGCCCCGACTGGGCTGGTTCTTGGGCCCCATCCTCCCCCCTTGATGATCTAGGTGGACAGAGGTTGCCGGGTCAGGTAACCCAGTAATTTACTGTCCAAACTGGGACACTTGTTACTAATGATGCCGGGGAGACGGGGGAAACTGAGGCAGGCTGTGTTCCCCTCCCCCAGCTTGTCCTCCTGTCTGGGGAAGGGAGGCCCCTTCCCAGGCTCAGCTCTGCCCCACCCCCCAGCCTCCAGGTGCTCCCCCACTGTCATCCAGGGATCCTGTGCACGGCTCTTCATTCATGCCTTCATTCATTCATTCATTCCTTCATTCAACAGCGATTTTTGCACACCCTCTCTGTGCCAGGCTGTGCTGCGGGTGCTGGGGACCCTGCAGTGGAGAGACATCCCTGCCCTCACGGAGCGCGTGACAGAGGTACATCAACCAATCAGCCGTGTGGGTGCGTGTCACTCCTGCCACCATTTTTGGACACGAGACCGCAGGCAGGGGCGGCACCTACATGGTGGTCACCTTGAAATAGAGGCTGAGATGAAGTGAGGGAGCGATGGGGAGAGTGCTCTGGGAGCAGGACAGAAGCAGGAAGGTTATGTGGAAAGTACACTCTGCTGCCCTCACGGTGGGGAGGGTGGAGCTGGGAAGGGACCCAGGCGGCCTGGGGTGGCCCCAGGCCAGCTCAGCCCCTGCTTCCGGGATGTGCAGAAGTCCTGGGGCCCAAGACGGCCGTGGGAGGGGTGAGTTTGGAGCTGGACAGGGCCCCTCCTTAGTGTGGTCGGAGGTGGGGGAACGAGAGCCGATCTGCCAGCTCCGCGGAGCGTAACCCTCAGGACCAGGAACGGGATCACTACATCAACAGGACCTGACCCTTTGTTCTAGGACTTTCTGGCCCAGGAAGAGAAGGCTGAGCGGGTGAATCACTTCCAGCCCTGCTCCCCGTTCTCCTTCGGCTGTTGTCCACTGTTCATAAGCAGGCAGGGGCCGCCCACCCTCCAGGCCGGGGACTACACAAGGGCGTGGACCCCCGGAGCTGTGATGTGGGGTCATCCTAGTGTCAGCCCGCCACAGGATGGTGTGTGACAATCAGGGTAGCCTCACGGTGGGTGGCTCCAACTGACCCTTGACAGGACACCGGTGCTGCCATGGACCACCGTTCCCTGTTCAGGTCAACAGACCCCTCAACCACCGCTTGCCTGTGGAGCAAATGTTTACTCATCAAGACCCACTTGCAGACCCTCTCGCTGTGTCTGCCCGTCCTAAACTGTTGAATCAAAACCTTTGCCAAGTTCCCTCAGAAAATTAAACAGAATGACCACGTGGTGCAGCCACTCCACTCCGGGTAAACCCCGAAAAGAACTGAGAGCAGGGAACTGGAGGGACCTGTGCACGCCCATGCTCGTACCTGCGTTGTTCACAGCAGCCAGACGGCAGACGCAAGCTGGTGTCCATGGATGGATGGGTGTTTCTCCATAAACACGTGGGGTCTGGTCACGCGATGGAATATTACTCAGCCTTAAAAAGGAGAGACCTTATGACATGGGCTACAACATGGGTGAACCTTGAGGACACAATGCTGAGTGAAAGAAGCCAGTCACAGAAGGACGGACACTGTACGATTCCACGTACATGAGGTCCCTGGAGTGGTCACATCCCCGGAGGCAGAGAGTGGACGGTGGATGTGGGGGCGGGGGAGGGGATGGGGAGGTAGGGCTCAATGGGGACAGAGTTTCTGTTTGGGAAGATGAAGAGTTTTGGAGGTGGGTACATCAGTGTGAATGTACCTAATGCCGCTGAACTGTGTGCTTAAAAATGGCTAAATGGTAAATTTTATGTTTTGTATATTTCCCCACAGATAAAAAATAATTATGAGGGAAAACAAAACAAAATAACCTTTGCCAATCCCTGCATTGAAAGGACAGCCTTAAACGGCTGGAACCCAGACCCCAAACCCTACAGGGATTGGTCCCTTGCTCCCCGTTCCGAGACCCGACGGAGACTCTGTCCAGGTGCAGGTGGCAGGTGCAGGTGGCAGGTGCAGGTGGCAGGAGGCAGGGAGCAGTGGGTGGTGAACTCGGCTTTGCCTCGTCAATAAGTTCCTGTGCTGGTCTTTTGGGAATCGGCAGTGGCTATCTTGGGCAATAGGTTGTCTATGCTGGGTGAAAGTGGCCACATTTGGCCTAGGGTATGGGTGTGAAAGCTTCTCTCTGTCATAGAATTCTGGGCGCCCTTCCCAAGCAAACCTCCCAACTCCTCCAACCCTGGCCCCGGCCCTCCCGTGTCGCCCTACCCCAGGGTCCCCGGCTAGCAGCGTGGCCACCCAGAGGCTGGGCCGGGACTCGTGCTCTCTGTCCAGCAGAAGAAAGACAGGTGGGATTCACAGTGTCGGAGGGTGGGGAGGGAAAGCACTCCAGACAACACCTCTGGATGCAATGGCTCTTTCTGATGACTTCTGGAAGCTTCCATAGGCCCACGGGCTGGTGGTCAACAGGCACACAGTGGCAGGGCTGCCCCAGTTGTTTGCATCCATTCTTGGTTGGGTGACTGTAGCAAAGCATTTAACTTTGCCCCCAAAGAGGTGTGGCTTAGCTACTGGCCCTTGGGTGTCTCTGTTTCCCTGGGGCTGTGGGCCATACAGAAAGTCTAACAGTGAGATTTAGGCTGGGGGTTTGAGTCATGTGGTGTCAGCTTGCCCTCTCCAGGGGCTGGGGACGGTCAGCCAGGTGGAGGTCGACCATAGAGCCCCCAGTACAAACTGAACGCCAAGTCTTGGGCGAGCTTCCCCGGGTTGACAACTCCGTGCTGCGGTTGCACATGGATCCCGGGAAAGCAACGCTGCCCGCGAGGCCCCTGGGAGATGGCAGCTGGAAGTTCTGCGTGTAGGACTTTTCTGGACTGGGTCCCGCGTGCCTGTGCCCTTGGCCGATGTCAATCTGCATCCTTTCTCTGTAGTAAGCTGTAACTGTGAGTTATAGCTCTCAGTGGTAGTTTGCGAGTCTTTCTAGCAAATTGTTGAAACTGAGGGTGGTCTTGGGGACGGTCGCCTGGTGGCATGGTGACTCCTCTTTCTGGTGGGCGCGCATGCAGGACAGGTTGATCAATATGTTGACTGTCACTCTGGGAGCAGGCTTTGGAGAAGGAGCGCCCACCCCTCTTGTAACTCATCCTCGTGTCGTTAGGGGAAAAGACAGGGAGGGGAGACACTTCCCCCCTTAGCCCAGGACCCCTGGGGAACAGAGCCCGGGCAGCTGCCCACCGGCTAGCCTGTGTCGGGGTGCCTCCCAGGAAGCCGCAGTGACGGAGGAGAGGAGGGGCGGGGGCGCGCGTGGGGGTGCGTCGCCGTGCTGGTGCAGCTTGGAAGAAGCACTGCCTTTGTTCTGTCTCCTGGGATGACTTCAGAGAGGCTGCCTGAAAATACTTATCTTGAACATGTGTCTGGGGGATGGGAGGGCGAGGAAGCCCCCCCGCAGATCCCCACTGCCCGTGGGTCAGAACAACCGGGCGGGCGGAGCTCTCAGCTGCGGGAACACGGAGAAGGGCAGGCCGAGGGCCCGGGGTTTGTGGGAGGGAGCCGCGGAGGGTGAGAAGCTGCAGTTTGCAGGGAAACTGGCCAACTGGCCTGGGCAGGGCTTTCTGGGCAGGTCCCCTGGTGGGAGGGGTGACAAAGCCGCCGGGAGCAGCTGAACAGCTTAGGATGCTGCCTGTGTTCCCTCAGCCGTTAGATTTCCTAAATGAACACCCCTTTATACATCAGAGAGGAGCCTGAAGACTCTGGTCCCCGAGGTGGAACCAGACTTAGCAGCGTTTGAGCTGAAACAAAAGCCCCTTAGGGAGGGTGGACCTTTAGCAAGCCTGGTTTGTTTGGGAACCCTTCCTAAAATAACGCTCTTCAGAAGACAGACAAGAGCTCTGTTGTGCTCCCGGAGAGGAGTTTCGTATGTGTGCCTGCTTGTGCCTCCCGGTGCGGCACGTGGCTCTGGGGGATGCGAAGGAGGCCTTCATTCAGAAGCAGGAGTCCGGCCCCCCTTCTCCAAGGATGCGCAGCCAGGGTAGCAGGCCTCAGGGCTCTGAATGGGGCCCCCCCCAATCAGATCAGCCGTGTGGCCCCTGCCTATAGTCCTTTCTAATGGACTGTTCCTTTTTCAATGACTCTCAGGTTGCAGCGGGGGTGGCCATGCTTCTCAAACAGGAGGCTGCCTCCTGCCCCCCACGTCTCTTGGGGTCTGGAAGGGGGAGGAGCTGCTGCCCTGAGCTTTCCAGGGCATTGCAGGCTCCGAGCTGTGGATCCGAGGGGGCTTTCTCTGCCCCGGGACAAGCGTGAGAAACCTGGGGTCATTGTGTCTGCTCTGCCCTGCCTGGAAGGAGACTGTGTTGTGACGTGTGGCTCATATAACCTTGTGAAAAGGATTCTGGGTCCAGAAAGGCCAGCGTGACTTCCAAAGGGGATGGGACTCTGGGTGCCAAAAGAGTATCCCCAAATTCTGCCACCCTGTGTTGCCCCGGATCCCTTTAAACCCCCCAAGTCTGAGGGATGGCGGCAGGGCGGATTCCGGCAGTAGCTAACACTTGCCTGGAACTGGAATTGCCACCTTGTGTGCACTGCCCCCAGGAGACCCGTGGTGACGGCAGGAGAGGCTCCTGGAGCCAAGCTCGCTGCCAAGAGTGGGATGGCCTTAGCACCCCCCAGCAGCCTCCCTTACCGGGCTGAAAACCGAAACTGTGTCCTAAACTTGGCCGCATAGCCTGGCCCCGAGGGAGGTGAGGCTGGTGCGGTCTTGGCCGACCACTCGGGGTGAATGTGCAGGCGATTCGCTCTGGGATATTGACGATGATTTGTGCGTGCTGCGCCAGACTCCACTGGGGTGCCGTGTGGCAGTCTGTATATGTGCCCGATGCCCTTTCTGAAATCTAAGGAATTCTAAGAGCCAAAAGCTGACCCTGAGGGTTTGAGTGAGGGATCTGGGGTCGTACGCACCTTGTTTCCCGGGGGTGGGGGGGGGCGGTGCATCTAAGAGGTTGGAGTCAGAATGGGAAGCCAGGCTTGTTCTGTCAGACCCACAGCCTGGACGCCTGGCAAGCTTCCCGCTGAGCAAAGTCCAGCGGCTCCCAGGCACGTGCTCTCTTTGCTCCGAGGATGGGGTTTCTCCACTTGTCTCTCCATCTGTGTGGCCTTCAGGAGATCCTAGCACTATGTTCCATTCACTCAGTGCCACCAAAAAGTGCTAGGTGGCCACTGTCACTGTGACCATGGTCACTGATTACCTTGTCTGAGTCTCACGGCCCAGGGATGGGTGGTGCTGTCCTTCTTTCACACAGGGAGACCCAGGACTCCTGTCAGAGTGCTCAGAGATGGCCCAGCCGGGAGGAGACCCCAGGTCTCTGGGCTCTGTCCAAGGTTTGCAGTAATTTCTGCTACATCCAGGAGTCAGGACAGGCTCATTAAACAAGATGCTTTGGGATGCCCCTGAGGACCCAGCAATGGGTCTGACTTGGCCCCTGCCCCCAGGAAGCCCTCTGTCTAGGTCGGGGGAGACAGAGGGGCAGATCCCGCCTAAGGCAGGGCATCTCCAGGGCCCGACTGAAGGCCCCAGGAGCTCAGGCATGGGGGTCCCGGCCGGATGCTGGGGGTGCCTGTGGCCTCACACTGCACCCTGCCTGCTGCTGGGAGCCCAGAGGGGAAGGCTGGCCAAGTGGGGCCTGCCTGGGAGTGGGCGGGGAGGACGCAGCCCCTGCTGGTGCGCCTGGGCCCTTGGGCTTCCCTGGCCCCCTGTAATTTAGAGGAATGCCTTGGACTGGCCTTCTGCAAGTGCTAATTCTCAGCTCTTATGCTCATGTGGAACCTGGAAATTAATTAGCTCAGACACGAGTTCCACAGCCTGAGTGCAAAGAAAGGATGCTCGTTAGTGAAACTCTGTCCTTTGGCTGGTGGGCAGGCAGCTGCTGGAAGTCGGATCACGGAGCTGTGGCTGGGCTGGCAGCCATGGCAGAAGGGCCTGCCTGCAGCAGGTCCCGCATGCCCCAAAACCACAGCTCGTGCCCCACTCCTGCCGGAATGGTGTTTCCAAAGCCAGTCGCCACCACCAGGGTGTCCCTGAGTGTGGACCTAATGAGGATGCGGAGACCTCACAGCGGCCTGGCAGGGGCCCCAGGTTATGCGGTAAGAAACCCTACAGTGAGGGCCTCATCTGGACTGGGGGTCAGGAAAGGTCTATGTAAGGTGACTCAGGTAGTGACATTAAGCAGGAACCCAAAGTAGGAGTCCGAGTTAGCCAGGCAAGGGGCAGAGGGAACAGCATCCAGGCAGGGGAACAGCCCTTGCAAACACCGTGAGTCGGAAAAGAGTTTGGCAGCAAGTCAGGGTGGCTAGAGCACAGGACTGTCCGGGGGCATGGCGGAGCCCGGGAGGTGGCAAGGACCAAGCCAGGTGGGGCCTCCGAAACCTGCCGGGGCGTTGGTCTTCACTTTAAGAGCACCGGGATTCTGAGGGGGTCAGGCAAGGAGATGAAGGCCCCAGCGTCTTCCAAGAAGACACCCTCCTCCACCTCCCTCCCGAAGAGGGAGGGATTAGCCCATGCGTCCCCCCCAGCCCCTCCCCCACAGCGCGCATCTGGCTCCATCCTCATCCCTGGGTAATTGCTAGGTGGGCCAGGCGTGTGCTTTCTCCTCACTGAGCCTGCAAGCCGCCATAATCACAGCTTTTCATATCTCCCCACCCCCTGCCCCGCCTCCTCTCATATCCTTTATTCGGCAGGGCCCAGAGGAAACTGTGCCAAGTGGCTTAGGGCCTAAGGCCTGGGAGTGTCCCTGGAGGCCGGCGAGGGTGGGTCCAATGTCGGCCAGTCTTCCCAGTCCTAATGATGCTGATGAGCCAGTCCTTACTGGGCCTTTGTAGGCTCAGGCACGACTGGGCGAATTTCCTCATTCACTCTACTTCAGCCTTAGGAGATGGAGACCATTGTCATCCCCGTTCACAGGGAAGAAAGCGGAGGTGCAGACAGGTGGGGTAACTTCCCAAGTTACCGGCCGGTCAGCCCACGTCCTCATCCACCGCCCCGTCCTGCCGGTGGACACTGGCACTGATCACCATCCACCATCACGCAGCACAGGGTTCGACACACCCACCCTGCAGGGGTTGCAGCTGAGCCCAATTATGTTGGCTGTGCCCCCAGCCCCTGCTCAGGAGCAGCAGAGTGAAGGCGTCTGGCCTGGCCCTTGCCCAGAGGGCCGACACACAGAGTCTGGAGGAAGGCCCAGGCACGAAACTGGAGAGGCCAGACCCCAAGGCAGAGGGAGGAGAGGAAGATGCTGCCCAAGAGGCCCATCACCCCTGGGGATCCAGACCGTCTCTCTCCCTCGCCCTCCCTGGCTGGGCTGTCCAGCTGTCCCAGGTCCTGCCAGGGGCAGAGACCCCCGTCTCTCATTTTCCCCAGTTCCCCCCACGGAAGGTGGGGTGGAGGGGTGTGACAGGAGGTCTCAGGGAGCTCTTTAGAGGAGCCCCTCCTGCTGGCAGGCGCCAATGCGCCCTCCCTCCCCGGCCTCCTCCTGCTGCAGGAATGAGTAGGTGACCTCAGGGACGGACGTCACATCCTGGGGCCTCCAGACATTTGCAGCTGCCCCCCCGCCCCCGCCTCCTGGCCTGCAGACTCCCCATGCCCCGGGGCCGGCCCCTATTACCTGGGCTCAGTGGTGGCAGCGGAACGTGTGCCCCGCGTCCTCGCGACACTCCCCATCCACGCCCTGTTCACTGCGGCTCCAGACTCTGCCCCACGCTGCAAAGAGCCGCCTCAGGACCCTTCAAACCGGGGTGGGGAAGGCGTTGTCCTCCTTTGCAGGCCCACGCCTGTCACTGGGGGCGATGGAGACCCTCTGAAATGCGGGACGCGGGTGAAGCTCCGGGCACAGAGCCGGCATGCAGGGCAAGTCCACATCTGATTCCCAAACCCCAGCACCCTGAGGCTTTCCTTCCTGCAAGACCTCCTGACCCGCTGACCTCTCTGCCTCCTCCCTGCCCGGCTGGACTGCATCCGAGGGGCAGGGGCGGGGGCGGGGCTCCTTTGCAGAGGACTCTTGGACCTTTTCCACTTGGCCCTCACATTGATCAAGAAATACCAAGCCAGCAAGGCTGGTGTGCAGCGGCCAGAATGAATGACCACCTGCCATCCAGAGCCGGGAGGAGGGGCTGGGGGTCCTTGGAGCCGCCGTGGCGAGTCTGTACCGACAGTGGGTTGGTGGCTGTGCCGTGAGGCTGTGATGCCGCTGCCCGGTGGATAGTCATTCAATGATAGGTCGGTTTGTGTTGCTTTCAGCCAAAGGTGCAGGAGCCCAGAGCCCCTAGGGGACGGTGGGTTCAGGGTGGCTTCCTCCAGGAGCGACTTTGCGAGAAGACCCCTCGGTCCTGCATCTCGGGGCTGGTCTAACCGTGGTGTTGCGACAGGGATGGCAGCCCTCATCAGCGGGGGCGCCAGCCAGGGGATGTTGGGCCTGGCTCTTGCACAAGGGTCCTATCCCAGCCCTGCCTCGCCCAGGGCCGGTCCAGCCCACTCTCGCTGAGGCTGCCTCTGGGGGTCACCTCTTTCCTGACCCCCTCATCAGGGGTGAACAGACGATGCTGGGGCCAGCTGCAACTCGATCCACCCCGACTCGAGGCCTCAGCATTGCGTCAGCTCCAGGAGAAGGGAGACCCAGATGGAGGCTCTTGACTTACAGAGAAGGAAAGGCGCTCACATTTCCTTGAAGCATGTCTGCCCCCTGCCCCGTGCGGTTCTGTCTGAGCGCTGGTCTCCTGCCTGTTAGGCGCTGGTGTTTCTGGTTCAGCCTTCCCCACTGGACTGTGAGCCTCCACGGTCGGCTCAGCATCCCAGTGCCTCCTCATCAGATGGCCCCCTCCTCAAACTGCTTTGTCCAAACCCGCTGGAGCAGCCAAACTCGACCACTCGTGGTTCCAGGAAACCCCCTGGGTCCCGCCTCCACGCCTTTGCTCCAGCTCCGGCTGCCACCCTGGGTGCTGCTCCCGAGCTTTGGCCTCTTCTGATTTAACCCATCTTTCAAAGGCTACTTCGGCTGTCTCCATCCAGCCGTGGGGGAATCGCTCCACCCTGGCGCCCTGGCAACCTTGTGCGCCTCCACAGAGGCCTCGTATGCAAGGCCCAACCGCAGCCGATCAAAGTCCTGGCAGATCGCCCTGTGGGCCCCCGGAGCAGGAGAAGCTCCATGGCTGGGATGGTGGTGGCAGTGACAATCAGACTGATGGCCATTTATGAGCGCTGATGATGGGGTAAGGTGCCTGCTAACGCCCTGACATGCAGCCCTGAGGGGTTGGTACTGTTATTATTTCTACTTTTCTAGTATGGTAACTGAAGCACAGAGGGGTTGATAACTTGCCCCGAGCCACACAGCGCAGACTGACCGAGAAGGAGTTAAGTCCAGGAGGTCTGGCTTCTGAACCCACACTTTTGACTGACACGTGGGTTTGTCATCTGCACCCACTTTGGCCGATTCTGAATTCCTTTTTCTTGACCCCTGAATGCTTGGCCCTTGTTTAAGTCTGCTTGGGCCTAAACATAACATAACAATTACCACAGACTGGTGGCTTAAACAGCCGCTGTGCTGCGAGGAGGTGGCACGCCCGTGGCTCCGGGCAGCCCTGCACCCATGGCTTTGGCTGGAGGCCGCCTGGCCTGTTGGCCCAGATACCTCTGAATCGCCTTCAAGACATTCTCTTCTTTCTTTTCCAGTTTTATTGAAAAATAATTGACACACATCTCTGCATAAAATTAAGGTGTACAGCACGGTGGTTTAATTTACATGTATTCTGAAATGATTACCACAATAGGTTTATTTAACATCCATCATCTCAAGTAGATACAATTAAAAGCCAGGAAAACCAATTTCCCCTTGTGATGAGAACTCTCAGGATCCACTCTCCCGACACTTTCCCAAGCATCGCTCAGCAGCGGCGGCTACAGTTGTCGCGGTGGCCGTGACATCCCGAGGCCTCATTCGTCTCACACCTGGGAGTCTGTACCTTCTGCCCACCTTCCTCCAATTCGCCGTCCTCTTTTTCTCGAAGAGTGGTGCCAGTCTGCAGCCGAGTAGCTTGATCGGCCCCCTCCTATCGCATCGAAGTCGCCCACAGCTTTCCTTCCTCCGTCCCATCTCTGCCTCCTTCTGTTCCAACCGGTCGTTCCTGCTGGGCGGCTGGGGAGGCGCATGGCTGGCTCCCGCGCGGGCTCCTTTTCGAGAGGTCGGTGGGCCGCACTCTAGTGCTCTCTTCCGAACACGCCGTCTCATTCTGCGCGGCATGGGATAGGCCGGGAATTTTCCAAATCTTGACGTTCCGGCTCCTTTTTCTTAATGATTCCTTCTATTCCTTTCTCTCTTCTCGCATTTTACTATAAGCATTCAGGGGGCACCAAGCCACTCCTTCCGCACCCAGCTTGGAAATCTCCTCGGCTAAATGTCCATTTTCGTGGCTCGCAAGTTCTCCCTTCCACAAAACACGAGAAGGCGAGCACATTCAGCCGAGTTCTTGGCCGGTTTGCACAGCGTCACCTTCTCTGCCTTGTCCAACAGCTTGTTCCTCATCCACCTGAGAGCTTCTGTGGTTGTACGCCCGTGTTTCTACAGCCTTCTGCTCGTGGGCGCCTGTGCGTTCTCGAGGAGGGGCCTTCTCTCCCGTGCCCCACTTCCTCTCTGGGTTCTCACCAGGATCCCGTTACCAGTCTGTTGCCCAGATCGGCTTGTTCTAGCAAAGCGACTCAAAGCTCGTCCAGCCTCTCCCCACTCCCTGGTCCCAAGGCCTCTTCCACACTTTTAGGAGCTCACTACAGCAGCGCCCCGTTTCTCTGCACCCACTTCTGTCGTCGTCGGCCCGGGCTGCTGTGGCAGAGTGCCACGGACCGGGGGCCTTAAACAACAGACGGTTATTTCTCTCAGTTGTGGAGGATGTAAGTCCAAGACCAGGGTGCTGGCTGGTTTGGGTCCGGGTGAGGGCTTCCCTGCAGATACGGCTGCTGCTTTCTGTCTTGCATGGTGGGGAGAGGGGCGTGTAGAGGGAGGGAGAGTGGGAGAGAACTCTCTGATCTCTTCTTATAAAGGCGCCCATCCCATCATGGGGTCCCACCCTCATGACCTCGCCTAAACTAGTCACCTCCCAAAGGCCCCATCTCCACTACCACCACATTGGGGATTGGGCTTCAGCACACGAATTTCCGGGAGACACAAACGTTCAGTCCAGAGCTGCTCTAGAGCCAATGCTTGGCCCCGTCTTACTTTGAATTTTGGCTTGAACTGGCCTTCGGGTCACTAGCTATACAATAAGTATTGTCACCCCCTCGTACAGATGAGGAGTGGAGGCTCAGAGAGCCTGGGCAACCTGCCCAGAGTCACACAGTAGGTGTGCAGAGAGATGGGAAGCAGAGTCCAAGTGCTGCTGCCTCTTGTCTCCTGGGATGCAGGCAGAGTTCTCCACTGTGGTTCCCTCCCCGTGCTCCCGATTTGGGGGAGGAAATGTGAAGAAGAGGTGGCCTGGCCAGCTGTCAGTGTCTGCTGGCCCCAGAAGATGTGCTAAAAATATCCTCTGAATCCACTGCAGGCGGCCCAGTGTTTCGTTGGTTCGAATCCTGGGCGCGGACATGGCACTGCTCATCAAACCACGCTGAGGCAGCGTCCCACACGCCACAACTAGAAGGACCCAAAATGAAGAATATACAACTACATACTGGGGGGCTTTGGGGAGAAAAAGGAAAAAAAATATCCTCTGAAGCTTGAGCATCGAGGCTTTCCTGAGGCATGAAGGGGATGCCTGCACCCTCCGCCTGGAAGGAGCAGATGGGCAACAGTCGTCACCAGACAGGTAACATAGTGACAGTCAGCCAGAGGAGGATGTGGCCACGCAGCCTCTGCACAGAGGCTGGGCCCTGGACCACACAACCAAGAGAAGGCCTTGGACCGTTGCCCCTGCGCTGTCCCCTGTTGGCCCACTGACCTGAAGGACCATCTCAAGTTTGCGCGCCAGTCATCAGGGGCCCGAGGCCCTGAGACCCTCCCCTCTCTGGCCCTTTTGCTCCATTCTGGGCCCCCCAAGGCACTCCTCCCCACAATCTTTAGACTCAGAATCTGGGGTTGAGCACTTGGGTCTGTTTGATTTGTGACAATTATTATTGTCACATTATTATATATTATATATGCTTTTCTACATTTTTGTATTTTACATTTTATATTATATATTTCTATATGCTTTTGGGTGTCTTTTCTGAGTGTCCGTTTGGTGCCCGGGTCTTTGCTTGCGTTGTGTAATTGAACCCTCCGACAGCCCCGAGGGACGTCTCTGCCCCGTTTCGTGGAGGAGGAAGCAGGGCCCAGAGAGGGTAGCCGGCTTGCTCAAGGCTTTGTCGCTGAGAAGTAGGAGAGTCTAGACTCGAACCCGGGGCTTGCTGACTCCAAGGCCTGTGTTCTCGCCCTCCGGGTCCTCTTGCTTCTCATCCTACAGGCAGGCAGGCTGCAGAGAGTTTATTTCCCAGACAGAGCGAGCATAAGACAGCCAGAGCTGGGGCTAGAAAGCTACGCTGGGGAGCAGACTCCTGAGGTGGGGACAGCACGCTGACCCCTCCCGCCTGCCCATAGCTGCTCCTCACCAGCCAGCCCCACAGCTGCCCTCGGCCAAGTCAAAGCAGTGTGGAGGAGGCCCCGGACAGGCCAACTCTGCCCAGGGCTGGCATCTCGGCAGCCGGGCAGCCGCTCTGAACCCAGCGGAGGTGATGTGGAAGCTGCACCGGGAGGCAAGGATTCCAGAGCCAGAGCCGGACGGCGAGCCGGCCATGGGAGCCCGCCGTGAACTATCGATCCGCTTCGCTCCATCCCACTGCGGGCTCCACGCGCCGGGAGATGCTGGATCTCCCTGCCGGAGCACGGGGCAGCTCGGAGCAGAGCCCCCATCCCCCCTGGAGGCGGCTGTGGGAGAGCCAGCCCTGGGCAGGGCCGTCCTCGCCCAGCGACGGCCGGCCCTGGTTTCCTCGGCGACACTCAGGACCCCGCTCTGCCTGCTCGGGAGCAGCAGGTGTTGGAGGCCAAAGAAGGATTCCTGGGGCCGGGGGTTTTCTGCTGGGAAAATGCTCACTTGACTTTTTCCCTGTGAACTGAGGAAATGAACCACCGGGGCTCCCATTTCCACCGCCTGTCGCTCCAGCCCAGTGGGCTGAACCCCAGTGTTGGCCAGGAACGTGGTTCGTGAACTTGGGGTACATTCCCTCCTCCCTGCTGACCGAGGGTCAACAAGGGGCAGAGACACCTCCAAACCAGGCACCTTCTTGGTTGATAAAACGCCGCTCTCACGTCCGGCTCCGTCAGAGAAGGCCTCTCTCGTCCCTCCGCATCTCTCTGGGCTCCTGTTTTGAATTTTCGGTGTGAGTGCTCTATCAAGGGCCAGTTTTGGGTTGACAGATGTCCCTGGGAAGAAGCAGAAAAGGGCAGAGCAGGGTTGGAGGCCTTGGCTTCTCAACGCCTGTCGTTATGTAAAGATGTTCTCTCGGGGTCTCTAGGGTCGGAGGGCACTGGGACTCTCTCCTCCTGGCCCTGTCCGCTCCTGGCCCCAGGCCTCCTTGCTGCTGTGAAACTAGCCGGTTGAGACGGACAGCATGGTCTGCTGGAGACGTGCTGTGGTGTCATTTGGGGGAAGAGGTCCCAGCTCCTCCTGGTGGCCTGGACCGCGAACGTTACACAGCTCCAGCACCGGCCTCCCCTCCCCAGAATGGCCTCCGTCCCCAGTGCACGCTGCCATTAGCTGCCCTTCTGTACAGCAGCAGGCTCTGGGGCTACCGGCCCCCCAGTCACACGCAAACCCCGGCCCGGCACAGGGACCACGGCAGACAGCCCTCCGTCGGTAGCTGGAGCTCCCCGGGAGGCGGGAGCAGGCTATTCGGGGAAGAGACAGGAGGCCTGCGAGACTCACTTATTTCAAAGAGAGCGCTCTGCTGTTCTGCCCGCGCCTGAGTGACGGAAGCTGTACTTTGCGGATCACGATCATGAAAGGCCGCAATTGGCCTCCTGGCTTCTGAAGGTGCAGGTGATTCAGCCCGGGCTGTGTGGCATTCTCCGGTTAAATCGTCCCCTCGTCATCTCTGCCCCCGCCTCTGCACACTCAGAGGCACCCCCGCCCCCACCCCTGCATCCCCTGAGCTGCGGCTTTGTCCCCGTCCTGAGCCCTGGAACCAAAAGGAGACAAGCCCATCGTTCCACGGTGGGGAAACTGAGGCTGCGAGAGGGGAGGTGACTTGAGGCGGCCCAAGGCTAGGCTGGAGGGCCTCAGCACCGGCTCCCCTCCCAGAGTCGTTCTCCGGGCTCCGGAGTTGGTGGACTCAAGGATGACTGGCTGCCTTGGGAAAGGGCTCCGGGTGGGGGGTCTGGGGCTGGTGGCTTCACCTCCCGAGCGTTTGTTGGATGACTTCTAGAGCTCCGAGGCTGGAGGGAGGGGAAGGGTTCTGCTGGAGGCTCCGAGCTTTGCCCTCCCCGCAGCAAACGTGTCTAGGACTGAGAACAGGATAATGGGAATGGACGCAACGCGTGTGCTGGCTCAGCGTCCTCCACTCCTCTCGGGCTCTCACGCCCCACGTCCACGCGGTAAGCTGCTCAGGGTGGCGCCACGTATTTCAGAGCAGCTGTGACCAGCACAACTCTCCACAAGGATGGACGTGTTCTCTCCCTGTGCCTTCTAACACAGCTATTGAACGCTTGACCTGTGGCTAGTGTGACCAAGGAACTGAGTTTAAAATTTAACCTAAATTTAAACAGCCCCCGAAGGCTAGAGGCTACCATATTGGGTAGCTTAGTTCTGGACTCTATCCAGAATCTGGATAATCACACCGCTCCCTGCCTCCTAAACGCCCAGCCTGTCCCAGCCACTGTCGCCTCCGCCCTGGACCACTGCAGTAGCCTGCTGCCGGCCTCCTACTCCTGCCTTTGCACCTGCAGTCTCTTCTCCAGCGCCTCTGCACGGAGTCCTGCAGTGGGGCCAGCTCCGACGGCCCTCACCTGTCGTGCAGGCCCTTGTTATCCCTCTCTGCTGTTCCTCTGAGCCGTACGCCTGGCCCCTGCTCCTGCTCTATGCCACTGCCCTCCTCTCCTTGCTCTTTCTGCACACGCAATTGTGCTCCTGCCTCAGGGCCTTTGTACCGGCTGTTTCCTCTGTCTTGAGGCTCTTTCCTCAGATAGCCACCTGGCTCACTGACCCTCTTCTTTCAGGCCTCTCCTCAAGCTCCACTTTCTCGAGAGCCTTTCCTGATGACGTATAAGGGATATAGATTAGTGATGCCCCCCACCCCACCTTACTTTTTAGCAGATGTATTTGTCTTCAGAGCATTTACCACCTCCTGGCATCCTAATGCTTTCTTTTTTTTAACTTTTTATTAAGATGGTGATAGTTTACAACCTCGTGAAATTTCAGTTGTACGTTATTGTCAGTCATATTGTGGGTGCACCACTTCACCCTTTGTGCCCTCCCCCACCCCCCCTTTCCCCTGGTAACCACCAATCAGTTCTCTTTGTCTATATGTTTAACTTCCACCTATGAGTGGAGTCATACAGAGTTCGTCTTTCTCTGTCTGGCTTATTTCACTTAACATAATACCTTCAAGGTCCATCCATGTTGTTGTGAATGGGACGATTTTGTCTTTTTTTATGGCTGAGTAGCATTCCATTGTATATGTATACCATATCTTCTTTATCCAATCATCAGTTGCTGGGCACTTGGGTTGCTTCCACGTCTTGGCTATTGTAAATAATGCTGCGATGAACACAGGGGTGCATGGGACTCTTGGAATTGATGATTTCAAGCTCTTTGGATAGATACCCAGTAGTGGGATGGTTGGGTCATAAGGTATTTCTATTTTTAATTTTTTGAGAAATCTCCATACTGTTTTCCATAGTGGCTGCACCAGTTTGCATTCCCACCAACAGTGTATGAGGGTTCCTTCTTCTCCACAACATCTCCAACATTTGTCATTTTTTGTTTTGGTTATTTTTGCCATTCTAACGGGTGTAAGGTGATATCGTAGTGTAGTTTTGATTTGCATTTCCCTGATGATTAGTGATGATGAGCATCTTTTCATGTGCCTCTTGGCCATCCTTATATCTTCTTTGGAGGAATGTCTGTTCATGTCCCCTGCCCATTTTTTGATCGAGTTGTTTGATTTTTTGTTGTTGAGCTGTGTGAGTTCTTTATATATTATGGAGATTAACCCTTTGTCGGATAAATAACTTGTAAATATTTTTTCCCAATTAGTGGGTTGTTTTTTTGTTTCAATCCTGTTTTCCCTTGCCTTGAAGAAGCTCTTTAGTCTGATGAAGTCCCATTTGTTTATCCTTTCTATTATTTCCCTCGTCTGAGGAGTTATGGTGTCCGAAAAGATCCTTTTGAAACTGATGTCAAAGAGTGTATACTGCCTATATTCTCTTCTAGAAAACTTATTGTTTCAGGCCTAATCTTTAGGCCTTTGATCCATTTTGAGTTTATTTTAGTGAATGGTGAAAAAGAATGGTCAATTTTCATTCTTTTACATGTGGTTTTCCAGTTTTCCCAGCACCATTTGTTGAAAAGACTTTCTTTTCTTCATTGTAGGCCCTCCGCTCCTTTGTCGAAGATTAGCTGTCCACAGATGTGTGGTTTTATGTCTGGGCTTTCAATTCTGTTCCATTGATCTGTGCACCTGTTTTTGTACCAGTACCATGCTGTTTTGATTGCTGTAGCTTTGTAGTATGTTTTGAAGTCAGGGATTGTGATGCCTCCAGCTTTGTTCTTCTGTCTCAGGATTGCTTTAGAAATTTGGGGACTTTTGTTGCCCCATATGAATTTTAGGATTCTTTGTTCTAATTCTGTAAAGAATGTCATTGGGATTCTGATTGGGATAGTGTTGAATCTGTAGATTGCTTTAGGTAGTATGGACATTTTAACTATGTTTATTCTTCCAATCCATGTGCATGGAATGTCTTTCCATCTCTTTATGTCATCACAAATTTCTTTCAGGAAAGTCATGTAGTTTTCGTTGTATAGATCTTTCACTTCCTTGGTTAAATTTATCCCAAGGTATTTTATTCTTTTTGTTGTGATTGTGAATGGGATTGTGTTTTGAGTTCTTTTTCTGTTAGTTCATTGTTAGTGTATAGAAATGCCACTGACTTATGTATGTTGATTTTTTTTATTAAGATTATGATAGATTACAACCGTGTGAGATTTCACTTGTACATTATTGTTAGTCATGTTGTGGGTACACCACTTCCCCCTTTGTGCCCTCCCCCCACCCCCCCTTTCCCCTGGTAACCACTGATCAGTTCTTCTTGTCTATATGTTAACTTCCACCTATGAGTGGAGTCATATAGAGTTCGTCTTTCTCTGTCTGGCTTATTTCGCTTAGCATAATACCCTTGAGGTCCATCCATGTTGCTGCGAATGGACCAATTTTGTCTTTTTTTATGGCTGAGTAGTATTCCATTGTGTATATATACCATATCTTCTTTATCCAATCATCAGTTTCTGGGCATGTAGGCTGGTTCCACGTCTTGGCTATTGTAAATAATGCTGCGATGAACAGAGGGGTGCAAGGGACTCTTGGGATTTCTGATTTCAGGTTCTTAGGATAGATACCCAGTAATGGGATGGCTGGGTCATAAGGTATTTCTATTTTTAACTTTTTGAGAAATCTCCATACTGTTTTCCATGGTGGCTGTACCAGTTTGCATTCCCACCAACAGTGTATGAGGGTTCCTTTTTCTCCACAACCTCTCCAACATTTGTCGCTCTTGGTTTTGGATGTTTTTGCCAATCTAACGGGTGTAAGGTGATATCTTAGTGTAGTTTTGATTTGCATTTCCCTGATGATTAGCGATGATGAACATCTTTTCATGTGTCTATTGGCCATATTCATATCTTCTTTGGAGAAATGTCTGCTCATGTCCTCTCCCCATTTTTTGATCAGGTTGTTTGATTTTTTGTTGTTAAGCTCTGTGTGAGTTCTTTGTATATTATGGAGATTAACCCTTTGTCAGATAAGTGGCTTGTAAATATTTTTTCCCAATTAGTGAGCTGTTTTTTTGTTTCAATCCTGTTTTTCCTTGCCTTGAAGAAGCTCTTTAGTCTGATGAAGTCCCATTTGTTTATTCTTTCTATTGTTTCCCTCAACTGAGGAGTTATAGTGTCCGAAAAGATTCTTTTGAAACTGATGTCAAAGAGTGTACTGCCTATATTCTCTTCCAGAAGACTTATTGTTTCAGGCCTAATCTTTAGATCTTTGATCCATTTTGAATTTATTTTGGTGTGTGGTGAAAAAGAATGGTCAATTTTCAATCTTTTGCATGTGGCTGTCCAGTTTTCCCAGCACCATTTGTTGAAGAGACTTTCTTTTCTCCATTGTAGGCCCTCTGCTCCCTTGTCGAAGATTAGCTGTCCATAGATGTGTGGTTTTATCTCTGGGCTTTCAATTCTGTTCCATTGCTCTGTGGACCTGTTTTTGTACCAGTACCATGCTGTTTTGATCACTGTAGCTTTGTAGTATGTTTTGAAATCGGGGATTGTGATTCCGCCGGCTTTGTTTTTCTTGCTCAGGATTGCTTTAGCAATTCGCGGTCTTTTGTTGCCCCATATGAATTTTAGGATTGTTTGTTCAATTTCTGTGAAGAATGTTCTTGGGATTCTGATTGGGATAGCATTGAATCTGTAGATTGCTTTAGGTAGTATGGACATTTTAACTATGTTTATTCTTCCAATCCATGTGCATGGAATGTCTTTCCATCTCTTTATGTCGTCGTCAATTTCTTTCAAGAAAGTCTTGTAGTTTTCATTGTATAGATCCTTCACTTCCTTGGTTAAGTTTATCCCAAGGTGTTTTATTCTTTTCGTTGCGATTGTGAATGGGATTGAGTTCTTGAGTTCTTTTTCTGTTAGTTCATTGTTAGTGTATAGAAATGCTACTGATTTATGTATGTTGATTTTGTACCCTGCAACTTTGCTGTAGCTGTTGATTGTTTCTAATAGTTTTTCTATGGATTCTTTGGGGTTTTCTATATATAAGATCATGTCGTCTGCAAACAGCGAGAGTTTTACTTCTTCATTACCTATTTGGATTCCTTTTATTTCTTTTTCCTGCTGAATTGCTCTGGCCAACACCTCCAGTACTATGTTGAATAGGAGTGGTGAAAGTGGGTACCCTTGTCTTGTTCCTGTCCTCAGAGGGATGGCTTTGAGTTTTTGTCCGTTGAGTATGATGTTGGATGTGGGTTTGTCATATATGGCCTTTGTTATGTTGAGGTACTTTCCTTCTATATCCATTTTATTGAGCGTTTTTATCATAAATGGATGTTGGATCTTGTCGAATGCTTTCTCTGCATCTATTGAGATGATCATGTGTTTTTTGTTTCTCATTTTGTTAATGTAGTGTATCACGTTGATTGACTTGCGGATGTTGAACCATCCCTGTGTCCCTGGTATAAATCCCACTGGTATAATCTTTTTGATATATTGCTGTATTCGGTTTGCCAGAATTTTGTTGAGGGTTTTTGCATCTATGTTCATCAGTGATATCGGCCTGTAGTTCTCCTTCTTTGTGTTGTCCTTGTCAGGTTTGGGGATCAGAATGATGTTGGCTTCATAGAATGTGTTAGGGAGTACTCCATCTTCCTCAATTTTCTGGAATAGTTTGAGAAGGATAGGTATTAAATCTTCTTTGAATGTTTGGTAGAATTCTCCAGAGAAGCCGTCTGGTCCTGGACTCTTATTTTGGGGGAGGTTTTTGATTACTGTTTCTATTTCTTAACTTGTGATTGGCCTATTCAGATTCTCCATTTCTTCCTGATTCTGTTTGGGGAGTTTGTAGGAGTCTAGGAATTTGTCCATTTCTTCTAGGTTGTTCAATTTGTTGGCATATAGTCTTTCATAGTATTCTCTTATGATCTCTTGTATTTCATTGGTATCTGTTGTGATTTCTCCTCTCTCATTCCTAATGTTATTTATTTGAGATTTCTCTCTTCTTTTCTTGGTGAGTCTGGCTAAGGGTTTGTCGATTTTGTTAATTTTTTCAAAGAACCAACTCTTTGTTTCATTGATCCTTTCTACTGTCTTTTTTGTTTCAATATCGTTTATTTCTGCTCTTATTTTTATTATTTCCCTCCTTCTACTGACTCTGGGCTTTGTTTGTTCTTCTTTTTCTAATTATGTTAGGTGTTGTTTGAGGTTGCTTATGTGAGCTTTTTCTTGTTTAGTGAGGTGAGCCTGTATTGCAATGAATTTCCCTCTTAGGACTGCTTTTGCTGCATACCAAATGATTTGGTATGTCGTGTTCTCATTTTCATTTTTCTCCAGATAATATTTGATTTCTTCTTTAATTTCTTCAATAATCCATTGTTTGTTCAGAAGCGTGTTGTTTAGTCTGCACATTTTTTCACCTTTCTCTGCTTTATTCTTGTAGTTGATTTCTAATTTCATAGCATTATGATCAGAAAAGATGCTTGATATTATTTCAACCCTCTTGAATTTATTGATGCTTGCTTTGTTTCCCAAAATATGGTCAATCCTTGAGAATGTTCCATGTGCACTTGAGAAGAATGTGTAACCTGCTGTTTTTGGATGGAGTGTTCTATATATATCTATTAAGTCCATCTGGTCTAGTTTTTCATTTAATTCTATGATTTCCTTGTTGATTTTCTGTCTGGATGTTCTGTCCATTGGTGTTAATGGTGTGTTGAGGTCCCCTACTATTATTGTATTGTTGTTGATGTCTCCTTTTAGTTCTGTTAAGAGTTGCTTTACAAATTTTGGTGCTCCTGTGTTGGGTGCATATATATTTATAGGTGTTATGTCATCTTGGTGAAGAGTCCCTTTTATCATTATATACTGCCCCTCTTTGTCTTTCTTTATCTGTTTTGCTTTGAAGTCTACTTTGTCTGATATTAGTATAGCGACACCTGCTTTCTTTTGTTCATTATTAGCTTGGAGTATTGTCCTCCATCCCTTCACTCTGAGTCTCTGTTTGTCTTTGGGGCTGAGGTGTGTTTCCTGGAGGCAGCATATTGTTGGGTCTTGTTCTTTGATCCATCCTGCCACTCTGTGTCTTTTGATTGGGGAGTTCAATCCATTTACATTTAGAGTGATTATTGAAATGTGGGGGCCTACCGCTGCCATTTTATGTCTTGTTTTCCGGTTTTCTTCAATTTCCTTTGTTTCTCGTCCCATGATTTTTGGACTACTAATTCAGGTAGGTAGATTTCTATATTAGTTTTCTTCTTATTTGTAATTTGTGTCTTTAGTCTTGTTATTTGTTTAGTGGTTACCAAGTGGTTTGTAGAAAACATCTCATAGATGAGAGAGTCCATTTTCTGAGAGCCTCTATTTCCTTAGATTAAGACGTTCCATCGTTTTCCTCTTCCCCTTCTAGGTTGTTTTTGTCAGATTTTTTTTTCTTCCTTCTTGTGTTGTGAGTTTGTGGTTAAAATTACAGGATTATATTTATTCTTGGTGTTTCCATTCCTTTTATCTTTAATGTTATACTTAACTTTTGCTAAACTGTTCTGATGGAGAGCTGCAACTTTCTGATTTTGTCTTTCTACTTATCTCCTATGCTCTGAGTTTTGTAGCCCCTTTCCTTTTTTGATTTCTCAGGTATGAGGGTCTTCCTGAGCATTTCTTGAAGAGGTGGTCTTGTGGCAATGAACTGCCTTAACTTTTGTTTATCTGGGAAGGTTTTTATTTCTCCATCATATTTGAAGGATATTTTTGCTGGATAGAGTATTCTTGGCTGCAAGTTTTTGTCCTTCAGAGTTTTGAATATATCATTCCACTCTCTTCTAGCCTGTAAGGTATCTGCTGAGAAATCTGTTAACAGCCTTATGGGGGTTCCTTTGTAGGTTATTTTCTTCTGCCTTGCTGCCCTTAGTATTTTCTCTTTGTCGTTGACTTTTGCTAGCTTCACTACTATATGCCGTGGGGTTGGTCTTCTTGCATTGATAAAGTTTGGAGATGTATTGGCTTCTGTCACATGGAGTTCCATCTCTCTCCCCAGGTTTGGAAAGTTCTCAGCCATTATTTCTTTGAACAGGCATTCTGCCCCCTTCTCCTTCTTGTCTCCCTCTGGGATACCTAGAATCCTTATGTTGCATCTCCTAATTGAGTCGGATAATTCTCAGAGAGTTTCTTCATTTCTTTTTAGTCTTAGTTCTCTCTCCTCCTCTATCTGCAGCATTTCTATATTCCTATCCTCCAAATTACTAATTCTGTCTTCCATATTATCGACCCTACTGTTCAGAGAGTCCACATTTTTCTTAATCTCCTCCATTGTGTTCTTCATCTCCAGGATTTCTGATTGGTTCTTCTTTATGGTAACAAGCTCTTTTGTGACATAGCTCCTGAACTTGTTGAGTTGTCTATCTGTATTCTCTTTTAACTCGTTGAGTTTTTTAATGATGGCTGTTTTGAATTCATTATCATTTAGGTTGTAGATTTCATTGTCTTTGGGATTGTTTTCTGGGTACTTGAAATTTCCTTCTGTTCTGGAGATTTAATATATTTTTTCATACTGCTTAATGGCATGGATTTGTGCCTCTGCATAGAGATAGAGTTTAGTTACTGCTTCCACTTGTTTCTACTGGACTGGGGGGGGGGGGGCGCTGTTTACTAATTTGCACTGACCAGGATCCCTGTCAGCTGTTGCTGCCCGGACCTGGGCCCCTCCTTGTAGTCACAGTGGTCCTGTGGGGTCCCTTGTCAGTTGTGGGGACAATCACAAGTGGGCCTCAGGTTGCTGGTGCCTACTGTCACAGACCACCTAGACGTGCTCCCTCCTTAGGGTCTGCAGCAGTGTTATGGGCTTTCCCAGCGGCCAGGAGAAGGTTCACCTATATTCACAGCTATGTCACTGTCAGGGCCCACAAGATCTCACTTGTCCACTATGGACCACAGCAGAGCTATGGGTATCTACTGCAGTCTATTGTTGGCTCACCCAGCTGTGCTCTGCTGGCCCAGGGTCTTCCAGCCTTGTGATTGCCAAGCGAGGCCTCTCCACTAGTGCTGCCCAGAGGTTTCCCTTGTGGCTGCTGTAGGACTGTGGATTTTCCTCCTGGACCACAGAACCAGGCGGCTGGGCCTCCAACAGCCCCCGCCCACTCACTAGATCTCACTGGGTGTCCCTTGCCCCCTCTGGGACTCAGCCGGAGTCCGTGAGTCAGAGGCGGCTGGTGGGCTGCTGCCCTGCCCGGGATCCTCCTCTCCCAGAGCCTCCCAGTGTTCTGAATGCTGGGAAGGGTCTCTCCTCTAATGGCGAGTAGAGGCTTTCCCTGCCGCTGGTGTGGGACCATGATTTTCCCCCTGGGCTTAGGGACAATCGTGGGGGTTTTAGGTAGGGCTGTAGTCACCTGTTTCCACCATTGCTCCACCGATACCCGCACACACCCGCCCTTTGTGCGTGGCGATGCTCTGAGCATGTCTGCTGGAAGAAAGCCGCTTGCAGGTACTAGGCTGTCTGGGGGTTGGGGGTCAGAGAGTTTTCACCTATCTCCACCTCCTTCTGGAGGGAAGTGCGTCCACCTTCCGATGTATAGCAGCACAGGTCTCTCAGGCATCCTGAGATGCTGTGTGGATAGCCTTTGTTGACTGATGAATGTCCAATTAGTTGTAGATTCGAAGGGGGAGAGACAAAGAGAACTGCTCACTCTGCCATTTTGCTGATGTCCTCACTGTCCCATTGTAACACTTTTTGATTTATTGATTACATTTTGATTTATACTTTCTACCTACCTCCCCACCTCCGACTAGAACATAAATTCCACAAGGGCAGGTTTTTTTCTTCTCTGTTGCTCACTGATGGAGCCCATGCTTCTGGGACAGCACTTGGCACACCGTAGGTGCTTAATAAATGCCAACTGAATGGAGGAACGATGACTCAGTCATCCTCACTGTCACCCAAGAGGACGGTATCCTTACCCCCAGGCTACAGTAGCTTCAACCCAGTGCATCCGACTGGGAAGCCCACGTACAGAGCCACCACCATGTCCCAGGTGAGAGCCGTGTGAGTCCTTCCACCTTGGAGCCTCAGTTTCCTCGTCTGGGGGGGTCTATGTGTAATGGGTCTCCATGGGCTCAGGCCCCAAAGGGGACCAACCACAGCCCCAGATTAGGAGGAAGCCTTGCCAGATGGTGTAGGACAAGCACGTCCTCCCCCCACACACCCTGGGCAGATGGGAGGATGGAGGTGTGGGGTGCAGCCAGTGGCAGGAGTCGGGGTGTGGTGCAGGGCACTGGGGGACCCTGACTCCCCACCCCAGCGCTACAGTCTTCTCACACTGCTGCTGAGTGTGTGTGTGTGTGTGTGTGTGTGTGTGGCAGCACCAGCATTTGGTGTTGTCAGTGTTGAATTTTGGCCATTCTAATAGAGTGTAGTGGCCCCTCGTTGTTGTTTCAATTAGAATCTCCCTGATGACAGGTGGGGTGGAGCACCTTCTCCTGTGTTTATTTGCCATTTGTATATCTTCTTTGATGAGGCGTCTGTTAAGGTCTTTGACCCATTTTTTAATTGGATTGTTTGTTTTCTTATTGTTGAGTTTCAAGAGTTCTTTGTATATTTTGGATAACAGTCTGTTATTAGATTTGTCTTTTGCAAATATTTCCTCCAGGTCTGTGGTTCGTCTTTTCATCCTCTCGATGTGTCTTTGGCAGAGCAGAACTTGTTATTGCACTGAAGACCAGTCCACTTCTCCTTCACGGATCGTGGCCTGGTGACTGAAACGTCCTCAGCAAACCCAAGGCCGTCCAGCTTCTCCCCTGTGCTGTCTTCTAGGAATCTCATAGTTTTGGGTTTTGCAGTTAGGCTGGTGACCCCTTTTGAATTAATTTTTGTGAAGGGTGTAAAGTCTGTGTCTACGTTTGCTTTTATCCATTCAGATGTCCACTTGTTTCAGCACCATCTCTTGAAGATGCTGTCTTTGCTCCATTGTGCTGTCTGTGCTCCTTTGTTGAAGATCAGTTGACTATCTTTATGTGGGCCTGGTCCTGGGCTTTCTGTTCTCTTCCATTGATCTGTTTGTCTGTTCTTTCACCAAGACCACACTGTCTTGATTACGATAGATTTATAGAAAGTCTTGAAGTCGGATAGTCAGTCCTCTAACTTTGCTCTCCTTCTGTCGTGTTGGCTCTCCTGAGTCTTTCGCCTCTCCATAAACTGTGGGGTCAGTTTGTTGACATCCACAAGATGACTGGCTGGGGTTTTGATTGGGGTTGCATTGAATCTATGGATCAAGTTGGGAAGAACTGACGTCTTGACAATATTGAGTCTTCCTAGCCATGAATGTGGAATCTCTCACCTTCTAGCTAGGTTCTTCTTTTATATCTTTCATCAGAATTTCCTCATATAGATCTTGTACATATCTTGTTAGTTTTATGCCTAAATATTTCATTTTGAGGAGTGCTGATCTAAATGGTTTTGTGTTTTTCTTGTTTATTACCAGTATGTAAGAAGGGAGTTGAGTTTTGTGTATTGACCTTGTATCCTGCAACCTTGATATAAATGCTCATTAGTTCTAGGAATGTTTTTGTCAATTCTTTTGAATTTTCCTCATAGACAATCATGTCCTTTGTGAAAAAAGACAGTTTTATTTCTTCCTTCCCAATCAGTATACTTTTTCTTTCATTTTCTCAGCTTATTGAATTAGCTAGAACTTCCAGTACTGTGTCGAAATGGGGTGATGAGAACAGACGTCCTTGCCTTGTTTCTGATCTTATTGGACAAGTTTCTAGTTTCTCACCATTAAGTGTGATGTTCCCTATAGGTTTTTTGGTACTTGTTCTTTATCAAATTGAGCAAGTTCCCCTCTATTCCCAGTTAACTGAGAGTTTTTATCATGAATGGAGTTTGGATTTTGTGAAATACTTTTTCTGCGTCTATTAATATGATCATGTGATGGCTCTTCTTTGGTCTGTTGATGTGATGGATTACATTAACTGATTTTCAAATGCTGAACCAGCCTTGCACACTTGGGATAAATCCCACTTGGTTGTGGTCTATAATTGTTTTTATATATTGTTGGATTTTATTTGCTAATATTTTGTTGAGGATTTTTACATTTACGTTCATGAGTGATACTGGCCTGTAGTTTTATTTTCTTGTAATGTCTTTGTTTGCTTTTGGTATTAAGGTGATGTCAGCAGCCTCATAGAATGAGTTAGGAAGTGTTCCCTCTGCTTCTGTACTCTGAAAGAGATTGTAGAGAATTGGTATAATTTATTCCTTAAATGTTTGGTGGAGTTCATGAGTAAAACCATCAGGGCCTGGTGCTTTCTGTATTGGAAGGTTATTAATTTTTGATTCAATTTCTTTAATAAGTCTTTTAAGATCATTTGTTCTTCCTGTGTGGGTTTTGGCAGATTGCGTCTTTCAAGAAATTGGTCCATTTCACGTAGGATTTAAAATTTGTGGGCATAGAGCTGTTCAGAGTATTCCAGAATTATCTGTTTAATGTCCACAGGACCTGTAGTGATGTCCCCTCTTTCATTCCTAATACTAGTAATTTGAGTCCTCTCTTTTTCCTTAGTTAGCCTGGCTAGAGGCTCATTGCTTTTACTGATCTTTTCAAAGAACAAGCTTTTGGTTTTGTTGATTTTCTCTATTGAATTCCAGTTTTCAATTTCATTGATTTCTGCTCTAATTCTTCTTATTTCTTCTCTTCTGCTTACTTTGGATTTAATTTGCTCTTCTTTTTCTAGTTTCCTAAGGTGGAAGCTTAGATGATTGATTTTACCTCTTTCTTCTTTTCTAATAGATGCACTCCGTGCTATAAATTTCCCTCTAAGTGCTGCTTTTGCTGCATCCCACAAATTTTGATGAGCTATGCCTTTATTCTCATTTGGTTCAAAATATTTTAAAGTTTCTCTTGAGATTTCTCTTTTGACCCATGTGTTATTTAGAAGTGTGTTGTTTAATCTCCAAGTGTTTTGGGATTCTCCACTATTCCTTTCATTACTGGTTTCTAGCTTAATTCCACTGTGGTCTGAGGGCAGACATTGTATGCCTTCTAATCTCTAAAATTTGTTAAGGTGTGTTTTATGCCCAGAATGTGGTATGTCATGATGAATGTTCCATGGGAACTTGAGAAGAAAGTATATCTGCTGTTGTTGGATGAAGCAGCCTATAGATGTCAATTTCATCCAGTTGATTGATGGCGTTGTTGAGTTCAACTGTGTCCTTGCTGATTTGTTGCCTGCAGGATCTGTCCATTTCTTTTTTTTTTTTTTTTTAAGATTTTATTTTTTCCTTTTTCTCCCCAAAGCCCCCCGGTACATAGTTGTGTATTCTTCGCTGTGGGTTCTTCTAGTTGTGGCATGTGGGATGCTGCCTCAGCATGGTCTGATGAGCAGTGCCATGTCCGCGCCCAGGATTCGAACTAACGAAACACTGGGCCGCCTGCAGCGGAGCGCGTGAACTTAACCACTCGGCCACGGGGCCAGCCCCAGGATCTGTCCATTTCTGATAGAGGGGTGTTGAAGTCTCCAACTACGATAGTGGATTCATCTATTTCTCTTTGAAATTCTGTAGTTTTTGCCTCACATATTTGGATCCTCTGTTGTTAGGTGCACATACATTAAGGATTGCTATGTCTTCTTGGAGAATTGACTCCTTTGCCATTATGTAGTGCCCTTCTTTATCCTTGATAACATTCTTTGCTTTGAAGTCTGTTCTGTCTTAAATTAATACAGCTGCTCCTGCTTTGTTTTGGTCCGTGTTAGCATGGTATATTTTTCTCCATCCATTTACTTTTTTTTTTTTTTTTTAAAGATTTTATTATTTCCTTTTTCTCCCCAAAGCCCCCCGGTACACAGTTGTATATTCTTCGTTGTGGGTCCTTCTAGTTGTAGCATGTGGGACGCTGCCTCAGTGTGGTCTGATGAGCAGTGCCATGTCCGCGCCCAGGATTCGAACCAACGAAACACTGGGCCGCCTGCTGCGGAGCACGCGAACTTAACCACTCGGCCACGGGGCCAGCCCCTCCATCCATTTACTTTTAATCTATATGTGTCTGTATATTTACAGTGGATTTCTTTTAAATAATATATAGTTGGCTCTTGCTTTGTGATCAGTTTTTCCAATCTCTGTCTTCTACTTGGTGCACTTAGATCACTGACATTCAAAGTGATTATTAATATAATTGGATTAATATCTACCATGTTGGTTACAATTGTTCTTTGTTCCTTTTTTTGGTCTTCCACTCTTTTTCTGCATTTTGTGGGGGTTTTTTTGAGTAAGAAATAAATATTTATTGTGTTAAGGACTTGATATTTGGGGATTTATGTGTTGAAGTAGCTATTCTTTTCCCCCCCAGATTTATTGAGAAATAATTGATAGACAAAGTTAACACACCCATCACCTCACACAGTTACCTTTGTGTGTGTGTGACTATAGTCACCATGCCACATGTTACATTCCCTGAAATTATTCATCTTATACCTGAAAGCTTGTACCCTTTGACTAGCATCTCCCCATTTCCTCCATACCCCAGCCCCTGGCAACCATTTTACTCTCTGTTTCTATGATTTTGACTTTTTTTAGATTCCGCATATAAGAGAAATCATACAGGATTTGTCTTTCTCTGTCTGACATTTCATTTAGCAAAATGTCCTCAAGGTTCATCCAAGTTGTGGCAAATCTTCCTTTTAATTGAGCATTTTATGATTCCCTTTTCTCTCTCTTTTTTTTTTTTTTTACCATATCTGTTTTATTTCTTTTTTTAGTGGTTGCTCTAGAGTTTGCAAAGTACATTTACAGCTAATCCAAGTTCACAAGGTAGTGTACCTACTTTATAATAACAAAATAACCCTAATTCCTCTCACCCATCCTTTGTATAACTGCTGACTTTCATTTCACTCATATATAAGCATGTACATATGATATATACATAAGCATACACAGTCAAATACATTGTTGCTATTGTTATTTTGAATAAATTGTTATCTGTGAGGTCAATTAAGGATAGGAAAAATAAAAGGTTTTATTTTACCTTCAGTTATTCTTTCTCCTGTGCTCTTCCTTTCTTTCTGTAGATCTGAGTTTCTGAGCAATATCCTTTTCCTTCTCTCTAAAGAACTTCTTTTAACATTTCTTGAAAGGCAGGTCTGCTGGCAACAGGTACCCTCAATTTTTGTTTCTCTGAGAAAGTCTTTATTTCTCCTTCACTTTTGAAGGGTAATTTCACAGGGCACAGAATTCTAGATTTGTGGGGTTTTTCCCCCCTCTCAACACTTTAAATATTTCACTCTCTTCTTTCTTGCTGAAGAAGTTGGTTTCTGACGAGAAGTTGGATGCGATTCTTATCTTTGCTCCTCTTTTAAGGTAGCAGGTAAGGCGTTTTTTCCCTCTGGTTTCTTTCAGGATTTTTTCTTTATCTTTGATTTTCTGCAGTCTGAAAACGAAATGCCTGGGTGTGGTTTCTTTCAGCATTTATCCTGCTTGGTACTCTCTGAGATTCACGGATCTATGGTTTGATGTCTGACACTAATTTGGGGAAATTCTCAGTCACTATTGTTTCAAACATGTCTTCTCTTCCTTTCTCTCTTTCTTCTCCTTCTGGTGTTCCCGTTACACATGTGTTACCCCTTTTGTAGTTGTCCCACAGTCCGTGGATGTTCTGTTGTCTTTTTCAGTCCTTATTTCCTTGCCTTTTGGTTTTTGAGCTTTCTACTGATAGACCCTCCAGCTCCGAGATTCTTTCCTCAGCGTGTCTGGTCTAAGAACAAGCCCATCGAAGGCTTTCTTCATTTCTGTTACAGTGGGTGTGACTCTAGCATTTCTCTTTGGTTCTTTCGTAGGGTGTCCGTGTCTCTGCTTACGTTGCACATCTGTTCTTGGATGCTGTCTACTTTACCCATGAGAGCCCCAGCATATTCACTGTTTCAAATTCCCTGTCTGGTAATTCCAACACCACCGCCATATCTGAGTCTGGTTCTGAGGTTTACTCTGGCTCTTCAAACTGTGTTTTTTGCCTTTTTGTATGTTTTGCAATTTTTTCTCGATAGCAGGACATGAGGTACGGGGTGAAAGGAGCTGCTGTGGACAGGCTTTCAGGAGTGTGGTGTGATGTGTGGGCAGGAGAGAAGAGCTCTGCAGACATGAGAGTCGGTCTCAGTGTCTGAGTGAGCCTGGGCCTCTGGACCGTGACCTCCGCTAGTGCCTCTCAACACGTCGCCCTCAGGTGGGACAGGATGGCTGGAGTGGGCTGGAGTCCAGTGTTTCCCTTCACCCAGGTCAGCTGGGCTCTGATAAAACCCCCCAGGTCAGCCTCTGGTTGACTAGTCCCCCTGAGGCAGGCCTTGTTTAGAAGAACAGAGAGCGCTGGAGTATTTCCAGATGGTTCCTCCCCCTCCTCCTGCCAGAAGCACAAGGGGATTTTCTTCCAATATTCACTTGTGAGAACCAGACTGAGCTCCTGGAGATAATATTCGCAAACATTTGGGGCCCCACGACTGGGTCCCCACAGAGTCTTTAACTCTGACTTGTCCACACGGAGCCTCCAGCAGTTTGTCAGCGACAGTCCAGGCTTCCATGAAGGTCCTGCTCCTGTCGGCTGTGGTGCTCTGTACTCACCTGTGGGCCTTTCCAGGTTCGAGGGCAGCAATTTGTGCTCAAGAAGTGAGCTTGCTTTTACAGATCTAAAAGAGTTGCTGATTTTTCGGCTTGTTCAGTTTTTTTGTTTCTTGTTGGGACTGATCAGCAGCTTCCAAGTTTCTTACACGCTGGACTGAAGCTCAGAAGTCTGGGGTTCGGTTTCTAGTAGCTTACCCGGCTTCCGGGTGGAGGGTGGTTTGGCCAAGGCGTCAGTGGGCAGAGTGGAGAGGGGCTGTGGCAGGGTCTGGTGAGGGGCGATATGCAGGGGTCTACCTAGGACATTTCCCTCTGCCATTTGTAGACCCCACCGGAGTGGCTCACGGACACTTTCTGGGGCTCTGGTCGTGTTCCTGGAATTCTCTGGGGGTTTCTGGGACCCTCATTGCCCCCCTCCACCATACTGGTATCCAGCTTCCTCTCCCATCAGGTGGGATGTTCCCTAGGTCAGAGGCTCCCTCTCCCATGCCCAGTGACAGCCTTGTTCTCAGTGGTCCCCACCTCCCTGAGCGAGAATCCTCAAGGCTGAGCCATATGGCGGAAGGGGCGTGTAAGAAAGGAAGGGAGGACGAAAACACATCAGGAGACGTTTCAAAAACCTCTGTCTTTCCACAAGGGCATCAGGCCTCTGAAGGCAGGACTAGAGTGTGACCTGCATGTCCCCGGGCCTGGGGCGGAGCCTGGCACAGAGTTGTGCCTCAATAGGCATCGGTAAGGGGGCTGTCAGGATGCCACCAACTCCCAGAGTGAAACGGAAAAGATCCGTCCTATCTCTGGCCGCTCCCCTGCTCGCCCTCTCCTCTCCTTGGTGGCCGCACGAGCAGCCTCTGGGCCCTCCTGGGAGAAGCCTGGTGTGGCTCCCTGCCCCCCAAACCTCCTCCCTGGCTCCCATCGCAGCGTCATCAATTAGTGAATCGTGGGATGATTTGTTCATTTCTGTCTCATCCACATCTATGTTCTCAGTATCTGGAGGGACGCGGGCTCCACGTGGGCACTCAAGAAACTTGTGAAGAAAGGAATGAATGTTGAACAAATAGGTAAAAACTGATAATGGCTCATGTCAGTCTGAGGCTAAAGTCACGGGGTGGAGACCCCAAGGTGAAAGAGTGTTCCCTGCCCTGTGGGGTCTCCAGTTCACCAAGCCGATGCTCCGGGGTGACATGGATGCTGGTCCGGGGGAGGCCGGGCTGTACTTTCTGGCCTCATCACTGGCTCTGGAGCTGGGGGCTCCAAGGTCCTCCACGCTGCCTGCTCTCAGGGTCCGGGCTCTTCCTGGGGAAATGGGAAGGATGGAAATGCAAACCCCTCAGGCTTGGTGTTCTGTCCATCCTGGGCTGTCCTGCTAAATGCGTTCTTGCAGTGTGGGCCCCAGAGAATATACTGTTTGTTCTTGCAATATGGCATCTTTAGAACATGAGTCATCATTAAATGGGAAAACGAGCCGAGGTCCAGCCCTGGTGGGCCTGGTGTTGAAGTTTGGGCTGTGGGGTTACATGGTTTTGGTTGAACTGTTGGCCCTACCACCACCTTGTGGGTGTCTGGGCTGCCCTGAGCCTCTGATTCTAGTCTGTTCCATGGGGACTGACATCTCTGTCCTTCTTTGAAAGCCCCCATGCCTGGCACGTGGGAAATGCTCACCATGCCCTGGGATGGGGGCCAGGTCACTTCCCTCTGCTGGTCAGTTGCCTCATCTGTAAATAGGGATAATGATGATTATTCTCACAGGTTGCCAGGGAGACCCAATGTGGTAATTAACAAAACAGAAATCATAACGGAAGTTGGTAACCCTTGTTGAGGACGGACCAAGCGCCAAGTGCTATTCAAACTGCTTTGTTATCCCCATTAAACAGATGGAAACTGAGGCACGAGGCCTTAAGCGATCTGCTCAGGGTCCCGTGGCTGGAGGTCCTGGCTTCAGATCTTCACATCCAGCCAGTTTGGCCCCGAGCTCCCGGTCACGTCCCCTCCTCCCCGCTGGCCCCACGCTCAGCCCACCTGGCAGTCACTGCCGCTTGCAGGGACTCCCCACCCGTCCCCTGCCCTCCCGGTTTCCAGCGTCTTCAGCCTGGGGTGGGACGCACTGGCTCAAGTGTGAGTCGGGTCTGGTCGGGTCTGGCCGGGCCCTGCAGGCCGGGCTGGTGACTATGTAAGGCACAGCAAGAACACGGTCTAGGATGCACGATATTTTAGGGGCCTGCAAAAATGTTTCCACTTTAATTTCTTTTACAATCAAAAGAAAAAAATGAATATAATAATAATGAATCCAGCCTGGATTATATTTGTCTTTATAGCAATGCAGTTGTAAAATATAATTTTAAATATATGTATTTTTTCTGGTGGAAGGGGACCATAAAGGACCAAAGTGCCTTGAGTACCCGAAAATCACCACGTGGCCCTGACTGCAGGGCCTCCCACCGCGCGCAGGTGCAAGCAGACCCCTCAGCTGCCCTGCACCCTCTACACCTCCCCTCTTGGCCCTCGGTGCTCCAGACATGCCTGACCATGACCAGGGTTCTGTCTCTGCCATTGCTCCCTGCTCCCCTAACACCCCCTCGTGCCTGGCTCTGTCCGGCTCTCCCATTAAGGCCCATGTGTCACCCCCTGGGGAAACCTCCTCTGACTGCCCCACGCCCGCCCTGGGCCCCGGCACCCCCAGCCCCTGCGACCCCTCTGCCCAGACCTCGCAGCGTGCTGTGCTGGCTGTTTATGCCTCAACCATTCCCGCTGGTCTCTGAGCGGCTCCAGACTCATCCCCGAGTCCTAATTACCAAGTCACTGGGGCCAGGCCAGGCGCAGAGGGGGAGAGATGCTGATCCTGATGACAGCTGTCACTGCTGGAAACTGCTGTGCCAGGCCCTGGGCCAGGGCCGCTGGGATGGAGGGTCAAACCCCTGCTCCAAGGAGCTGATTCCTGAGGGGACAGGCAAAAAAAAATAAGCAAGTAATTCCAATCCAGATGAGTGAGGACATTGATGGGGCGAGGACAAGTCCCCATCCCAGGCCAAGGGTCTGCTGGGCCCTGAATGACGAGTCGGAGTTCCAGGCACAGGGATCAGCGTATGCAAAGGTTCAGAGGTGAGTGCCACAATAGGCCTGTGTGGGAGGAGGGTCTGCCAATGTTTGCTGGCAGCACAGAGCTTGGCAGAGCATGAGTGCCGCCTGCAACATTTGCGAGAGAATTTCACCGCCTGAGGGACAAAAACGACTGTAGTCAGACCGTGTGCCCATGCCCTCTTTCACTAAAAATAGAGTGTTGGCTGTCCTTGTCCTCAGATATCCCCTGATGTCTCCTGCAGGCCTGGCCTCGTGCAGGGTGCTGGGGACACAGCGGAGGCTCCGTCCCACGTCGCCTGCTGGTGGGGGACACACGGGTGGTGCGGCTGGCAGTGATGCTCGCAAAGGGCCACGGGGGCAGGAGGAGAGTGCATCTCATTGGAGGGTGTGGATGCTTCCTGACTGAGGAACACCAGGGCTGGGTGGAGCAATGGGCAGAGGGGCAACCGGGGGGCCCTGGAAAGTGGGGGTGCTCCTGAGCCGAAGCACAGGGGCAAGAAAGGAGGGGAGACTGAGTTGGACTGAACTGGAGAAAGTGCCACATGACGCTGGGAACCCCCCGGGGCAGGTGCAGGGTGGCCGCGGAGGGAAGCAGGGCAGGCAGCCTGGTTGGGTGTCGCTGGTGAGTTTCATCTTAGACTCTGAATTTCTAAAGAACGAAGCCACTTCCCCGGGAGGTAGGAGATGGGATGGGAGCAGGAAGAAAAGAGCTTGGACGTCGAGGGTCCCCGAGAAGGAGCTGGCCAAGCAAGTCAGGGAAGATGTTAGAACTCCGTGTCTTGCTGTGGGTCCCACCCTGCCTCCGCCCTGTGGCAGACCCCGCAAGCACGTGAATGTGTGTTTATTCGGGAGGGGATGAGTGAGGAACTGTGAGGGGAAGGCAGGGAGGCCCCCGAGGGAGCTTTACCCAGGAACTTGCTCCAGCAAGTGGCCCCCTGGAGCCTAGTCCTGCAGGGGCCCCTGGGGACAGTGTGGAACACGTAGCAGGACTGACGGCTCGAGGGGCGAGGGAGCTGGGGTCATTGGCTGAGGGCTAATCCGGCGGGAGGAACGTGGACTTCCTGGCACTTGGGCCACCCCGCGCTGCAGCTGGGTGGACTCCGATGGCCCGAGAGGCTGCAGGGGAAGGTCTCAGGTCACGCAGTTGGAATCTGCTGGGTCAGCACGCCAGGTTCAGCGAGGGTGAGGGGATTCGGGAGGGGGTCAGCAGTGTTGGCTGCAACCTGACTTGAGAGCTGAGCAGAGCCTGGGGGCACCCATGAAACCCGGGTCCCTCTGAGCAATAGGAGTAGTTGAGGGGGCACAGCCATCGGGGCACCTGGGCAGAAGGGCCTTGAATACCCCTCTGAGCTCCCTGTGTCCTCAGAGGGGCTGCAGAAACTGCAGGCGAGGCCTGGACACGGGCAGGAGAGGAAGGAGAAACTCTGGGGTGGGGACACTGTGTAGCCTGGGCAGACCTGAAAATCTGCCACCAGGTGGGTTGTGGCCATCTCCGTGAACGCCAGCGTGGATCTTATAAAGCATTGAATAGTGTCCCCCCAATTTACATCCACCCGGAACCTCACAATGTGCCCTCACTTGGAAATAGGGCCATTGCATGCTGTTACCTTAACAAGATGCCACGCTGGAATAGAGTGGGCCCTAAATCCGTGACTGGTGTCCCTGTGAGAAGAGGACACATGGAGAGATGGCGGGGAATTGCAGGGAAGGAGCCCAAGAGAAGACAGTGGCAGAGCCTGGGACGATGTGTCTATAAGCCGAGGGTTGCTGGCAGCCACCAGAAGCTGGAAGATGGCAGGAAGGTTTTCCCGGGGCCTTCAGAGGGAGTGCGGCCTTGTGACACCTTGATCTCGGACTCCCGGCCTCCAGAACTTCGAGAGAATAGATTTCTGCTGTTTCAAGCCTCCCAGTTGGTGGCCACAGGACACTGATACAGACTCCAAGGCCCCTCCTAATCCTTAGCCCCAGGAGTGTCCTGGGGCAGAGACACACCCCCGGGGACCCCAAACCAACTGAGACTGGGAACAGCGTGCAAAATCCACATTAATCTCCATTTTAGGAAAATAAAGCATAGCATTTCTGGGGCACCTGAGGCTGCAGGTGGGGGTGAGGCTGCCAGTGGGGGTGACTCCCGTGTCGGCTCTGGAGGGGAGGCGGGCCGACCTGGGCCCTCCCTGGCCGTGTCTCAGGTTGGGTCCCAGGTCGGCTTCATCCCTGAGCTCTGGGGCAGCCCTGCAGGGCCAGCGTGTGAGCAGCCACTGCGCCAGCCACCCTGCATTAATATTTGATAGTGTTGAATCGCTTTCTTCGGAGACAGAGAAAAACAGGCCATTACACGCGGGTGATAAGATGCGCTGGGCTGTTCAGCGGGCTCCCGCCTGTCCAGGGCCTGAGGAGGTCGACGAGGCTGTGAATAATTCATCTCTCTCTAATGATTTTTCTAGCTTTTCTTGGCCAGCGGGAGCTCGGCTGCTTGCTTCCTGGCAGTCCAGCCCAGCGCTCGGTCACTCTTGGTCACGACAACCTGAGCCTGAGATCACTCTTGCTGGGTGACCTAGGTCTTGGGCCTCAGTTTCCCCAGCTGCACCAGCAGGAGAGCTGTGTGCCCTGCCCTCATCTCTCAACCCCCTTACAAGAGATGCAGAAAGGCTGGGGGGTATGGCACACAACCTGGAATCCAAAGCACCCCTGTGCTGTGTGACCCTGAGCTGGTTGTTTCACCTCTCTGGGCCTTCGTCTTGTTCTGTTAAATGGGGTTAGGAGCACTTCCTGCCCTGTCTCTTTCACTGGGATTTACTTCTGGTGCTTTGATTAAACATCTCTGAGTATCTCCTGGTACACAGCACAGACTCTGATTCCTTTAATCTTTCCAGCCTCAGCGAGCCTGGATGATGCTGTCCGCACCGTGGACAGCATCTCAGTGGAGGAGGCGGCATGGGGCAGGGGACGAACCAGGAGGCGGAGTCTGCACTGTGAATGGAATGCAAGCACCCAGGGACCAGGCCAGAGGCCGGCGACAGGAGAGCAGAGGACAGGGCAGCCAGCTGTGCCTGCGAGGGTCTGCGAAGGCGCTCGGGGGAGCAGCTCTAGAATCATGATGTCAAGATAATGACCATGATGATGGTGATGAGAATAGTAAGACGGTGCCACACGAGACTGAATGGCGAGCTATCTCCCGCGCCCCTCCAGCTCGCCTTCACATTTTAAAAACTGCCTTTCATGCGTTCTTTGATTGAAACCCTTCAGGGGCTTCCTATTGACTTCAAATAACATCCGTGCTGCCCGCAAGGTCCCACGTCACCTGTCCTCTGCCTTTTTCAGACCTTTTCCGTCGTTTCCTCCTCTTGTTTCCTGCAATGCCCCGTCTTCCTTCTGTTGCACAAAAATGCCACATCGATTTTCATCCCGAGGACTTCGCAATTGCCCTTTCTGCGCCTGGAGTGGTCCTCCGCCTGCTCCCGTCTTTCCTGGAGCTTCTTCCATCTCAGAACAAACATCACCTCCTCACAGGGGCCTTCCCAGACTGCCCGTGTCCCTCCGCGCTCTCAGCACATTTACTGTGTATCCAGTCACCCCGTGCCGTTGCCGTCTGCAGCTTCCTACTGTGCTCCCTTCTTCGCCCGTTCGGTGTCTGTCTATCCCCCTCGGTTGTACACTCATCAGGGTAGAGACCACGGCTCGGGGATGCCTGCGTCTCAGGGGTCCTGGGGCTGTACATGGTAACCTCTCAGTGCCTTCTCACCAAGGGTGAGAGCATTCTAAGCAACACCCTCACTTTCTGGTGCTCAGTTCAACGTGTCAGCCAGAGTCCAACCAGGAGACAGAACCCATGTAACAGTTGGAACAAGAAATGTTTAATATAACGATTAATCACTATAAGAGGGGTTTGGAGCAGTGAGGGCTCGGGTAGTGAGAAGTGAAGAGAATTTTAAAGATAGAGGGAGAGGAGAGCAGATATGAGGAGCAGTCACTACCCTAGGAGCATCTGAGGGAGATGCCCCCCCAGGGACCCAGGGCTGAGATGCAGCCCTCACTGGAGACGGTCTGGCTGCAGCGCAGTGGATGTGGTTTTCCAGAACTTGACAGAAATCCATCCCTTACAGTGGTGGAGGAGGCTGTTCAGGGGGAGAGATCTCTCTGGAGGCAGTGAGCTACAGAACCACCTAGAGAGAGCCCAGGGAAGCTCTGCCCACGGGGTGCTGCCAACCACGGCAGCAGGAGCCTGGTGCAGGAGAAGCTGGCAAGCTGCAGGGGTCACTGGCCGGCACACCTGAGCCAGCAGAGAACCCCTCCCCCTGTTCTCTGTCCAGGGCGCTTGCTGCCTTACCGTGGTGCCAGCAGGCAAAGGAGGAACGATGAAAGGGCGCTGCTCAATTTTCACCCAGCAGGCAGTCCAGGGGCAATTTGGAGCTGAGGGATAACTGGCACACCCCGTCCCTTGGGCTGCTCACCTTCCCGCTGTACACTTCCACACACGTTTAATAACCAAACAACGTTCTACTCCCGCCTGACGAGATCCAGCTACGCATCTTACCAGTGACAAAGATCTTGCCCTCTCCCTGCAATGAGGAGCCACACGGCCCCGAGAGTCATAGTTTCCGTCGCTGGCTGCATTAATTACACCTCAGATTCAGCTGCAGTCCCACGGAAGATTCCCTCACCTACAGACTGAACTGTAAAGTTAGCTTCCAACACCTCGTACATAAAATAAAAGTGAGAAGAGGGAGAGAGAAGGAGAAAGTGACGAGCCTATGTAAATAAGCCCGTACATAGAACCATCAAACAGAAGATGGGCCCAGCCACTATGGGACTCATTTCTGTAATTGAATCACGGGCGTCATTGGTACCCACGGCTTCCTTCTCCCACTACCCGTCCTGTACTTCCCCTGTCCTCAGCCAGAACCTCAGCTGGACGTTACCCAGTGGAGTGACCCAAACCTTCCCTCCCGAGGGCTCTGAGGCCTCAATCACCCCGCGTTATTTTGGGTGGGGTAGTTTTCCATCAGCCGTTACCTATTGGGCATAGACGTACGAAGAGGTGCCCTAGAGAATTCTCTGGATTCCATATACAGTCCTGCTTGTCCCCATTGTGTAGCAGCTGCCCAAATTCCTCTTGGAAATCAGAATCAGTCCGTCCTGTCATTGGAGTAATTTTTCTTTTTTTTCTGTGGGTTCAGCGGCTTTCAAACTGGCCGGGTGTTGGGCCCATCTTCTGATCAGCAAAACCGTTATGTCTCCTGGTAGAGGCCTCCCTCGGACGCCAGCACCGGACAAGCTGTGAGGTCAGTGGGGACGTGGCAGGTCTCACCACTCCACTTCTTTAAGGGGCCTTCGTCTCTGCGGGTCCCCCGGGGGAGGCGTTGCTGGTTCACTGTCTCGGATGGGAGCGGAAGTTCCAGGGGCTTCCACTAAGTTCCTCCTACCGTGACGGCCCTCACCTTGTGGGTCGGAGAGCCCAAGTGTGACTCAGAAAGTGGCAGAATATGTCTGTTCCAACTGGACACTTGAGAACGGGGGAGACCACCACAGGGGGTGTCCCTGGACCGACGGGGCCCCTCTGAGTCAGACCTGAGCTGAGCCTCCGTCCACCCCTATCCACCCCTTGACGTCTGGGCTCCACCGGCGTGGCCTCATCCTCTGTGCTCACGCCTGGCCTGAAAAGCTGGGTCCCCACAGTGGCGCCGTGGGCTGCAGGCGTTCTGCTCCCTAACGTGTTTTCAGTTCCTTGTGAAGGGAGCGTCTTCCGGGCCTCCTTGTGGAGCGTGCTTGAGGGCTGTGCGTGCACGTTCACATTTTAGATTCCGCCCGATGGTCCCATCCCCTTCAGCCTCCACATTCCCTTCTCCACATCATGCAGAGGACACATCTCAGCCTCGTGAGCTGTGGGCCACCGTCCAGTCCACGTTCCAGTCACCCACCCTAATAAGCTGTCAGAGCCACTTCCAGGCGGCAGTGGGCGGACTCCAAGATGGCTCTCGAAGACCCCTGCCTCTTGGTGTTTGCGCCTTTGTGACATTCCCTCCCCCAGAGTGTGGGCAGGACCTGTGACAGACTTCTAACCAATAGCACATGACGAAGCCAGCGGATGTCACTGCTGTGGCTGGGTTACCTACGACAGTGGCTTCTCCCTCCCTAGCAGACTCTCTCTATTGCCTTCTCAGCTTGCAGGCGTCGACAAAGCAAGGGTGGCTGTGTGGAAGAGGTCCGTGAGGACAGCCTCCAGCCAACAGCCAGGTGGTCCCTGGGGCCCTCAGCCCCACAGCCAGCAGAGAGCTGAATTCTGCCAGCAGCCATGTGAGCACAGCCGTGGGCCTCCAGACGAGACCCCAGTCCTGGCCGACGCCTTGATTGTAGCCTGTGAGAGGCCTTGGAACAGAGGACCCAGTGAAGCCGTGTCCAGATTGCTGACCCGTAGAAAGTGTGAGATAATAAAAGCGTTTAGGTAATTGACTGCATAATTGATAGATAGTTATACAGGCCAACACATTGAATCTAGACTCTCTAGTAAGTGCAGCCATGTCAATCGTGTTTGGCCTGATCTAATATGAAATGCCTCCCTCTTTGGTCTAACGCCCATAGGATCCTCTCCTGCACATGTTCCCCAGGTTACTGCCAACCTATGTTAGCAAAGCCTCGCCAGTTCTTTCGGTGGCTAAGCTTTGGATGGTCGGAGTGTGTGCCTGTCCACCTGGAGTATGTTGAGAGTGGACCCTAGGTGTTGGTCTAGTGGCAACAGGGGGTGGCTGTGACGGGTCTTGAGGAGAACGAGCAGCCCCTGTCAGGGCCCCAGGTGAGGTTTCACAGCGTCTTCAGGCAGAGGAAGGCTCATCTCTTCACCCACGAGAAGGAACGCCCCTTCCCCAGGCAGTGATGTGGGGGTACAAGACTGACAATCTCACCTGGATCCAATCAGATGGCCCCGTTCCAGGTTTCGAGATCCTATTCTTTCCCAATCAATGCCCTAACTTTCTCAGAGACACTCGTTGAGACTGCGAATTCAATTGTTGTAATTCAGCAACCTGCACAATTAAATTTTGTATTTGATTTTCAGTAATGTCAGCCTTGCAGCCAAAAGAAATCAGAGCTTCCTTCAGAGCTGTCATGGAGCTCGCTGGTTCTCGTGCTGTTCCCTGAGCTGAGGGCAGACGGATCCGAGCTCGTTGCTTGCTCTTCGTAAGCACTCAAGTGCCCTGGGGAGGATCCAGGGCTCATTAAATCCTCCTCGTCTTCACGGCTGCCACTGCGGTCAAGTCCAGCATTCCGCCCGGGCTCCTTGGGTGTGAACCACTTCATCACAATCAACAACAGGCCATGGTTTGATGAGCTGTGATGCTACTGCATTTGTGGGTTACTGACACCCCATTTCCCATCGGTGGGGACCTCAGCCCTGTGTTCAAGCCCAGAGGCATGGCCAAACGAGTCTCTAAACCTCACCAACCACCTGCAACCACTGCTGGGCCCAATTTTGTATCAGTCAGGGTCCAATCAGGAGATGGAAACCACACAGTAACTTGAGCGGGGAAAGTCTATCTTACAGAATTATTACCCATAACAGGGATTGGCAAAATGACGGATTGGCTGGCAAGAAGTAAAGAGAACTCTAAAGAACACGGGAATAGCAGATACAAGGAGCAACTACTGCCTCTAGGACTGAGAAGGAGCCGCCAAGGAAGAGGCCCCCAGCCCTGGACCGAGAGCCACAGACTGCTGGCGGAGGGGGTTGGGCTTCCCTGACTGGCAAAGAGGCCGCTGTGGAGCCAGGCTGGCAGAACCTGTTGGAAATCCACCACCGGCAACTTGTCGGAAAGCTGGCCATGGGGGTGTCCTGGCAGAAGCAGTCCACTACGAACCGTCTAAGTGGGGCACTGGAAGAAGCTTCTGGCTGCTCAGTAGGCGCTGGATGCTCTGCACCGCAGGGGCCGATGCTGGAGCAGCTCAGCGTGCTGCGGGAGTCCGCCCGGCCGCCCGCGGGGACCAGCGCGGGAAGTCCCTTCCTCCTGCACTGTCCCTCTGACGCCTTCTCCTGACACAGCACCGTGCCGGCAGGTCCCAGAAGACTGTTTGAGGGGCAGGCGAGACAGGGTACATTTGGAGCTGAGAGGCAGTGAATGGATGACTGACACGGACAGAAGCTAACGAGACCCTCTCAGAAAACAGACATTCGCTCCTTTGTACCTTTGCCCGCATTCCTGAGCTCTGCTCGCTAGGTTATGATCTTTCCTCTTTCCTCTTGGTCTTCTTTTGCATTTTAAGTGAGGTTCGTATCACAGGGTATCCAACAGCCGAACTCAGCGGGTCACAGACGCGAGGTGCTGCAGTTTTCCACGTGAGGACTCGAAGGCGGAGGGGAGTATCTTCCCGTAACAAGTCCTATGGGGCTGTTTTGGGGGACTTTTGGACAATGGGGACCCTCAGGCTAACTGCTTCCACTTCAGGGATTAAGGTCTTATTCTGAGAGGAGAGAAAAGCCCCCTCCACCCTCCTTGTCCACCCTCAAGCCTCTGTGTCTTGTACCTCAGCCCCCTACCTCCTGTTTGGCTTGAATTGTGCCGCCCAAATTCCTATCTTGGTGTCCTAACCCCAGGACCTCAGACTGTGATCTTACTTGCAGCAGAGTCTTTACAGAGGTAATAAGTTAAAATAAAGCCATTGGGGGGCCCTCATCTACTATGACTAGTGTCCTATTAAGAAGTGGAAATTTGGACACCGAGACACACACAGAGGAAGATGGCCATGTGAACAAGAGGAGGAACCAGCCCTGCCGACCACCTTGATCTTGGACTTCCAGCTGCCAGAACTGCGAGACGCTACATTTTGTCCTTTAAGGCACTCGGTTTGTGATATTTCGTTATGGCAGCTCCAGGAAACTGGTATAATTCCCAAATGCAAATGGGATCATGACAGCACAGTGGTCAAGCTTGTGGCCTCTGGAGTCCGGTTAGCTGCTGCTAATCCCAGTCACTCATTCTCTAGCTGTGTGACCTTGAGCAAATTCCTCAGCCTCTCTGTGCATCAGTTTTCTCTCTTGTACAGCGGGGGAATGACAGCACCCACAGCAGCCGTGCTGACTGACTGGTGTAAATGAGTGATGCTCTTGGACTACACAGGGCAGCAGTTAGCAAGTGCTGCAGGGGCCTCAGGCCTGCCTTCTTGGGGAGAAGCCAGCAGAGGAAGGGGAGCGGGGGTCCTCAGGGGTCCCAGAACCAGAGCTTATACCGTCGGTGCACGACCATGGAGCAGTGGCTCGCACCCAGGATGGGCCGTCATGTCCAGCCTTCAGACCCTCCAAATCCTGACCATCACCCACCTACCCCCCGACAGCCTTAAGTCACCTTGTCCCCACTCAGCCCTGTGTGCCTGGCAGGGAGACGGTGGGGCTCCCAATGGATGGGGAAACGGAGGCTCAGGGAGGAGAAATGATCTCTCCTCACACAGTGAGGACTCCTCTGAGTCAGAACTTGAACCCAGGTCTCTGGGCTCAAATTCAGTGCCCTTGCTCTGTGAGACACTGCCTCCTGGTGGCTGCCTCAGCCAGGAGCAGCGGCAGGGGCCGGGGATTCTCCTGTGGCATAATGTGAGCTTCCCTGGGGTGGCCATGCCCCACATGCAAGCACCCCCAGAGTTTCTGATCGCCCTGGCCTCCCCTTCCCGAGAAGCCACGTGGGGTTCCTATGGATGGAGTCCCCACTGTGCGCTAAGTACTGAAGGTGATCCTTTCATTTCACCCTCCCGCAACCTGGCAAGGTGGGTGCCATCACCCCAATTCTAAGCGGAATGGGGGGGGCTAGGAGAGGGAGGAAGCCAGGCTCAGAGAGGCCACACTCGCCCACAGACACACAGTGGGGCAGCACCGGCCCTGCGGCTGGAATCCACACCGGAGGGAGGATACACCGCCCACCTCACTCCTGGTCTCCGGGAACCCCCAACACTCTCCTCCCTGGAGGCGGAGTTGGGTGCAGGAGGGGTGCCCAGGGAAAGCTACCCCAAGGAAGGCCAGTCCGGGCTGGGCAAACGACAGGTGCTCCAAGGAGGTGGGGGTGGGAGACGACAAGAAACGGGGTCGCGCCCTCCCAGCTGCGTTTTGGGTGGGCTTCCCATGCGGGTCTGGGTGGGCAGCAGGAGTCCCCTTCAAAGGGCCTTGGGGAACACTCTGGAGCGACCTTTGCCACCCAGCGCTCGCTAATGATCAGAGTGGGAGTAAATGGAGCCGGGCCTGCGAGTAATTGGCCCCAGGGGGCAGAGGCCGCGCAGTAATGAGGCGCGCGCCCCCCTTGGGTCAGAGGCCGCCGGCGCCACCCCGCCTGGGACGAAACTTTCAGCGGCTGCTTTTCAAGGTTCCAAAAAGAAAGAAGGGGGCAGAAAGGAAAGGCGTTGTTTTCGTGCCTCTTGCTTCATTTGCATAAGGTGAAAAATGTTTCCATAGAAACAACCGGAGTCTGTAATTTTTGAATAACGATTTCTGCACAAAGCACAACCTGTCTTTTTGCGAAAGAGAATTAAGAAATTCTCAGCAGCGTTTCCCAGCACAACAAAAGGCGAAGTCTCGCAACACTGAGAGAGCTGCTCCGGAGAGGAGGGTCTTGGCTCAGGACCCGCCCTCGCTGGCCTCAGTTTCCCCACTTGTGAAATGCGGCGAGGGAGGGCTGGGTTAGAATCCGCGGTGATAACTTCGTGCGCATCAGCGGGGCGGGGCGGCGCGGGGGCTGGTGTGAAATTCCCGCCCACCCCCCGAGCCGGGATGCAGACGCCGGAGATCTGGCTGAGTTTTAACGAGCTTTCCAGAAGAGGCTGGGGCCTAGGCCCGAGGGCCGTCCGGGGTGCAGGGGAGAGGTCGGGCGGCCCCCGCCCGCGCCCGGTCCCCGTGGCGCCTGGCCCGGCTCACCGCAGCGGGAGGCGGGAGCTGCGCTCGGCGCCTCTGCCCCCTTGTGGCCCGAGGGCACTGCAGCATCCGCTCGCCCCGGGCGCTCCCCGAGGCCGACGCCGCCCAGCGGCCGGCCACCCTCGAGGGGCTGCGGCCCCAGGGCCCGGGGGTCGGGTCAGGCGGAGAGAGGGACCCCAGGACCATCCTGGAACTGGCCCTCCTCCCCAAGTGTCTTGGCAGACAGCCTCCCTACAAATGGTAGGGGCATCCCCCAAGGTGCCCCAGGGAGGGGCTCCCGAGTGCCTTGGGGAATGCAGATTCCTGGGCCTAACTCTGTGGGTCAGGATGTGGAGGCTGAAGCCCACAGGGCTGAGCCAAGAGGGACGTGGCTGCTCCCCCACATCGCAGATGGGAAAACTGAGGCCCCCACCCAGGAGACGGAGCGTGCTCCGTCCATCCTGGGGCCCCTGCCGCAGTGACCAAAGCAGCCGGGTTTTCTGGGGTCTGCAGACTACGGTGTCATCCTGGAGAGAGTCCAGGGTCTTTATTTATTCTCCTCATTTAGCCGTGGGTTGAGCTATTGTGCTGGGGCTGGAGCCGAGCGGGCAGAAACGCTCGGTATCTCAGGCTTAATTATAGCCAAAGGAGCTGGGAGAAATGAGCCTTGAGCCGCTGGTGGCTCCGACGCAGGAAGACAGGCTTTGGACGTTTTCCTCTTTCTTTTTAAGAAATGCATATATGATGCCTCCCTGATAAAGCAATTTCGACTCCGCTGGACAGTGGTCTTCGGGGCAGGAGTGCCTGCCCTCGGCCCAGCACCTCTGGAGCCCCTCCTCCCCCAGGAGGCTGCGGGTTGTCCTGTGCTCCCCTGGGCACCAGGCCGCTGGGCGTGGCTGCATCTACTCCTGTAGGAAGGGCTGCACCATGGGGGTGGGGATCCAGGTTCAGAAGACCCCCGTGTACCTGGCCCGCTGCTGGTGGTCTCCGGTAGGGACGGCTCCTGATGGTGCAGGTGAAACAGAGAGGCAGCCGGACCCTCCGGCAGTGGGTCACGCCCTCTGGGGGTTCAAGGGTGGGCCCCCAGCCTGCCAGGCTGCAGTTTCCTGCCTCACAGGTGCAAAGCCCCTCGTCTACTGGAAGGTCCCCCCTGCTGAAGCTGTCCAGCAGCAAAGGACAGAACCAGAATCCAGGCCGTCCAGCCCAGCCCTCGGTCCTGCACCAGGACAGCCTTCAGTCAGGTACAGCCCAGGCGAACGGTGGGGGGTGACCAGGGGCCTCACAGACGGGGCCTTGTGCTGTGTCTTTGGGAAAGAGCTCATCACTAGACAGACAAGCCCTTATCTGCTGTGTGACCTTGGGAAAGTTACTTCATCTCTCTGAGCCTCAGTGTCCTTGTCTGTGAAATGGGGCTTTTGTGAGGGCTGCTGGGAAGATTAAAAGTGAGTGTCATCATGAGCAGCCAGGTCAGGGACAAGGTCTCCTCTGCTTAGAGGCAGTGAAGGAAAACGGGGCCTTTGTCCTTCCCCAGCTGGAGTCTTGGAGGAGCATGGCTGTCCAGTGGGAACGGAAGTGTAGGCCTGCGGGCCACTTTGAAACAGTGAGGGCTGGTTATCCTCGGCCACAGGGCTCTGCCGGCCGCAGATCTCCCAAGGGAGCGGCTGCAGGAGTATGCAGCCAGCCGGATGCTGATGGCCCCAACTGGTGTGTCGGCGAAATGGGGAGACCGCCAGCCTTGGAGCGCTCTTATGGGAATTCAAATCGGGGACAGGGTGAACGCACTGGGAAACTGTGGAGCCCCCTGGGGACACAAGCGATGGTTTTCGTGATGTAACTCCGTCCTCACAATACTGTAAAGGAAGCACGCGTGAGAAACTGAGGCATGCGGAATGAGGCGGCTGGCCCAAGGCCACCCAGAGGGGAGACGTTGCAGCTCAGATTCGGGTGGTCCAGCCGGGTGGCATCTCAACTTACACAGTTTCGGGGGGGCGGTCCCTCGAAATCAGGTCAAAATCAGGTCAAGGGCAAATAATATTCAGAAGAAAAGAAATCTCAATGAATGTTCCACTTTAAAAGTCTGACAAATATCACAGATGTCAGCGGGGCCAGGTCCCTCCTGCTGGGACAATCCTGCCCTGGCCGTGAGTTAAACCCAGATGTCTGACTCCTTCTCCAGTGCTCTTTCTGCCAAAGCAGCTCCCCGCAAGGCACCCGGTTTCCTGTGAATGAGTTTCTTTGCCACTGGAATGAACCAAAGGTTCGGATCAAGATTTCGAAATGGTTTTGCCCTGCCTGCCTCCACAGCACCCCTTCCCGGAGCGGGGAGCCGGGAGCTGGCAGAGATGCTCTTTCTTGGAGGCGGGGTGGGTGGAATTGGGGGACTAGGCAGCTTCAGAGTTCTGTGCCCGTCTCCATATTCGCTCTGCTCACTGTCAAGAAACTCCCGCCCTCCCCGGATCCTGAAGACGCGGCTCCCCAGTCAGAGAAGAGCTGGATGGAGTTTTCCCACCTGGACAGGAAAGTCAGTCAGAGGGAACAGCCTTGAATGCCCGCGTCCAAAAAGGCAAATGGGGCTGGGAAAGAGGACAGCGCCCTAAATTCTTTTTTGACAAAGGCAGTCTCACCGCCACAAAGGCGAGGAGAAGGGACCCCGGGAAAGAGGGATGATGTTGCTCGTGGAAGAACTTCTCTGGAGTGTTTGGGGAGCTGTCCTGTGAACTGGGCGAAGGCAGAAGGTGGGCACGCTGGGGTCCCTCGTCAGGAGGTGAGGAGGAGCAGCTCACGATTGAGGGCGGGAGGTGACTGTGGGGGGCTGGGCTCCGAAGCCCCCGGCGGGCGGTGCTGAGCCAGCTGCTGGAGGAGGCCCCGCTCCCAGGAACACAGGTAGGTCCCAGCTCAGGTGGCCCTGTGCCAGCGGGGGGCAGGCAAGCTGGGTGCCCTGGAACGGGGAGGAGCCATGTGGTGGTGAGGGGTCAGAAGCCAAGGGGCCGAGGAGTCCCTCTCTGTCTTTGGGATTCCCTTTGTCTGGGTGAGGTTCCCTCCAAGGTGGGCACTTGGTGGGGGCAGTGGAGGTGGGGGTGTGCGAGAGGACAGCAATGGTGGCATTCGAGGAGAAATGGCCCCTGAAGGGTGCACAGGTTTTGGAGGGGTGTGAAAGGCAGAGGGGAGCCGCTGCGGATGAGACAAGGGGGAGGAGCCGGAGATGGGCCACTGAGACGGGTCTTGGGGAATGGACAGTAAGTGGGAGGAAGAACCTTCCAGCAGGAGGACACAGCCCGGCAAAGGCCTGGAGGCGAGTGAGGAGGCCCCCTGCACCGGCGGCTCTGCTGGGTCCCAGCGGTACAGCCAGGGCACCCGATGTGGCCAGGAGAAGCGTCGGGAAGGAGTAAGAAGGCCAGGGGGGTCACACCAGGCTGGGCCCTGTCTCCGGTGGCAGGAGTTGGAACTGATCCACAGACAATGAGAGCTACTGAAGGGTCTTGCTGGGGGCGATGAGGTTCCATTCGTGATGTGGCTCAGGTAAAGGGGAAGGGGTGGAGGCTGTAGCCTGAGGCCAAGGAGGAGGTCGCTGGGTCATGGAGAGAGACAAGGATGAAGGCCCTAGGCCACTCCTGAACTTGCCAGCCTCTGCCCTGACAGCAGCAGGCTTCTGGAGATTTCCTCCCTGCTCCTTCCTCCTCCCCTCCCACCTCCCAACCTCCTCTCTTTCCCTCCTCCCCTCCCTCCTCCCCTCCCACCTCTCTGGCTCCTCTTTTTTCCCTCCTCCCCTCTCTCCTCCCCAATCTCCTCTCTTTCCCTCCTCCTCTCCTCTCTCCCTCCTCCCACCCACCTTCCCTCCCTCCTCTCTTCTCCCTGCTTTCCTCCCCTCTCTCCTCCCTCCTCCTTTCCTCCTCCTCTCTCTCCCCTCTCTCCTTCCCCTCTTCCTTTCTCCCCCCTTCCTTCCTCCCCTGCATCCCCTTTCTTCTTCCCTCCCTCTCAGCAGCTGCAGCAGAAGGTCTTTGTCCCTGGACAGCAGCCAGGAGCAGGCGGGCTGCCTCAACCTCCCTCCCCTCCAGCCCCAGGGACATCCTCCGGAGCCCCCGCACCCCAGCCAGCCTGTGCACCCCTTCCCAGGCCTGGCCCCTGGGTGGCTTTCTGCAAGGAGGAAAGGGGGCAAGGCAGCCCCCCGAGGAGAGTCGAGTCATCACAGAGGGTCCCTCTGCTCTGCCTCAGCTGCAGACCTATCACAGCGCAGGCCAACCTGGAGCCATGCGGGCCCACCGGGTGCCTGCGTGGCAGAGCCCACCCACCGTAGTCCAGGCTTAGAGGGCCGCGGGCTGGGCAGGGCAGCACCCCGGAGCCTGGGTGGTCGGGGAGGCAGGACAGCCCCTCACCTGGGGATGCGCTAGCAGGTTCACCCCGACCTCCCTTCAGGGCTGGCCACCCCAAGCTGCAGGGGACCCTGCTGGGAGCAACCCCCTGATGGTCACTGGGCGCACAGGGAGCTCCCAAGAGGATGAGCTGCCCCAGGAGCACAGCTGACACCTGACAGCTGCCTGCCCACACTCTCAAGACAGTTGCCCCACCTGTCAGACCGGCTGGAATCCTGCTCTGCCCACCCTAGGGGGCTAATGGAGAGGGTACAATGAGGCCACCGTAGGGGACGCCCTTTGGAGCGACCAAGCACCCCTGGAAAGCTGGGGCTGCGGTGGTGTGGGCGCTGGGATGTGGGCCCCACACAGTAGGAAGAGAGCAAGATGCGGAGGGAGGGAGCTGGGAGGGTGGCCTTGGGCCCAGCACCAGGCCGGCCTCCTCAACGAGCTGCTCCTCCGCCCCCTCCCAGCAGGGGGCGGCCGTGACCCCCTCTCAGGGCTTTGGCTTCAGCGAGGCAGGGAAGTCGCCTCCAGTCCCCTTCCCACGGGGCCTGAGCTGGGCTGGCTGCCACGCCAGGCAGGCCTGGGCCACAGCTGGGGGCAGCTGCCACACTCACTGCCTCTCGGGGGGCCTCCCTCGGCCCGGCCTCCGCCATCCTGGAAAGGAGGCCCCTGGGCTGGGGGACGCGCAGTCAGCCGGCACCCACGCGGCCAAGCGACCTAGTGGTTTTCCATGGGGAGCCAAAACGAAGCTCCGGGCTCCATTTTCCTGCAAAACCCAAACGGAAAGCCTGGAACCCGTCAGTGGCTATGGAGGGCGGGGCCACCCCGCCAAGGAGACCCAGATGGGCAAAGGGGCTGGGAATGTGATGGGGTTTGCATCCTGCCTCAGCACTTCCCTCCCCTCCTCCAGGCTCAGTGGGCTGGGGGAGCCCGAGGGCCCAGGGGTGCACGGGACAAGATGATGTAGGAGAGCCTCAGCGCCCTGGAGGCACACCCAGGTGCTCAGTACCGTGAGCCCCTTGGGCTGCCTGCTCAGGGACTCAGTTTACCCATCTCATTAAAGGACAGAGTTGCCAAGAGCAGTAGTTTTCACAGACTTGGGGGCCCAGCGGCTGCTCTAGGGGTCTCTAGGCCCCTAACTCTCTTTTCAACCAGGGCAGCCCCCTTAAAATCTATTCTATGCTGTGGGCTTCTGGGTAAGAATTTGCTGGAACCCTGAGTAGACGTCCACAAAGGGAGGCCCCCGCAGCCCTCCCATACCCGAGCCTATCTGAGCAGGAGCCCAGCAGCCTGCAGGGCGGGGAGGGGGGCTTTGTAGGAAACAACTGGTTTCAGGATGGCCCTTAGCCAGCTGTCACCCAGCTCAGTGACCTCCTTGCAGACTTCTAAGCTCTGGGATTCCAGGAACTGTCAGAAAGCAGAGTGGAGTGCCTCCTGAGAGATGGAGAAGGGCAGGACAGGGCAGATAGCGCTGAATGACCCACCCGTCCCCCGTGCCTCAGTTTCCTCGTCTGGAAAATGGGTATAATAAGAGTACCTCCTCCTAGAGTTGCAAGGATTAAATGAGATAATGCATCTAAAGCTCTTAGTGTGGGTGGCCGGGCGCAAAGTAAGTGCTCAATTAATGGTAACGGTGGTGGTCACTATTATTCGTATCATTATTAATATCCCCAGAACCCACAGGACCTCCTTTGGCTTCTACAAGAACACCCATGGAGTCAGCTCACTCCAGCTCTTTCCCTGGACTCGTCTTCCTGAGGAAATGGAGAGCAAGAGGCCCAGAGAGGGGAGGCGCCCAGCCCAGCATACTGGGAATAGAGTCGGAGCCAGTTGTCGAGCTTGGACTGGAAGGGCCACTTCGGTAAATTGTGCACAGGAAACAAGGTCGCACCCCTGTGGGAGCCGGGGAGGGAACCAAAGGCAGCTTTGATATGGCAACTCGGGGCGGAAGCCGGCCACCGCGGCTCAGGGGTGCCACTTTCTGCCGGAGCCACTGACTCTGAAGGCTGCTCTTGGGCTTTCCTCCTAATGTGCTGGGTGCGGATGCGTTTTTTTCAGGGCCCCATCAAAGAAAACGCAATAATGATGCTTCTCACTTAACAGTGATGCTTTAGCATGAATTATTCACATCAGAGATGAAACAGGGACTCTGCAAACTGGGCCAGCTGAAGCAGTCCCTTTCCCGGGGACTATTTTTATCTTCTTTCACAGTCTTTCATCTTGGGAGACATGCGGGCTCCCTTTGCGGTGTGGGGAGCCCATCGCACGGAGACTAGTTGGCAGGATGTCAGGCCTGAAGCGCTGGACGCCTCGGAGCCTCTGCCTAGGGTACAAAACCGAAGAAACCCGAGGAAGCGCGGATGATGGGGCCGCGGCACTGCTGATGAGGGTGGCCCAGGTTCTGGGGACCCCGTGTTTCTCAGTTTTGGAGGGCACGTGGAGGCCTGGTCCCTGGCCTTGGGCCTGGAGTCATGACGAGGAAGTCATTTTGTCCCTTGCTTTGTCAGCATCCGATTCTTCCTAGCATTCGCTATGTCTAGAATGCTGCGTGGAGCTCTCGGGAAAGGATGTGTGGGTTCCGGCAGGGCATCGGGAGCAGCCAGCCCTGAGGGAGGAAGGGACCGGGGGATTGCCAGGCTACTCAGGGTCAAGGGGGGACCAGCAGGGTCCCAAACTCTGCAGGTCGTGCCAGCCCAACACTGTCAAACTCATCCATGCCCATTTGTTTTAAGTAGCGCCCTAGACCCTTGCTGTCCCAGACAGATGCCACCAGCCTCGGGGCCTCTCGAGCACTTGAAAGGTGCTTGGTCCAAACTGAGATGTGCTGTGAGTGTAAACAGCGCACTGGGTTTCAAAGACAGTGCGAAGAAGAATGTAAACGATCTCATTAACAATTTTCTATGTTGGATACATGTTGAGATGGTAATATTTCGAGCACATTGGGTTAAATAAAATATACTATTAAAATTAATGGCACCTGGCGGTTTTACTTTCTTAAACGTGGGCACTAGCAAATTCAAAGTTACGCACGTGGCTCCCATTTGTGGCTCGATTTATGCTTCTGCGGGAGAGCGCCGCCCTAGAAGGGAGCCTGGGAAGATGAGAGCGGGCGGCTGTCTCTTGTGGGTGGAATTACGGAAGACTTTTTTCCCCCTTTTACACTTTCTCTGCATTCTCTAAGTTTTGCAGAAACTTCAGAACCAGCCCCTCTTGCTTTCTATCAGAGAAGGCGCAGCTACTATTGTTTTTACCGAATGCCCAGGCTCCTGGGAAAGCAGAGCTTTGCTGAGCAGCAGCCCTAGAAGGGACAGTGTCACTAACCGCGCGGTGAGAATGGCTCGGGGAACAGCAAGAGAGTGGGGAGGGTGGGAGCCACCAAAGATTAGAACTGGGGCTCAGGGCCCTGTCAGGCAGGAGCCCAAATGAGGGGTCACAGGGAGGTCTGCTGGTGTGACACAGGAAGTGGCCCCAGCGATGGCTGTGGCCTGCCGGGTGTGCCTTTTCAGGGGTACGTGACGGGAAGCTGCTGTCTTCCTGCTGGGGGCCGGCTGGGCCCATCCATCACTCCTGCAAAGAGTGGAGGCCACTCTGGAGCGGAGCCAAGGTCGGGAGGCCCAGGAGAGAAGGGGGCAGGGCTCCGCCTCCCGTGATGAGATGTTAAAAATAGAGACCCTGCTCGCTCATGGCTTACTGTGGTGCTGGGCGCAGTTGCACACCCTCCACGTGCATTAGCTCATCTCTGCCTGGATCACCAGCCTTTGAGAGAGTGAGTGTTCTTATTCCTACTTCACAGATGAGGAAACTGAGGCACAGAGCCCTTCAGTCGCTTGCCTGGGTCTCAGCGAGTTAGACATTCCTTCGTGGGGTGAACTTACCCGTCCCAGCCACCAGGGGCACCCTTTGCAGCAGCCTAAACCCTGGACCAGCGCCGTCCAACTGAAACGGAACGTGAGCCACATTTTAAAAAAGAAAGGGGAAATGTACTACTAATGTATTTTCTTTAACTCAGTATATCCAAAATATTATCATTCTGACACGTAATCAACATAAAAATTATTATTTTTCTTCTTCTCTTCCCCAAAGCCCCCCAGTACATAGTTGTATATTCTAGCTGTGGGTCCCTCTGGTTGTGGCATGTGGGACGCCGCCTCCACGTGGCCTGATGAGCTGTGCCATGTCCGCGCCCAGGATCCAAACCAGCAAAAACCTGGGCCACCGAAGTGGAGCACGAGAACTTAACCACTCAGCCACGGGGCCGGCCCCCAACAGAAAAATTATTAAGAGATGTTTTACGATCTTTTCTTGTCGAGCCACGTCTTTGAAATCCGACCTCTCGTTCACACTTAGGGCACTTCTGTGTATGGATCCTATGCATTTTAGGCGCTCACTAGCCACACGTTACCGGTGGTTACCATATGAGACAGTGCAGCCCTGGAATCTGGAAACTTAAAATCAAAGAACTAGCCTGGGATGGCAACTCGGTCCATCTTCTTGGCCAACCCTGATGGTCGGTGCTGGCTGCCTAGAAGCCTGTGTTGAGGAGGATTCCGAGGCAGTGTCTGGATTGGCGCTGTGGTTGACTAGCAATACCTGCCTTGAACATGGAAGGGGGGCTGTGGAAGGGCCTGTGCCTCCGCAGGGGAGCATGCGGGGCACAGACTGAGGGTCCTTTGGTGCGCTGCCTCCTCTGCTTTCCTGCAGCTTTTACTGTCTGCCTCTGGCCAGGCTCCGTGTATGCAGCCTGGGTCCTGGCCCTGATGGCTGCACCTCCGCCCTCCCACTGCGTGACTGCAGACGGGCCACTTTACTTCTCTGAGCCTCAGTTTCCACATCTGGAAAACGGACATAAGAACCCCTACTTGGCAGGACTGTGGTGAGGACTAAAGGAGATGAAACAGGGGTGGAGTGAGTGGTAGCTCCCTGATCGTCCTTCTTTTCAATTCTGTGTCCCCCTACCCTCCACCCCACTCGGGACGCGGGCGAGGTCTGTTCCCACCCAAAACCCTCTCGGGAAGCACACAGCTCCTTGTTGCGCCTGCCCAGGAATTCCTCTGCCTTGTCCAAGGCTGAGCGGGGCCTCCCGCTCCCCTGCTCCCTCCCAGCTGTGCTCCTTGGGCCCCTCCTGCAAGGCCGAGGGTGGCCTCCGGCCTCAGCAGGCAGCACAAGAGCCTATCGTCTCGGCCGCCCAGGCAGGCCTGCCGCTGCCAGCTCCAAGCGGGGCCTCTGGGCCTCTGGGATGGCTGCCTGTGCCGTGCTTTAATCACTCCCCCCCCAGCCCCTGCCGACAGGGACGGCCCCGTCCCCCCTCCCCCAGGACGGGCTTTCCTCCAGCCCAGCACGAGGGGGTCTCCCGCGGCCCCGTGCAAGTTCCCGCTGCTCCCAAGACACCCTGGGTCCTCTCGTGGGGAGGAATTTACATCCGGCGACATCTGGCAGAGAATGAACGGTAAATGGTGAACGCGCCCGCGAGGCAGCCGCTCCAATTAGGGGACAACTAGCTTTTGCTTTCTCTAAGTATGACGGGGAAAGCAATTCTCTGGCCAACCGAGTTTAATCAAAATGTTTTATGCAAGACGAAGCCCTGACCCTGACAAATCTTCCCCCTCTTGCTGGAAATTAAACAAATATATTGTCAGCGCAGATTCCAATGAGCGCATAAACAGATGCGGGGCCCGTGGAGTCATGAGGTTATGGGGTTTCAACAGACTGAGATGAGCAAGGAACAGGCTCGAAGCTTTCGTGGCGTCCTTTGGGCTTTTAGCAGCTCCCGCTCATGCTGGGGGCTGTGGGCAAGCCAGCCTTTCTGCTTCCCCGTGGCATCTTGCCGTCCCCCACCCCCTCAGTGGGGGCAATGCCCTCTCCCTCCCTCTGGCCGTGTCTCCTGAATCATATCCTGAATGCACTTCTGTTCTGACTCGTGCCACGCTGTCCTGCGAGCATTTGCTTCAGCATCTGTCACCCCTGGCAAGCTGTGTCCCATGCGTCTTCGCACCCCTGGCACTGAGGACAATGCCTGGCACACGGAGGACCCTGAACAACTGTGTGTGGGAGGAAGAGAGGGGAGGAGGGAGGGAGGGCAGGCGGGTGAGGTATGAGGACCTTCCTTCGTGGGGGGCGGGGGAGCGTGGTCTAGACACACCCGGTGTCAGAGTCTGGGGAGCTGACTTGCCCCTCTGCCAGGGCTTGACTCTGTAAGGCTCAGTTTACCGACCAGGGAAGCGGGCATTGTGATGGGTGTGTCTGCTCTGGCTGCAGGGGGAACTGAATGAGGGAGAGGACGCGTGTGGTGTGGACGAGGTGCGAGTTGGTGGGGATGGGAACAGAGGGAGGGCCGGAGAAGGAGCGAACGGCCCCACTGCAGACAGGGTGTGTCTGGGCTGGCTCTTGCAGGAGGAGGGACCAAGGCTCAGAGACGTGACTTATCTCAAGTCCCCCAGCAAGGAAGTTTGTGTGGCCGCCAGGCCTTGCCCAGGACCCTCTGACTCTAACGCCAGTGGTTTTCCTGTCACGCCTGCCCTGGCATTTCCGGTAGTGTAGACTCGTGGTTCCTCATGGGGGTCTTCCCACGGGCTGAAGACGAATCATCTGGGAAATGTGAAAAAATTCCAGGCCCCCAGCCCCAGCCTAGAAATTTAGGTTCAGGAGAGGCAGGAGGGCCTGCCTCTGTGTTTGGGACAAACTGCCCAGGATGACCGGGGGCCACGGTGTGGACCATGCATTTTATAATGACCGTAAGTGTTAGTGCTTAAGGAAGACGAGCGCTCAGCCCCCTCCAGACGGAGGAGGAAGGTGGAGCCCCCCAGTTCCCCCTCTCCCAGCGCTTCCCACCACCTTCTCCTGGGGGCCAGGGTGCCCGTGGTGCAAAGAGGGCCTGAGGCTTGAGAGGACTGTGCTGTGTCCAAGGAGCCCGTGGACCCCCACCCAGAATGCTCCACCACATTCTGCCATGGAGATGCCTGTGCGTTCCTCTCTCTGTGAGCTGGTCCTGATATCTCGACAGCCCTGGTTTTGGGGGTGAAGGGCAGCAGCCACCCAGGCAGGCCTTGCAGAGTGATGGATTCTGGGGTCAGACAGGCTGGCGTCCTCCATATGTTATTGATGGAGAAAAAGAGCTCAAGGTCAGAATGGCCCCCGTCAAAGTTCTGGCCTTGGGTATATGAGACTGAATTCCTCCTTGGGTTGAGCCTCTCCTCCTCATGAGATACAGGGAAGAATTCGGGGGAGTAGGCAGAGACTGTGCCAACGGCTAACAGGCTGTCTCAGCCTGGGTCTCAAGGTCTGAGGGGACGATGGAGGGAGTGGGGCTGGCGCGAGGTGCCGAAGTTGCCCTCTTGCCCCCCGAGCCCACCCCCTCACCCCCACCCCTGTCCTACCTCTCCAGGCTCGGTGCCCTCTCTCCCGCAGCCTGCACGGACAGTGACCACCATCACAGATCTAACTACATGGCTCTGGAGGGAGGGGTCGCACTCTCCATTTTTAGGTGAGGAGAGTGGGCTCGCTGAGGCCAAGGACACAGTCAAGCCTGTGGGATCCCGGAGAACGAGACGTGTGCAGAACATAGGCTGTCACCTCTACCAGGAGGAAGGGGACTTCCCTGTACCCCAGATGAGGAAACTGAGGCTTGGAGAGATGTGGGTCCCCAAGGATGATGGCAGGACCCTGGCCCCCAGACCCACCCCGGGCTCCACACGACCCCCGTTACCGCAGTGGTCCAAGCCCACCTGGACCACTTCAGTCTGTTTTGTGCATTTCTTGCACGTGCCTGACAGCGTGTGTGCAGAATTATGCTTGAAGTGAAAAGGCTTGAAATCCCCACACTGAGCCCTTCACCGAGTAGGGAGCTGGCGTCTGGAGAGGGTGAGCGTGGTCCATGCGGGGAGCAGGGGGCCTCCCCGGGCAGCGGAGAGGGTGGGACAGACCCTCTCTGGTCTGGGCTGGGCACGGATGTCCACACAGTTGTTAAGATGGGGCAGCCGGGCATCCTGCCTGAAATGTCCCCAGTCACCCTTTCACGTTCCAGGAGGTGACCAGGCCCAGGGGCCGGATTCTCCAGGCCTTGCCCGAGGAGCATCCATTTGCCACGGGCACAGATGGAGAGCAGCGGTGCGCCGGGAGGCAGGAAGTGTACCCACGCTCCTCGCCAGCAGAGCAAATGTTCCCTGGCTGGGCGGACACGGGCATTAGCGTTCTCTTGTCCCCTCAATCCTGACGCCTGGTCTCATCTCACAAAAACTCTCCCTGTGGCAGTGCCAGGCAGCTGGGCTCTCACGGAGGGGGCTGCTTGGCCCACGGGACCCAGAGTACCATGCCTGGATCTTCCCAGGCCCGGCTGGCCTGCCCTGACCACCTGGCCCCTTGTGTCCCCACCTGGGCCTCATCCCCAGTGGGCCTGGGCCAGGTGGCTCGCCCAGGAGCTAACTGAGGGGCTAGCCTGGGTCAGGGGACAGCTGAGGGTGGTGGTCCCAGATGGAGGCCCCAGGGAGAGGTGTGCAGAGGGCACTGCTCAAAGCAGAGGGGTTGAAGGGAAAGAGAGAGGGGAGATGGACCAAGACAGACCAGGAGCAGGGCAGACAGGTGGGTGTGAAGGAAACCTCTGGAATCAGGCTAGGGAGGGGCAGGCCCTGCAAGCGACCACGGGTCCTTTAGCAGACCCTGCCGGGATGCAGCCCTGAGTAATACCCTGTAAGCAACGCATCGCCCGCCCGCACCCTTGTGCACACACAGCGATAGACGCCCTCTCTCCCTTCCCTCACGCACCCCGGCCAGGCCGTGCCTGGGAGGCAAGGGCCCAGCCCTGCATCCAGAGCCACTAGGGGGTGGGGACAGTGCGGTCAACAAACGTGGAGGGGAGGCGGAATGGCCCCCTGCACACAGCAGTCACTGGGCAGCCCGACCCGGGCTAGAACCCCAGGACCCCAGTGACCCCCGGGCCGTGGTGGACCTGTCCCCGGCTGTGGCTGCCGGCAGCAGATGGACGGGGATGAGCCGGGCGAGCGAGGCGCGGGCTCCTGACCGTCTCCTTCGTTAGTCCACACCGGGTCTCCTGACCCCAGCATTGTGACGCCCCATCCCCCAGGGGCCCCTGCATCCCGGGATGTCTGGGGTTTGGGTTCTCTGCCCGTTGGCGTGGCGGCCAGCGGGGGGTATTATCCCAGCCGCGGGCACAAGCCGCAGAAGAGCGCCAGCACTTTCTTGCTGGACCCCAGAGGCGGCAAGTCGCCTGGGCTGATGGGTGGGCGGGGGCTCAGAGTCCTTCATGCCCAGACTCTGTCCTGGCTCCTTCACCCCGTGACTCCCTGGCTGTGGGATGAAGACCTTTCCCGGATTCTCAGAGCCCCCAGCCCCTGGTGGGGGTGGGCCCCAGGGTTGGCCTGTGTGCAAGCCTTGGGCTCCATTTCCCGGCTGCCGGCTACTCCCGTGGGAACGCGGGCTGCTCCGGGCAGACCCTGGCAGAGAGTCTGGCGGAGGCGCGGGGCTCCAGGGCCATTCCCTAAGGATTTTGAGTGGGTGCCACCACCCCAGGCTGAGAGCTTTTCCAGAAAAGGGCATTTTCGAGCAGGCGAGTTGCACATGCCTGAATCCTCTCCCTCAGCCCCCTGCGCTCTCTCTGTCTACGGGGTGGGGGGTGGGGGGGTGCCCCTTTGGCAGATCTCGCATGGGAGGGGGTCTGTCTGGGGGCAGCAGCTCCCGGCCCCTTCCAGTGCAGGGGCTCCAGGAGCCGGCCCCCTCCTCCCGTCGCGGGTCAGAGGTCAGCAATGGCCCAGTAAGGAGGGGGCTTTGCTGGGGGGTCTGGCTGTGCCCCTACACATCGCTCAGGCCGGATGAGGAGGGAGAGATGACCCGGTTATTGACCACGGGGCTGCTGGCCTCAGCCTGCTTGTCATTCCACGCAGGCGTCGGTCTGCGTCCGCTTCCTGGAATTTCAGTCTGTCTCATAAACCGGCCATATGTCACGGGGCCGAGGCCTCCGTGGCTGCATCGGTTTAATGGCTTTTCTTTAAGGAGGTCCAGGCCTGTTGCAAAGTCCCGTGTGAAAGAGCGTCTTTCCAGCAGAAGGTCCTTGACACAAAGCGAAGTGTTTGGAGGAACGTGTCTTCCCCGGGGTCTTGGCTCACGCGTGGACCCCAGCCCCAGCAACAGGTATTTAAGACCTGACAGGCGCCAGGCGCTGGGCCAGTGTCGGAGCAATCACCCTGATGGGTAAGACGGGGGCCCTCAGCAGACACCTCCTCGCCTCAACACAAGCTGAGTCCCTGCTACAACCCCCCATTCCTCTTTTTCTACCTGACAAACTCAGGTTCACCCTACAGTCCGGGGGGAGGAAGCCATACAAGCGTCTTACCCACATGCAGCAGACAGTGGAGGGGCCAGTACTCTGGCCGGGTGCTTGAGGGAAGGCTTCCTGGAGGAGGTGATGTTGGAGTTGGTTCCTGATGGGTGAAGAGGAGTTTGATGGTCAGACAAGGTGGAAAAGAGCATTCCAGACAAAGGAAACTGCAGGTTAGGGTGAGGGGGAAGCCAGACCCACAGCCTGGAGCTGTGAAAATGCTGCCTCTTTCTGACAGGCCTACTGAGGGCTTTTAAGCCTGATAAGAGCTAAGATTCAGGAGGGCTACCTGGCACAGAGTGGGGCTCAATAAATATCAATTGAATATATGAATGTGCAAATCCTCTCTCTCTTTCTCTCACACTCGTACACACACACCCACATACCCTACATACTCTTGCAAATATAGAATGTTGAATGCTGGCTGATATCCAGTGAAAGAGGAAAACTCAGAGGAAAATGCTCCTTCCAGTCTTAGGATCTTTGCATATTCTGTTCCCTCTGCCTGTAACACTGTTCCATGCCCCACTTCCACCACCATGTTTCATAGTGTACTATGTCCGTCTTGCTCCCATTGTGTCCTCCTTGCCAAGCATCGGGCTGTCCATCAGTCAACATTATGGCCTGAATTCCTGTGCCCAATACTCAGAAGGAGAGGTTCCATACCACTTATTAAGTGAAATTTTAGGAACGTGTGAGGTGTGAATGCCCACACAGAGGTCCTGCTGAGGTCAGGAGACTGACTAATACGCAGCGAGGAAAAGGGAAAACTCGGGGCAGACGCCCTGCACTGCTCTTTAGCAACCTGTCTCCACGGCTAACGGAGAAACGTGGAGAAACAGCCCCTGGGCGCCTCTGTCAGCCGCCACCACTGCGCCAGCCCGGGGAGTCTCTCCTGCTCAGCACCTGCTAAGCGACCTGCGGCCTGTTTCCTTGTCTGCAGCGTGGGGACAGTGACGGCCGAGAGGATCATTGTGAGGATGACTCGTGGTAACAGGGGCACAGGCTTGCTTGGCCGGGCGTCTGGTGGTGGTTACTGCGGTGGGAGGGGCCGCCCACCCGGAGACAGGACTGTGGTTCTCCTAGAGGTGGTGATAAACCTGTGACAGGCCAGCTTGGCGGTTCTACAAAATCGACCTTTGGTCCTGAGCCCCGGGGGGCTCCCCCCGTGCCTGGCATCCTGATCTTGCTTTGGGGCCACTTGGAACCAACCTGACCTCTTTCACTGCTGCAGACTCGTTTCCTCACCTGGCAAACGGGGGCCGACGGAACAGGCGGACATTGGCCAACAAGCAGCCTGCCATCCTGTTGCCTCCGGTTCCAGGCGCATCCTTCACTTTCTGGAAAGACCTCCGTCTGCGGGGCCTCCTGGCGTTCTGGGGCTCCCTCATGGGGGCGGCCGGGGGTGGGACTGGGGGTGGGGTGGGCCTGCCTTCAGGGGCTCGGGCCCTGCGACCTCCCCCTGGGGGCCCATCCCCACGGGGGAGGCTGGAAGGGAGAACCAGCTGGCTCTCCGTGGCCCCCACGCCTCCACCTCCAGCCCAGAGCACTTTGCTCTCATGATGGAGGCCACGCCGAGTGTGTTTGCAGAAGGACTCGGCTTCCCGGCCGCCTGTACTGCGGGGAAAATTTTCCTTAATTATTTTTTTATAGCCTAACTTTTGTGTGAGAGGGTTTGTTATTACCTCTGCCTCGCTGGAGAGTCGTAAGCCCTCAAGAAGAACCATAAATAAATCTTCACTTAATATTCAAAGTCCGCAGGATGGGGTGATGGATGGGGGGTGGGGAGGCGGCCCCCCGATGGTGGCGGAGCCCCTGGCTTTCCGCAGGGAAGCAATTCCTCAGAGCTCCCTGTAATCAGAGCCACTTCCTACCTCTGCAGTTCGCGTTCCTGACTTTTTCATTTAAAACCCGGATGGCGACACTGTATCCCATTTATATCGCGTTGAGCGAGATGACTTGGGCACAGCCGCACGTGGGGCCGCCGGGCCGCAATATTTTACCTGGGAATCCGCCTTTGAAACATCGAAGAGCGACAATTGCAAAGACAGGGCCATGATTTGATCCCCGGATTCCGACGCTTTGGGGACAAATGCCTGGCAGTAGAATTAATTCTTCTTGAGGAATGAGAAAGCTGTAACTTTTCCTTCCGTTATTTCAAAACTGCCAGGCTGACTCTCCCAGGGCTTGAGCTACAGCAGGCAAAGTAGAAACAGAGGGGGCTGTGCAGGAGAAGACCCAGGTTCTCTTGGCCGGGGGGTGCTATGTGACCTTCTGTGAGTTCCTGCCCCTCTCTGGGCTGCAGTCGCACTACCCAGAAAATGGAGGGTCTGGACAAGAAAACGATACTTGTGTCACTCTTTTCTGAGTTGACACTTTGTTGAGCACTGACTATGTGGCAGGTACCAACTAGGCCTTTAATGTGTACAATCTCGATAAGCCACAACAACCAGAGAGACGGGTCCATCAACAATTCATTCAGCAAATATTACTGAGGCCCTACTGTGCGCCCAGCATGGTTATAGGCACTGAGTGCACAGTGATGAACAAGAGAGGTAAGCGTCTGGCTCTCCTAGAGCTTCAGTTCTAGAAAGAGAGACAGAATAAATATGTAAACAAATGAGATCATTCTGGTGAATGAGGGAATGGGTGCTTTGGAGACAATGAAACAGGATGGTATGGTGACCAGAGAGAGGTAAAGTGAGAGACTGATTGTGGCAGCCTCTCTGAGGAGGTGATATCCAAGCAGAGCCCAAAAGACCTGTGAGGATAGGGAGAAGCATGCAGGTAGAGGACACAGCATGTGCAAAGGCCCTGAGGTGGGTGCTTCGGACACCATAGACCTGCTCACTGAAAGCCACTCCAATCCTGCCTTGCCCTCTTGTGCCACAGAGCCTGGAAAGCTAAAGCAATATTTCTCAGGGGTCCCGGGGTTAAGGTCCTATGTGGGGGACCCCCTGAAGATGCCTCTGCACAGTCAGGGAAGGAAAAGGCAGGCGACATTTCAAGACGACTTCCTGGCGAGCTTGAGGGCAAGGGGGCCTCGTCCTGGGGTCATGGGTGCAGAGCAGAGAGAGGTGGTGGTAGAGGAGCCCTTCCCTGTGCCCAGCCTGACTGCCCGGTGGCATCACCTACAGGGCCTCACCTGGCTCTCTTGTGCACAGGGCCTCCGACAGCCAGGGACACAGCCCTCTCCCCCAGGGGAGCTGCTCTCAGCCAGTGACCCACCTGGGGGACCCTCTGGCAGGACACTGAGGTGCGTCCCCCGCAGTGAGTTCGCCGTGGGACTGAGTGTCACACCTGTGCAGTGGCCGGTCCTTGGAGCACCTGTGGCAGTGGCCAGCCTCCCTGTCTCCTTCCACACTCCCTGACCAGGCTTCCAAGCAAACCGCCTGCCCTCAGATCCTTCTCTCCGGGGCCGCGTCTGGGAACCCCAAAGAGTCCGCTCTGGGTCATCTCGTTCCCACACCAGGGACGCGGCCTCCGAGCACCCCCAACAGGCCCTTCTGATTCCACGAGCTGCGTGGATTCTGACATGGGCGGTTGAGGACAATGTCGGGGTCCCCAGATGTCGTCATGCGCATCACCCCGTGTTTACAGGAGGGCACGGAGGCTCAGGGTGGCCCCTCACGCTCCGGGCACCAGCCTTCTTCACCGCAGGGCCGGTTCGGCCTCTCACGAAGATGGATTCTCAAGCCTGGGCCCCGCGCTGGCCCAGCTGGAGCAGAGATCCCTCATCCTTTGGTAAATGTGCTCTTCAGAAGAACTGAAAAGGTTAATGGGGCTTCTGCAGGCTCCCGGCCAACTGCCAGGGAGCAGCCGGGGCGGCGATGATGTAGCTCATTAGGTAGCAGATAGATGAGGACCAGCGTTATCTTACTCCTCCGGCGAGCCCGCCGCGACAGCTCTGTGCTGTTTGCACAGCTCCCACCGACGCCCCGGGCACCTGCTCTGGGCCCAGGCTGGGCTGGGCTGGCGGCCCGGGAGCAGCTCAGCCTCTCTCTCTCCAGGAGCTCCCAGCAGACAGGGAAGGCCCCAGCCAAGATGCCCAATAACAGGTGACAGACAGACTCACCTGTCCCTTCCCACGCTCTCCTGCAGGCTCAGGCGGTAGGTTGAGGGGGACCAGGACAGGGACAGAAAGAGCCCGGGGTCCGAGGGGGCCTCCCCGAGCTGTGGAACCCACACCAGTGCTGCCTACCTCCAGGCTGCTTGCTAAGTGAGAAAAAAACCCTCATTTGTTGGAGCCGATGTTAGCTGACTTGGCTGTAATTTGCCTCCAAGATCATTCCTAATTTATAAACCCATGTACTGGCCCGCAGAGGGAATCTGAACACATTCTAGAAGTTTGAATCACTTGACTCACATTAGAAACATTGCGGGCTCTCCTCCTAGGAGTCCTCTGGAGGTGCCCCAGAGGGGACCGCTCCCTCCTCCCTGTCCCCACCCCTGACACTGGCACCCCCTGGTCAGAGCGCTTTACCACGTTGCCATATACACGTGCAGCACTCCACCCTCCCACCCCCAACACTGAGAGCTCCCGAGGCCTGGGGCCCAGCACGGAGCCCAACTTGGGGAGGTGTTCAGATGCTGTTTGTTGAACGACTGAATGAGGTGTATGAATGCACAGGACAGGAGACATGAGATAGGCTTCACAATCTTCTGCGACATTGTGGGTCCATAATTCTTAGTTGAAATCAGGGATAGCGTGGGCAGAATTGGGACTTCACTGGGTGGTGAGCTAGTAGGCTGGTTCTCTGGGAAATAAACAGCTAGGATTTATAGCATCTGCCAATTTCCCTGGTGTAAATGCTCCCACCACGGCCAGTTTCAAGCTGCCAAATGTCCAACGACCAACACACAAAGTCTCCCGGAAATGTGACCGTTGGCTCTTGGGGGCCGGTGCCAGCCGTCTCCAGCACATCACTGATTTCCACTCATTCTCCTTCCTCCCTTCCTTACTCCCTCCCTCCCCCTGCTTCCTTCTTCTGTCCTCGTTGTCTCCTCAAACCTTTCTTGAGGACCCTCCAGTGCCTACCGGGTCCTGCCGGGTGCTGGGACTCTGGCAAGGTGACGGCCTCTCGAGGAGCTGTGTCTGGTGGGGCAGGTGGTCCTGTGAATAGAAATGACACGGTGAATGATGGCACTTCGATGAGGGAGGCACAGCGGCCAAAGAGAGGCCCCTAATCTGGCCTCGCGGGGGAGGCGGCAGGGCCAGGCTTCCCGGAGGAAAGAAGGGATGTCTCTGCTGAGACTCCAAGACAAGCCAGCTCTGCCCGGCAGAGGCTAGAGTGGGGGTGGGGGGCGCTCCAGGCAGGAGGAACTGGGGAGACTGGCAGGGGAGGAGGGCAGAGAGTGGGCAGTGTAGATTCGGTGAGAGGCCTGGACTCGGTCCCAAGGGCCATGTTAAGCTATTTATTTTTAAGTGGGACACGATCCGGTTGGCATTTTAATGTGCTTCCCCCGAGCGTGGAGACGGGGGAGCAGGCAGGCCGGGGGGCGCTTCCTGATGGACGGAGAGTGGACGATGCAGGAGGTGGGGAGAGGTTGGCTGCATTGCAGGCTCAGGACCACAGCAGGCGAGGGGGCGCGTTGCCGGAGGGTCACCCAGCTCCGCCGTGCGACGGGTGCTGGTGCCATTTTCCAAGACTCGGGAAATGGGAGAAGGAGCGAGGTCTGCAGGAGGGAAGAGGAGCTCCTGTCCTCCCAGCAGCTCCTCCTCAGGGCTCTGACCCAGGGCCACGGACCCTTGCACAAGGCACAGCCTGCCATCGGCTTAGCAGGGGAGAGTTGGGGCAAGGAATATGAGGCTGATCAGAGGGGTGCTGGCCATTCTGAGTGCATGGGGGTCTGAGGGTCCTGACACAGCAGTGCAGTGACGATGCCCCGTAACGCCGACTCGGGAAACAGGAGACCCAGCTGGAGACATGGAGCAGACCAAGGCTGGGAGGACTTTGAATGCCAGGGAGCAAAGCCGGTCTGAAAGCCGGCAACCTGGGGCCCTTTTCCTGGGCCCCCCTGGCCAAACTCTGAGATGCCCCCCACAGGGTTTGTGGGGCTGCAGGGGCACTGGGGCAGCCGGCTCTGGGCTGTTTCCCTGGGCGTGGGGACACAGTCGTTTCCCAGGCCAGACAGGTACACAGGATTAATAAGGCTGACACGCTCTCCCGGGGGTGCGCAGCCGAGCCAGCCGGCTCTGAGTGAGCCATCCATCACTGCCCCTAACAGCTCTGCAGGCTGCCGCTCCCCCCGCCCAATTTAAAGCGAGCATCCAGGCCGCCAGCAGGAAGATGCCGCAGCTCTTAACCACCGTAATTATGAAGTCTTGGTGGAAAGAGATGCTTATCGTTCATGTTAAGTGAACGGGGCAGGAAGCCGATGCCCTGCCCGTGTGTGCACAGCAGCATCTGCCCAGAGACAGGGCAGCCAGCAAGGCTGCCACCTTCAGAGTGGGAATGGGAGGGGCCGGGGGCTTCTTAAAATTCAAAACCGCAATTAGTAATATGGACGCATCATCTTATTATTAAAAAGTGCGTCTTTTTTTTCCTGATCGTAAAAGGAATTGGTTCACTGTGGCATCGGTGGGAAACGCATGAATACAAAGAAAAAAATTACAATCCCCCACGTTCCCCCCCGGAGGCAGATAACCACGGTGGATGTTTAGCTGTGGGTTTTCACCCACAGCTGCGAGCACATACATTTGCTTCGTGGTGATGTTCCCGTCGTAGAGATGACTCATTGTATTTTTAATACGCAATTTTAAGTAAGCGACTAGACTCAGGTGTGGGGCTGAACTGATAATGTAAATGTCCTCAATGTGACCAGTAAATCCAATTTACAAGGGGAGAAAGGAGAATATTTCACTCACTTAAAATCTTGATGGACCTGCTCCCCTCAACCTAGCAAGATGGACCGTGTGTTCCACACTTCTGGAGCCCCTTGGGCGAGCGGGGTCGATGCTGGGAGCCTTGACGGGAGCCTCACCCTGGCTTACATGGTCCTAAGAGGAGGGGGCACCTCTAGTAAAGCCGAGGGTCCCTGGGGCTTAGAAAGACTGGGAAAGACTGAGGTTTGTGAAGGCTCCGGCCTGGAAAGGCATCCTGCAGGGGAACAGCTGGAGCAGAGGCAGGGAGGCCGGACCACAGATGAGAGAAGGCAAGCAGGCCGCGGTTCTGAGGGCTGGGAGTGCCGCTTGCTTTTCTTCTGGGTGCTTTTCGTCTTTTGTGCCCACCTCACTCTTGGAAGGATAAAGCCTTCTTCGTCTCTGTGGTTCCCGCCCGCCCCGTGCCGCCTCTTTCAGGAAGCCGCCCTTGGTTTCTCCGACTGAGACAGCTTGCCTTCACCAGGCCTGCAGCACACACCACTGTCGAGATGCCAAATTCCTGTGACTTACTGGTTCACACGAGTCACCCCCCCCCCCACCCCCAGGCCATAAGCCCCGTTGGGCTGTTTCGCTCCCCGTCCCCAGTGCCAAGCCTAGTGCCGGCACACAGCAGGGCTCAGCGCATGAAGGAAGGCCCTCACAGTCCCCACGACCTGCCAGGCCACTTGACGGGAGCAGAGTCAGAGGCATGGACACCCGTGCCCCCTGCTTGGCCAGACCCCCGCCTCTGCCCTCCCCTTGGCTCTCGGTTACTTTGTTGCAAAGTTCTGGGCACAGAGAGGAAGTTTCTAGCGATTCTGGCTTTTTGTTTCTTTCCTTTTTTTTCTGGTGACCTTTCCACGTAATTAAAAGGCAGCTATTCCAGGAGCCGAGGCGGCCGGAAGCAGAGAGGCCGCTCTCTGTGTACGTGTGCGGAAATTTATTGTCTGGAGCACAGAATTCTGCTTGAGGCTCCTTGTGCCAAAAACATTGGCTGCTTCCCTCTGGGTGGAAAGACCTAGAAAGCTTCCCCCTGCAGGCCTACTGTGCGCCCAGCACGGTCCGTGTGCTTTCTCATGTTGCCCCACTGGGTGGGGTGGTGGCCTCTGCCTTTTTAGGGGGACTAATCTGAGGTCACCCAGTGGCCCAGTGACATCCACGGGGCCGGTCTGCCTCATGTCAGGGGCAGCCAGGCTTGACGGAGCCACGGTCCCTCCCCCTGGAATTGGGGTTTGGGGGCCTCTGAAGTCAGGAACCCCGCGTCTCTTCAGCGTGGGCTCAGAGCCCCACGCTGGGTGCACAGCGCGGCACAGCCCTCTCGGAGCTGGACTCTCACACCCAGGCCCCCCTCGGCCTGCCTTTTGAGGGGGCCCTCCCTCATCTGAGCGCTGGACCTGCGAGGCGACATCAAGGGAGGGTGTCCAGCTCGGAGGGGCGTCCTGTAAGCAGCCCAGCCCAGAGCACGGGGAGCGCGACCCCCGCCTGGGAGAGCCGGGCTCAAATCCCAGCACCTACTCCTTTGCCAGGTGACTCGCGATGAACTGCACCCCCCCGCCAGGCCTGGGCCTGGCCTGCTCCCCACAAAGCGTGTGCACAGCGCTCTCCCACCCCACTCCCGTCTCAGAATCCTGGGAAAGTTTGTTTTCTGGATGCAAATCCTTCCTTGGCTGCGCCTTCCTGGGGCCCAGGCAGTGGGCCCCTCCCCGCCGTGGCTCGGATCAGCACCTCTGGGGAGCAGCACCCACCCCCAGACCCCGGCGCCAGGGTGGAGGGTCTGGGGGTCCGGCGGCCCCTGAGCCCCCTGCCCGGCCAGGCCTCCACCCCTTGGCTCGCTGCAGCCCACAGCTGCCGAGGATAATGTACGGGCTGGCCCAGGCCCAGCTCCCCTAAGCCACGGAGAATTGCAATTTCGCAAGTTCGTCAAATCTGCCCGAGGCGGGAGCCCAGAGCCGCATCTGCAGCATCGAGGCACCCCAGCCGCCCGCGGGCCGCCCCGTCCCCGCCCGCCTCCCCGCCGCTTCCCACAGGCCTGGATTAGGCCCCGGCAGCTGGGCTGGGGCGGGGCCGGGGAGCAAGGGGCGCCGGGCTGGGGCCGGGCCAGCGGGGCTCTGGGCCTCTGTCCCCGCCCGGCCGCGTGGCCCCTGGTGGGGAGCTGGGCCCCCCACCCCGGGCCTCCAGTCTGCAAAGGGGGCTGGGGCCCTCTAGCCCCGTCCGTGGGGTCCTGGAGGGGGCAGCCGCAGCCAGGCAAACCCGCGCCCCCATTCCAGGAGAGGGGGCTCCTTCTGACAGCCCTGGGTGGCTCTGAGGGGGTGGAGGAGCTCGTGCCACGTGGGAAGGGGCCTGGTGTGAGCAAAGGCAGGGACGGGAGGGCGGAGGAAGCAGGAATGCTGGGGTGAGGACTGATAGTCAAGGTCTTGAGGGCCGCTCTGGGGAGTACGAGCGACGCTGGGTCTCATGAACCAGCCCAGCCCAAGCAGGAGAGAAGGGGGATCTGAGGCCTCGACAGATTGTGCGCAGCCCCCTCCTCTGCATTCTCAGCCTGGAGACTAAGGATGTGGCACTCGGGGCCACCTATGCGGCCCATCAAAGCATCCGTGAGGTGTCCCAGGCACTTCCATGGCCAGGAGCCTGAGTGGCCCCTTCTCTAAGAGGAACAGCACAGGCCTCATGAACCATGGGGCTGAAGGGCCAAATCCCTCCCTCTAGTCCCTCCTGGACAGCCCAGGCTGCAGGGGCATGCACAGAATCCCACACAGAGACTTGCTTGCCTCCAGTGCTGGAGAGCTCACTACCTCATTGGGAGCCCATTCCTTTGTGGAGGAATGCTTGTCATTAAGAAAAAACTTTCTAGAACTGTTCTTGGGCCCCAGTGTATCTGGAGGTGGCAAACTGACCCTCCTGACCGCTTTTATCCAGACCAAGTCTCAGGGCTTCTTTTATCTGTTCCTTGTAAGATAGACTTCAATACCCTTCTCTGAACAAAAGTCAGTTATCAACTTCTCCCAGAACCGAGCGTTGGTGCCCAAGCTGCAGTCTGCAGCAGGTTCTCACCTCCCTAGCTGTGACACCATGCTCCTGTTAATTGAACCCTAGGCTGTCAGTGTCTTTTGCTGCTGGACGTGTCACGCTGTTGAGTCCGGTACAGAGTGGCGTTGGTCATTCTGGTGGTGATAGTGGATGAAGCAGGAAGACAACACATCCAGCTTGGAGAAACTGAGGCCCTGCTCAAAGTTACACAATGCATCAGTGGCAGGGCTGGGAGGAAAACCAGGCCTCCTGACTTCTGTCTGTCCGCTTAGCACTCACTTCCTCCATCTCGACAGAAAGACAGGCTTCCATCCACCCCCACTCCCTCCCCCCTCCCTCCCTCCCTCCCTCACTTCCTGAGAACTTCTCAGCTAAGCCAGAAGGTGAAGCCCACGGCCCTCAGATGGTCGTGATTACTGGTGGAGCAGTGAATGCAGGGGGGAGGGGACCCCGGCCCCTGGTCCTCTAAGTGGTCCAGGGAGTCAGCTGCGCCCGGGGGCCCCAGGGGCCGAGGTCCTGCACAGCTGACCTCGTCCAGCTCCTTCTGCAAACGCTGGGTGTTTCCAGGGATTGCTGGGCCTGCACATTCCTTTCTGTTGAGGGAACTCCCCGGCCAGCCCAGAGAGGAGCAGCTCCGGGAGGCTCCGTGGTGGGAAAGGAGAGGCAGCTTGCTTCAGGGCCGCTCAACCACGCCAGGCGCCGGGCCCTTCTCCCGGGCCCCACGAGGAAGCAGGCGCCACGTTCTCCTTCCCCGGCCGACGCAGGAGGCCATCACGGTGGCTTCCTTCCGGGACCGTTGACAAGCGACTCAGGTCACGGAAGGGCCCAGCTCAGTGCCCAGGGTCACCGAGTGTTCACTGAGTCTCTCTGCTATAGTCCCCGGCACGTGGCTAGGCACTGGCAGACCTGGGATTCGAACCCATGTCCACAAGACAGGGCCGCTCCTTCGTGGAAAGGGCCATGCTGTTTAGGAGTGGCTGCTTGTCCTGCATTGCCACCAGCCTGGTCCCCAACCTGGAGGCTCCTAGTGGTCCTGGGGACTCGGAGAATATGGGGCTGCGGCCCCTGCCTCTGTCCAGGCGGAGAATGTTCCACAGTGGGACACAGTGGGAGGCCCACGGCCCCCAAACCTGAGGCCCCCATTCCTCCCCTCCTTCCTTTCCCTCCCTCCCCTCCCTCCCCTCCCTCCCTCCCCTCCCCGGTCCCTGCCGCTGCCAGAGGCGGCGCGGGTGTCCTCTGGGCAGGCTGCTGCCGCCACCGCAGAGGGCTGGCCAGCAGCCCTCCAGTTTCCACCAACTAATAATTTTTACAAACCTCCAGACTCGTAAAAAAGCGCACAGTGGCCTGAACAACCTTGGCCAGGAGCCTTGTGGGAAAGCAGAAGGCACTGAGGCCAGGCAAAGGCCATCTTGGCCCGAGGCCCCTCCCTGCCTCTCCTCGGAGACGTCCTCAGGCTTCAGACCTGGCCACGTTCCCCGCGGCCCTCTGGATAAAGGTCACCCTGCTAACGTGACTCAGAGAGGCCCTTGGCACCGGCCACCCTGTCCCCCACCTGCCCCCCACATCCTCTGTCCCTCTCTCCGCTCGCTGCAGTAGGCTGTCCAACATCCATCTCTCGCTCTCCTGCTGAGCACAGGCCTTTGCATGTGCTGTTCCTTCTGCCCAGAATGCCCTTCCTGTTCCTCCATCAGGGATGCAGAGATAATGACATGTCTTTGTCCCAGAGGGGCTCCTGGACTCCTGGACATCACAAGCTGTGCCCGGGGACCTGGGAGGAAGCAACATTTGATCCATGTCTGCCTTGATGTCCTCCAAACAAGGGAAAAGTGTCAAGGCGAGAAGGAGGGCCGGGTGGATCCTGAGGGGCCCAGAGGCCGAGCTGAGGGGTGGGCTTGATCCAGAGAGCCCAGGCTGGAGGCCAGGGTAGCGGCCGGGGCTCGGGGTGGAGGAGAGGGTGGGTCGGAGGCAGGTTGTTGAGGCAGAACTTTCCAGACTGAAAGCTACCTGCCACGGGGGCTGAGGGAGCCCAGTGAGTGGAGGCTGGCGAGCGCTTTCAGGTTGGTCCCTGATTCCAGGAGAGGGGTGCTGAGTTGCAGGGCTGGGTGAGTGATTCCGGAGCTGCTCTGCGGGAGAAGGGTCCACAGGGCGAGCGCGTCCCTGAGTGGGAGCTTGGGCCTGGGCAGTGGCCGGGGCCTAAGGGCCACGTGCACACGGGCGGAGTTTCAGCACTGGGGGAGGATGGTGGCGGGGAGGTTGGCAGAAAGAGAAGGGCCCGGCATGGAGGCTGACCCTCCCTTGGGAGCAAGGCCAAGGACAAGAGCCAGGCCTGCAGACAGTCTGGAAGGGGTCTCAGAGCCCAGGGAAGAGGTTTCTGTTTTTTTGTTTTTTGGAGGAAGATTAGCCCTGAGCTAACATCTGCTGCCAATCCTCCTCTTTTTGCTGAGGAAGAGTGGCCCTGAGCTAACATCCGTGCCCATCTTCCTCTACTTTATATGTGGGACTCCTACCACAGCATGGCGTGCCAAGCAGTGCCATGTCCGCACCCAGGATCCGAACCGGCGAACCCTGGGCGGCTGAGAAGCAGAACGCTCAAATTTAACCGATGCACCACCGGGCCAGCCCCGGGAAGAGGTTTTAACAGGAGGAATGATCAGCTGCTGGGGCGGGCAATGACAGGAAGGGTGAAGGGTGTCCATCTGATTTAGCAACCTGGGGTCATGGCGTCCTTGTGAGGGTGGGGACAGAAGCCCCAGGGGAGAGCAGTGGCAACAGGGCCTGCGAGCAGCTCTGTGAATAGGGAGCAGGGGGCAAACGCCCCTGCCTGTAACCCTGGTGCTCCTGTGGGCTCCCGAGGGTGGAAGAGTGGCTCTGGCCCCTCCTCGCCCCTCCATCCACTCCATCTGTGGGTGCCGAGTCTCTACAGCCCCCCTCAGTCAGCTGAGGGAGGCAGCTGGGGCCGTGGAGAGGGGACACCATTGCCCCTGCAAATGGGGTGCAGCCACGTGCTCCCGGGGCGCGGTGGAGACCCTCCTGAGGCTCCCCTGTGCCTGCAGGCCGCGGCAGGGCCCCTTGGTGGCCGCCTCGTGGCCCCAGATGGAGAGTGAGCGCTCTCGGCCCGGGAGGCCTCTCTGGGAGCCTGATTTATGGGCCCGCCCCTTGGCGCACACGGCTCTGGCCCTTCTCTAAGTGCGCGTTCAATCAAATTAAAAGTGCCGGAGGTCAGAGGAGCCATCAATTACCTGAGCCTCTTGGCAGCTGTCCCCAGGCTGCATCCGCCCGGCAGGCCCAGAGCCACATCCTTCCTCTTCCACCCACAGAGTGGCCGGTGGCTGGGATGACCGGCCTCCAGGAGGGCCCACTGGCCTCAGTGTCCCCATCTGTAAATGAAAGCAGGGCTGGAGGCTTGTGCCCCCCATTCCTGGTTAAAGGGTCTTCCACACTTGGCTGTGGAAGGCAGGGGCCTGTGCGGGTCTGAGCAGGTCACCTGCTGCCAAGACCTCCAGGGAATCTTGTCCCATGCAAGGGGCCTCAAAGATGGGCGCCCGGGAGCGGGGCACAGTCAGCCTGGAGGCAGGGAGCTGGGGGAGCCAAAGCCCATCTCCTTCCCTCTCTGCACGTCACTGCCCACCATGCCTCAGTTTCTCCTCTGGAGACCTCTCTCCAGGGTCCAGGAGAGGGGTCTGTGTGTGAGACAGGCTGGACGCTGCTCCCACTTTCATAGGTATTCATACAACGTGCTTTGCATTTGCATCCCCGTGTTCACAGCAGCATCGTTTACAACAGCCAAAAGGTGGAAGCGATTTGATGTCCACGCATGGCTGAACGGATAAACAAATAGGATCTATCCACACAAGGGAATATTTTCAGCCTTAAAAGGAAGGAAATTTTGACACACGCTACCACATGGATGAACTTCAAGACGTCATGCTAAGGGAGACCAGCCAGTCCCAGGAGGACAGATACTGTACGCCTCCCCTCACTGGAGATTACTGGAGTCGAGGAATTCAGAGACAGGAAGTGAGATGGAGGCCGTGGGCCGGGGGAGGGGCAGCGAGTGCCGAACGGGCACAGAGTTTCAGTTTGGGACGATGAGAAAGTTCTGGAGGCGGATGGTGGGGACGGCTGCACAACAATGTGAGCGTACTCAATGCCACCGAACTTAGCCACTTGAAAGCGGTTAAGATGGTAAATTTTATGTGTGTTATTTCACCACAATTTAGAAAACAGTCAAGATTTGTATTTCATTGATTTCCTTAAATCAATGTGGTTCGAAAAGATGTGGGCTCCCAGGCGAGAGAGTGGCACAGCTCTGGTCTGCAGCCTGCATGACATTTTCCTTTCCTTTTCTCCCCTCCGGTCCTGGTGGTGGGTAAGAGCCACCTCCTTAGGGGATGTTTGGGCTGAGAAGAAGGCCCACAGCTCCCAGGAAGGGGCTGCCGAGCCGGGCTGCAAAAGAGACTGCAGGAGGACCCCGATGACACGCTTCCCGCTGGAAGCTCTCTGACAGCCGCCCACCTGGCCTGGGCTGGAGAGGAGCAATGCTTGGATGCCCTGGGCTCCTGCAGCCCCACAGCCTCCTGCATCATCGACACCTCATCTCCCTCACTGTGCGGCCACACCGACAGCCTTTAGAGAACAAACAGGTTGGAGCGTGATTTAACTTCCTAAAATCGAATGTCGTGTCGAAAAGTCACCTCAGGATGTCTGGCTGGGGCGGAGGGAGAAGCGGCTGCTGGGCCTGTGCTCTCTCTCTCTCGACAGCCTGCTGCAGCCCGCGCTCAGACCTCTAGTTTTGGGTTGAACCATATGAAACTGCCATCTCTGTAGGGCAGAAATGATAGAATCCAGGCAATTTCATCTGGTTCTTCCGAATCGAAATACCTAGGAAAATACCACATCAGAGAAAGAGAAAAGGAATTCTGCTATTTTCCGGGGAAGCGATGTTACCGACGTTCATGTCAGGTCGTTTGGCACCTAACAAGTTAGGAAAATATATGGCTTTGCTGACACTCCTCCCCCCGCCCCCCACGCAAGAGAGTCTGGGGTGAGATGGTCCCACGTGCCTTGGGAGACACCATGACGACCTTCCCCGGTTTGGGAATAATGATGGAAATGCGTGTGAAGAGTTGGGACCGCGTTGACGCCCCGCCGTGGGGCAGGCCCCCCGCTGGAAACAGGCTCCTGGGAACCCGCCGGAGAAGAGAAGCAGAGAGGCATCGGCATGAGGACATCGCGGAGACGTGAGCTGCACTCTGCAAAGCCAGGATCCACCTGCGCGGCGGCCAACGGGGCGACGCAGCCCAGAAGGAGCCGCAGAGGTACAAGTGGCCCCGCAGAGAAGGGACGGCAGAGCGGGGTGGCGCCCAGGCCCCTGGTGTAGCGCCGCCCATGGTGACCCGCCACGGGCGACGTGTCCTCAGGACAAGTTCGTCGGGGTGGTTGTGCTGTAGTTAAACACGCCGGTTTCGCCTCCCAGCGTGGAAGCTTCAGGGTTCAGTCCTGGGTGTGCGTGCCCTCCTTTAAAACGGAGAGACGGCTAAGGAAACGCTACAAGATGAGCAGGCGGCCGTCAGAGTGGCTGTGCCTTTGACGGCCATGGGTGGGAGGTGGAGACCATGCAGAGAAGCGGTGGTGGCCCGGGTTGGGTAGGAGGTCAGATGGGTGCTTCTCCCTCTTGTCAAAATGGGCTTTCGTGCTTAATGCTCTTGGAGCTTTTTATTTTAAGGTGAAAAAATAAGAAAGCTGCACGCAGTCTGTGCTCAGACTTGTGGGCTGGCTCATGCTTTCCACCCCTGCCAGGTATCCACTGATCCCCTTAGGACCCTCCTGGAGCCTGGAGGGGACCAAACCCTGCTGCCCCCTTCCACAGCAGCCCCTCTCGCAGTCTTGGCCCCATCAGACATCCGGGGGAGGGCGTGTGGTGGCAGGAGAGGGGACCTCAGAGCGGGAAAGAGCTGGCGGGCTGGAGGGACCCTGTGGGGGGCTCCTCTGGGGTGCAGGGCTCACCCCCAGCTGACTGCTCTGTCCCCTCATGCTAATGATGTGCACCTCCGCCACCGGTATGTGCCCCAGGCCTGCAAGCTCTTTGCCAGAAGGGGTCTTGAGTGCCCTTTTCTGGGCCCGAGGGAGCCCCCAGCCGGCAGCCACCTCCTCCTGGGGGGTCCTAGGCCCCCTCCTTTCTCCCCAGATACCTCGGACCAGTCCTTGCCAGGGGGACAGTGGGGCTCAGGCAGGCACTGTCTTGGGGCCGCCCTCCTGGATCTGACACTCGGGACCTTTTTACTTCTGAGAAAGACGGATTAGCCACGAGGGAGAAACGGGCCGCACCCAGAGAGGCTGCCAAGGATGGGGCGGCGAGGGAGCCAGAAGCGAGAAGCTGTCTCTGCTGAGCTCAGCTCTCCTGTGACTTCAGGGGCCCAGGGAGGAAGTCCCCATGGTGTCCCCCGATCAACTCGCTGTGACACCGTCTCAGAGGACTTGCATCCCCCCTACCAGACGGGGAGACCTGGGCGGAGGCACCAGGAGGTGGCAGATACAGCTGTGCGTCTGAGGACTGCAAAGCAGGGTGGCGAGGGTGGGACAGGGATGGTTCAGGACCTGTCAGTGGTAGACATGCCTGAGCACATTGTCAAACGTGGAGTGAAGGGTCTCTCTCTCGGGCAGGCGCCAGCCAGGGGGAGAGACTTTCCATGGCCCTCCTGTGACCTCGGCGTGGCCATCTCCTGCGGCTGCCTCCGGACTGGCTCCAGGAACTCCTCAGGAAACAAATCCTTGGCTCCGTTGGCCCCTCTCCAGGCCTGAAGCCCTGAGGACACCTGGAGACGTCCCAGCCTCGCGCTCTGCATCACACAGCACCGTTAACCGGACCTCCAGCGTGTCCTCAGCCACCTGCCTCTCTCCATCCCCACAGCCACAGCCCCACGTGAGGCCACATCCTCTCTCACCTGTTCCACCGCCCAACTAGCCACGAGCTCTGGTCCTCGTCTCGCATCCACTCAGAGCCGGGGCAAACTGTCTAGACCTCCGCTCTGACCCAGATGCTGCCCTTCACACAGCCCCGGCGCCCAGCAACCTGGGGGTCCAGCCCTCAGGCCTTGTGCACGGCCTCTCCACCTGGCCCTGCCTGCCTCCCGCTGCACCGACAGCTCCTCATGTCGTCTCTGTACTCAGGTCTTGGCATCCCCCCACCGCCTGGCTACCTCTATCCCTCCTGAGGCTCAGCTCACCCATCCTCTCCTCCAGGAAGCCCTCCCTGACTACTTCCCTCACAGAACTTCTCATCCACGTTGGGGCTTACTGTCTCCTTGTGACCTCCATGCCCACCCCAGTCTAAATGGGTTTAGTTCCGAGCAGCATCAGGGAAGGACTGATCAGTCAGTGGCTGTGAATGAATGAATGAGTAAAGGAATCTGTGGATGTGGGCTTAGAGGTGCCTCTGCAGGCCCTGGGCGTGGGAGAGGATGCAGCCCACCCAGCCCCCACTCCCCACTCCCCTCACGATAACGTGGGTCTCTGTCTGATTCACCACCCCGGCGCCCCCCTTCCCAGCAGAAAGCAGAACCAAGGCCTCTGGAGCTTGTGGCAAGGCCGTGGCGCCTGCCCTCTGCCTTTCCTCCCGTCAGCGTGGGCGTGACTGATGCGCTGCCTGGCCCCTGCCTCCCCAGCTGGGGGGGATTAATTAGCCTGTTCCTGGAGGAAGGCTGGGGCCGGATGTCTGGGGGGCGCCAGCAGGGAGGCTGACCTGGCCATGAGCTTCCCCAGGACCCTGAGGGCACACCGGGGTGGGGGCCGCGTCCCACGGGGTGGGGGTGGGGGTGCTCAGTGCCGCGGCAGCCCTGCCTGCTTCTGCAGGGTCCGTGGTGGCTGCCTGGGCAGGGACACCACCCCCCCCCCCCCCGCAGGGCGGCCCGCATTAGTATTCCCTGCACAGGCGCTGGCAAAGAAATGACTCACGCACTGGTTGACTAATTTGAAAGTAAGCTGTTTTTGCTGCGAGTGGGAAGGTTCAGTGAATCTTAAAAACTAAGCGATGGATATTTTATTCCTTGTTCTAGACCTTTCCTTCTGTGGAGAGGCGGCTCTGCCACGGTCTCCGTTTATGATAATAAAAACGTCTTTTGTTGGTTCACCTGCGGCAGCCACGCTCGGGGAACCGGGGCGAGTCGGGACTCCAAGTCTGGGCTTAGCTCTCACCTGCTGCGTGACCTGGACAAGTCACTTAACCTCCTCGGGAAGGAGGGGCAGCGCCTAATGGGACACATCCCCAAAGGACCCCCCCCCCCCCGCCCCTCGCAAAACACGCATTTGGCGATATGGGGACTGACGCTCAGGCTGGGAGTCTGCAGAACCAGGATGGGGCTCCGGCATGCCTGCCTGCCCACCGCCCCTCCTCCCACGGGGTGGTGGGCTGCAAAGAGGGAGTGCGTTTCCCCCAGAAGTTGGGGCTTAGGATATGAGGGGGTATTATCCCCCCATTTTACAGATGGGTAGCCAAGAGGCAAAGAGAGGTTAAGTAATTCATTGAGGTTACACAGCTGCGATGTGCAGAAGGTGGGGTCATAACCCCGGTTGTTGGCTTTCCCAGTTTAGGTCAACACCCTGAGTCAATGAGGTGGACGAGGGCCAGACCTTTTAAGGTGAGGGGATGGCTTTTATCTTTGTCCTATGGGAGGTGGGCCATCAGAGATGAGATCCGAGCATGCTGCAGGAAGCAGGAAGAGTCGGGAGTTAAGAGCAGAAGGTGTCCTGGCCGGGTGGTGGCAGAGGAGGGGGTGACGTGGTCAGGATGTGCCCCCAAGGTAGACCCACCAGAACTCTGGCATCTGTCAGGGTGGAGGTGAGGGAGTAGAGTCCTAAAGCAGACACCCACGAATCTGGAGTGAATAACTCCCCTCCTCCAGGGCCTGGGCCCCCGACATCATCCACACGCTGGGGGTCCCCCACCCTTGGCTTTCTTCATCATCGGACACACTATCTAGGTGTACTGCCCATCGCAGCACAGACAGGGGAAGCCCCTGGGCAGGTGTAATGCAGCCCACCTGCTGGAGCCCCGGGGAGAGCGTCAGCCACCCCCTCCTGCCTCGACTTTGCTCACCTGACCTCAGGAAGGCGAGTCACAGAGCTGGTCAGGGCCAGACTGTGAGCTCCCCTCGCTCTGCGCTCCAAGCTGCTGCGTGCAATGCCCTTTGTGTGCTGCATGACTTTGGGAAAGCTGGTCAGGTGTTCTGTGCCTCGGTTTCCCAGTCTGCACGTGGGAATCACAGTAGCAGCTGACTATTTTGTGGCCTACTCTTTGCACACACTAACTCTTCCAGGGATCGGAGTAAGGCACTTCTTTCAAGGTTGAGTAAATGCCTTGGTGTCCCGAGGACTCGGGACAGACACAGAGGAAGTGCTCCGTAACGGTTTGCTGTGATGTTTCTGTTTTCTTTTTTTCCACTCGCTGTGTGTCTTTGGGCAAGCAGCTCTGCCTCTCTGAGATGCAGCTGCTTTGTCTGCAAAGTGGTGATAACCATGGTCCCTGTTTCCCAGGGAACTCGGGAGCTCTTGATAAGGTGGCTCACAGAAGATGCCTGGCCCAGGGCCTGGCACCTTTTAAGAGCTCCATTAGGGCTGCTGCGACAATTATGAAGTGGCAGCGCTGGGGACCGGCTCCCGGCCCCGGGTGGGCTCCCGGCCTTGCAGCAAGCGCCAGCTTCCTCTGCAGCCGCCTCACCTTCCCTGCAAAGCTCCTTCTCTCTGGCAGGAGAAGGATGGGCAGAAAATGGAAAAACTTAGTCAAACTGGTGGATTACTTTCCCGAAGCCTCCCCCCGCCTCTCCGCCGAAACGCGAGCCAGAGATAACACCCTGGCAAATAGGTTTACTGAAGTCAACCCATTACAAGTGCGGACACGCCTGGAGATAAGAGAAGCCTGTGAGTTCTTAATATCCTGCCCGGCATGCGGGAGGAATAAATGAAGGACGGAGGCGAGACAGCCCCGGCTGCAAATATTCTGTTGTATCCCTCGGCCATCCATCAGCCCGTGTGTCAGGCAGTGTCTCTGGCCCCGGGTTTGGAAAATATGGTCGCCATAGGGATGGAGTCAAATGCATCCTTTCAAAAATAGATCTGCTTAAAATTCATTAACTTAGACAACTCCACCCGAAGAAGCAATCAATTCCTTGAACTCTATAATCATGCTTCGCCCAGGGATCTCTTCCTCAGTGTCGGTTAAGCTAATAAAGGCTGTTTGGGTCCGAAGGAAGGGGAGACGCGTGAGGACACGAGGCAGGGAGCCAGCCTTGACGCTGCGCCGCCAGCTTGCACCCAATTACTTCCTGATGCGTTTGTCTCTTGAGTGAGTCATTCATCACGCCAGCCAGGGCCAGGGGCCTGCTCCATCCCTGCCAGGCGCCGGGCTGGGGCCAAGGGTGCAGAGCAACCGAGAAACGGTCTCGCTCGCAGGAGCCTCAGCTAAGCAAGGAGATGCGGGATGGGCGTCTGGGCTCGCTCTGGGTGATCTCATCCTGCACGTGGCCGTAAATCCCACTCGCTCGCTGACGAGTCCTGAATTCACCTCTGCAGCCGGGACCTCCCGGCTGAATCCCAGACCCTGCTATCCCAATGCCCTCCATACATCTCCCTGGGATGTCGACAGGGCACTGTAAACCTGGTCTGCCCATGCACCTCCCCTAATCTCGACCCAACAGTTGGAGGCATCCTATGCCCATGGAAACCACGCGAGCCTGTCCTCGCCGAAGGCACCTGGGTCACCCAAGTCCCTCCAAAGCCCTCCAGAGGCCCTGTGCCTCCCTGGCCTGGACTCCTATTACTCTCCACCTCCCTCACTCCACTGCAGCCACCGCAAACAGCCAGGTCATGCTCCTGCCCCAGGGCCTTTGCATGTGCCCACCTTTTGCCTACATGCTTTTCCCCTAAACGGCCAGGAGTGAGGCTCCCCTTGTCACCTCGTCTGAAATTGTACCTTCCCGTGAGCACTTTCACTAACAGCTGTTTAACTCATTCATCTTCTTTGTTGGTCAGTCTCCACCAGCAGAATGTAAGAGCCATAGAGTGGAAGGGAGGGAGGGGCCTGTGTGGTCACTGCTTTGTGCCCTGGGCCTTACCTGGAACACAGTGGGCTCTCAGGAAGCACGCAGCGAATGAATGAACCAGGGAACGGAAGAAACTGGGCTCTCCCTCCAGACAGTTGTCCCCGAACCACTTCCGTGAGTCCCTATCACCGAGTCAGGCTCCCAGCTCCCTTGGGAGGCTCCTGGTTGTGGCTCTTCCCTCGGGGCAACATCCTCGCCCACTTGACAAGCTGGATGCTGGCCCCTTGGACCCGTCCTGCGTGCTGCCCCCACCCCATGCAATGGATGGTAGGGACACTGGCTCAGTCAACCGCCTGCTGTTCCGGGGAACCCCCAACTCACAATTAAAACCTTCTCTCTCCCCTGCCCCCCAACCTGCTCCCGCAGCATCAACCCCCACCCCAAGGCCCGGATGGAAACCTGGGGGCCCTCGGTGCCTCCCACCACCCTGCCCCCCGTCCCTCTTCCCCCCTTCCCTGGAGTCCTGGGCCACTGCTGCTTCTCAGCCTCTGCCCATCCAGCCTGCCAGACCGTCCCTCCCCCGGTGCCAGGCGTCAAGGTGGGCGCCGCAGCCTGTGGGGTGGAGCCGGCGTCCCCCGGGGGGCGGGGGTGGGGAGGAGCCGGGGCGGCGGAGCTGGGTGCCGCTGCTGCTGGGTAATGAGGGGCCACTTATGCATTGGACGAACCCCATTAAGATGAGCGGAAGTATAGCGCAGCCCCGGGGTGTGCTCAGCGAGCCTGGAAGCTTCCGGGCTGTGTGCCCCGCGCTCTCTGTTGATACAATTCAGTTCGATCCACTTAACAAACATTTACTCAGCGCACGCGGCTGGCAGAGCTTAGGGCCAGGCCCTGCGGGAGGCGCCCTGCCTGGCCCGCTGTCCTTCCTCCTTCCGTCCTCCTCCTCCCGCCCCTCCTCCCCCCTCTGCCCCTCTGCCCCTCTGCCCCTCTGCCCCTCTGGAGCTTCTCCGGAGACCCCTCCACCCGCAGCCTCTCGGGTCTCACGCTCTGCCCTATGCACGGGGTCGCCAACCCCGACAAGGGGCAGCTCTGAGGGAGGGGGCGGCGGAGGCAGGCTTCATCTGCATCTGCTTCGCTGGGGGCCGCCCTGCGATGTCCCCGGAAAGGGGCTTCCAGGCCCAGGAAGCGGCCTGGTCCAGGCACAGGGGTGGGAGGTGGGGGCCCCAGCAACAGAACACGGGACCCAGAGGGCAGCAGCAACCACAACAATCCCATAACCAGCGACCACCACCAGCCCCACAGCAGCCCGGCCCTTTGACAGCGTCAGCCCACACCGACCGAGTGCACAGACCCAGCGTCTGGGGCACCAAACGGGGACGAGGCCAGGACCACAGTGGCTGATGGCTGTGGGCCTGGAATGTGGGGCTAAGGACTGGGGCATCTGTGGACCGGCTGCGGGAGCTGCAGGAGGGAGCTCCCCTTCATCTTTGCCTCCCCTGGTGGGCCTAGCTCAAAGCCTTAATAACAATGATAATAGTAATAGTAATCAACTCTGACTTCATGCCTACCACACGCCAGACACTGAGCCAGGCACCTCTGTGTGGGTATAAACTCTCAAATCCTCCCAGGAGCCCCCTGAGGAAGGCGCGGCTATTATCCCCATTTTGCAGATGGGAAAATGAAGGCACAGAGAGGTTTAGTAACCTGGCCAAGGTTACACAGCTAGTGAGTGGCAGAGCAGAGGTTTAAACCTTAGGAGAAGGTGACACACAGAGGTGTGTGGCGTTGACGTGTGAACAAGCAGACTGAAATTGTCCCCACATGCCTCTGACAAGGGCATGGGTGGCCAGAGCCAAGCTCTGGGCCAGTGGTGGTGATGGCTCTCTTCTTCCCAGCTTGCCCCTCAGCCTGATGATGGGGAGAAGCGAATCCTCTTAGCCATCTGTGTTCATTCATTGGTTCATATGCTCATTCAGTCATTCATTCATCAAACAGTAAGTGAACTCCCAAGCCGTGGGGCTCTAGGGGTGACTTAGCCCCGGCCCCTGCCCTCACTGGTGCTGCCACCCAGCCGTCAAGGAGGCGTCCAGATGCAGCACCAGGAGGGCGAGGAGGATGGGGACGGGCTGAGCTCAGGCAGGAGAATGACCCACGGCTACTTCGTTCTGTTTGAGGGCCTCAGAGCTAAACATCCCGGATCGGCGGTGGGGGGATGCAGACACCCCGCGGCCCAGACTCACCCGCCCTCCACTTGCTTTCGCTCGTCTCCTCTTTCTCGCCCGCTTCTCATTTATCTGGCTGCCTGGGTGTCACCCCCCCAACCCCCCTAGAGCATCTGCAGAGGGACGCAGGGATGATAACATAAGCGCCCTCAGCTGCAGCGTTGTGGGCCCGCCGGGCGCCCCAGGGCCCAGCCACATCTGCCCAGAAGGCCGTCAGAAAAACTTCCAGAACTTAATTGCTCCGAGGCCCTATTTTCCTATTACGGCTGTGAGGCAGGAGTTGCGTTGGCATCCACAGGTCCCCAGTTCCATCCCCCCAAGTTCTCCAAACCAGACGCACAAACAACATGTGTGGTGGGGGCAGGGTCCTCATTAAACTGCTGGACGGGAGGGTTCGGCCTTGAGAAACTGGCCTCCGCGCCAGCCGCCTGTGTGAGTCACTCTTTATCGCGAAGATGAAAAGCGGATTTGTCTGTCTTATCCGTATTTCTGTCCTTCGCTCTGAAGCATTTTTCCCCCTCACTCTCTCTGAAAAAAAACAGCCACTTGACCCTGAGCTGGGAGGCCGGGGGGCTCTTCCTGCCCCTTCTCTCCTCCCAGCTTACACCTGGAGAGCAAAGCAGCTTTCCATGCTACATCCCGCTTCTTTCTGGATTTTTCTAAAAGTTGAAGGTTCTCAATTCTGTCGACAGAACTGGTCATCTGCCCGCTCTTCCCAAGGGAGGCGGCAGTGTGGCTGTGGAGGATTCAGGGCGGCACGGCCAGGTAGGGGGTGCCCATCTTGTCACAGTCCGGTGCCGTCCACACTGTTAAAAAGCACACCCAATGGAAAATTCCGTCCCTTGTTACTTTACCATCAAGCGTCTTTCAAAGCAACATGTCTTCATAAACACAGCTATAAATCTAATATCCAAAGACCCAAATCACGGGCGTCTCTTTCATCCACATAGAACCCCAGTGACGTCGCCCCCCAGGCTGGTTAGTTAAGAGTGAGGTGGGGTTGGCTGGGGCCCCCTTCCAGCGTGACCACCTCTTCTGGGCACACTCAGCTGGATCTGACGCTCAGATATTCTCGGCAAGTTCCAGTGTTGCACCACTTTCCCCGGGGGCGGTGGGAATGACTTTGAGGGCAGAGGTCTCCGACCTGCAGGTGGTCGGGCCGGGTCTGCGCCGTCCGCTGGCCTCCTCGAGCTGGGCATGCTCCCTGTCTAGCAGCAAAACCCTCCTTTCCAACACGTGTGAGTGGCTCGTGGATGGCGCTGCCAGGGGCCGGTTTCCTGCAGTTTCTTGTTGGAGAAACCACCCAGATTTTACCAACAACAGGGTTCGTTTCCCAAGGATGAAATCCGCATTTTGCACCAGCCTCCAAGAACGGCCTGCGCTGTTTGGGCAGCCACGGCGGACTGTGGACTTGTTGTGCCCTGTGAGACCCAGCCCTGAGCCATGTGCCAGCCCCCTCAGGTGCCGTGCGGAATAAACTTGCCTCCTTCTCACCAGCATCCTGTCAACTAGGGGACTTTTTTTTTTTTTTTTTGAGGTGAAATTCACGTAACAAAATAAATCATTTAAAAATGAACAATTCAGTGGCATTTAGTACACTCACAATGTTGTGCAGCCATCATGTCTACCTGGTTCGGAAACAGTTTTATCTCCCCCAAAGGAGACCCCCACCCATCAAGCAGTCACTCCCCACTCTGCCTTCTCCCCGTCCCTGAGACCCACCAATCTACTTCCTGTTCCTGTGGATTTTCCTATTCTGGACATTTCCTATAGATGGAATCTTACAATATGTGGTCTTTTGTGGCTGGCTTCTTTTACTTAACGTGTTTTCAAATTCCACCCATGTTGTAGCGTGTATCAGCACTTCTTTCCTTTTTACAGCTGAGTAATATTCCATTGTATGGATGTACCACATTTTGTAAATCCATTTGTCTGTCAATGGACATCTGGGTTGTTTCCACCTTTTGGCCATTGTGAATAATGCTACTATGAGCGTACATGTGCATCCATTATTTAGGGGGCTATTTCTCATCATCCCCATTCCACAGATGAGAAAACTGAGGGCCTGAGAGCTTCATGACTTGCCCTACCTGTGTGGGACTGGAGAGTTAGGACATCGGGGTCACTGCAGAGAGTCATGGCCACATAAGTCTGAATGTCCTCATCCTATTTTCCCTGCTTTTGAACTTTCCTTCCACACACCCTGTTTTGAATCCATGCTCCTTGCTCCCAGTTGCAACGTCATTTAAGACTTAATGCGCTTTTAAAGGTGAGCCAGGGATGTTTGTGGACTCTTCAGATCCCGTCTTGTCAGTGCTCCTGTGTCTCATCGACGGGGGTGAAGGCCTGGCCCTCAGACAGGCATGTGTGACCACTGCAGGCCAGGGGAGGGCGGGAAGCCAGGCCGGGGCCTTCCGTGCACATCTGGGGCTCCGGAGTGTAGCCAGGCCCCAGTGTGTCCCAGCTGGAGACCAGGGTGTCCCCAGTCAGCCACGGGAGCGGAAGCACTTCAGGCTCCTTCCTGGTGGGCAAAGAGCCCCCAGGGGGCGGAGGGCCGGCCTCTGAGCAAGGGTCGCAGGTGCTGCCTGTGGGAGAAGGGCCCAGCAGAGGAGGCCAGAGGAGGGCATGTGGTGGAGAAGGGGGCTCCCGGGGCTCCGGCAAGGGGGCCTTTCAGGCTTGCCCCGCTTTCCCACGTGGGGAAAACGAGGCACAAATTAGGCGGCTTGCCCCAGGTCACACAGCTGCTAGTGGCAGAGGTGGGATGGGGGCAGCTGGGCAGGAATTGAGGGGGTTTGTGGGAGCCAGGGGTTTGGGGGATCCCCAAGTCCAAAAGACACTGGGCCCCAAAAAGACGAACTTGTTTTTCAGAAGTGACACGAGCTGTGCAGACCCTGGCATATGACGAGGAGATGGGCTCCCCGTTTGAGCCGGCTGGCAGGCCAGAGCTCCAGCCCTGAGCATCCTCTGACCCCCCCAGCTGGGTCCCCCGCCCCGCAGAAGCGCCAAGTTATTCCGTCCCTCCGACCTTCACCAGAGCGTGTGACTGGAGAACACGGAAAAGCAGGACGGAACCAGTTTGGCCGTGTTCGTGCCTCAGCCCCTCAGAAGGGCAAAGTCTCACAACCTCCCTCCTCGTGAGTCTCGGCTGAGCGATGTTCCGGAACGCACGCCTGGGGCCCGGCCTGCCCCCTGCCCACCCTCCCACCCCGCAGCTGAGTGTTCTTCTTTCCCCCACCCCCGGCCTCGGGCACTGGGAGAACCCAAGATCGCCCAGAGAGCCTTCCCCGTCTCTGGTGGCCTACTTTGTATTTTTAACAGTTTTGTGGAGACAGAATTTATATATCATAGCAATCACCCTTTTAAGTGTATAATTCAATATTGTTTAGTAAATTTGCAGAGTTGTGCAACCATTACCACAATCTAATTTTAGAACCTTTCCGTCACCGAAAAGAAACCTCGTGCCCTACTAATTTGTTTTTTGTGTCTTCGCTGTTGGGGGTCCCTCTCCCGCACTCTGAATAATGATGGCCTCTGGTTGAGCATCGTGTGTCTCCCCAGGCCCTGTTCCCAGGGCTTTCCAAGGACACGCTCACATCTGTGTCCCCGCAGCCAGCTGGGCAGGCCTGTCGTCATCCCCCACTTGCACCCACGGAAGCGGAGGCAGGGCGTGGCTGAGTTACCCGCTGTAGTGGACGGAATGGTGGCCCCCAAAGACGTGTCCGTGGCCTGGACCCCAGATCCTCTGACTGTGGCCTCATTTGGGCAAAAGGTCTTTGCAGATAAAATGAATGGAAGGTTCTCGAGATGAGACCATCCTGGATGGTCCGGTGGGCCCCGTCGGGAGCTTCAGTGGAAAAGGGAGGCGGCCAGTGAGCCCGAATGGGGCCCTGGGCCTGGGGAGGGCAGAGGCGGCTCACAAGGAGCAGGGCTCCTGCGGCAGGGGGCGGTCCATAAGTCTTATTTTACTTTCTCTGGTTGGTCCTGAGTTGGGAGCAGCAGCAAAAGTTAGGGCAGCTGTGGGTTATTGATGGAGTCCCCGCCGTTTGGGACGATTGTCACAGAAGTCATTGTTCAGCATCCTGGATCGTCTCTAGGGACGGCCCCTGGCCTCCTACATTCTGACAGAGCAGGCTGCCCCCCAGGGCTGTCGGCTGTAGCCGAGGGGCCGGTCTCCTGGGTGTGTTGCTCAGGCTGCGGGTCAGAGTTCTGCTTTTCCGTGCAGTCTGGTCACTGTCCCTTTGTATATTTGGTCTTTCACAAGGGTCCTTGTAAGAAACCCGCAGAGGAGAGACACAGAGGAAGAGGCCATGTGAATTGGAGGCAGAGACCGGGTGATGCTGCCATAAGCCAAGGACGCATGGAGCCACCAGAAGCTGGAAGAGGCAGGAGGGAGCCTCCTCTAGAGCTTGGGAGGGAGTGTGGCCCTACCAACACCGTGATTTTGGACTCCTGACCTCCGGGACTGTGAGAGGTACATTTCCTTTGTTTTTAGCATGAGGTGTGTAGTCATTTGTTACGATAGCCACTGGAAAGGAGTATGCTTTCCCAAGGTTATGTGGTTGGTGCATGGAAGGGTCGGCTCTGAGCCAAAGTGAAGGCAGGTGGATGTGGGGCGGGAACAGCAGCGAGGACTCAGACCCTCTCTGAGGGCCAGGCAACGGGGCTCTGCCCTGGCTTGAAGGGGGAGACCTGAGGCCACGTGCATTCATTCGCTCAATGCTTGCCCAGATCCCAAGATGGCCTCGGTGGCTGAGCAGTGGCGTGGACCAAACTCGTCCTTCAGGCCCATCCCTGGCCCCATCAGAGGTTCCCTCGGTTAGCGCCCTCAGCCTGTGCACCTGCAAGAGCCCCTTCCAGGCTGTCAGCCCAAGGCTTCCTCCATGCTAACACCCCCCCGATCAAGGGGAAATCCTGCTGGCACGTCAACGTCACTATCAGCGGCCTTGTTTTATTCCTCCCCTCCCTTTATTCTGGAATGGCCTTAAAGTGGCTTATGAAGCAACACCAGCTTAGCAAGTTATCTTAGAAGGAGTCTGGGATGCGGCGAGCAGGGAGCGGGCACGGAGCGTGTATGCGGAAGCCAGCAGAGCTGTGTAGACGCCCACGGGCAGGCCAGGGGGTGGGTGCCAGGCTTCCCAGCAGGCAGAGGGAAGGGGTGAGGGCAGACGGAGGGCTGGGCTGTGTGCTGGAGAAGGCCTCGGGCAGGACAATGGCGTAGGGCCACAGTACTGTTTAGGACAAAAGACCTCAGGCCAGCGCTCCCCCCGCCCCCGCTCTGCCGGGCTGGCCAGATCTGGTCTGGAGGCGGGGATGGAAGATCCACCTTGGGTTGCCACTGTCTTTTCCCTTGGGAAGCTCTCCCTGCCCGTCACCGTGCCCCGCCTCACCCCCAGCGGTGAGGATGTGACCTGAGAGGCCCATCAGAGTCCAGGTTGGGAATTGATGTTCGCTCAAGGAGAGAGATGAGCTGTCATGAGCTGGGGGTTGTGAGCTGTGGTGACAACATCAGTGGGAGGGGACTGCCCGGTCCATCTTCCAGGACATCTCAAAGGTAGTCATCTGCTTCAAGAAGGAATGAGGCCAGGGCCCAAGGGAGAGCAGGGTTGAGCAAAAAGGAAAGGTGGTCAGACAGAGAAAGAGTCCCAATGACATCCCTCATGCTCCTGGATCCAGCCATGCCTGACATCCTGACATCTTCCTCCAGACCTCTCCCTCCGGAGCTCTCAGTTAAGTGGATCAACAAAGTCCTCACAAATTGCCTTAAACAACTTGCTGTTGCAAAGCACAACTTGGGCTCATGCAGTATCTAACATGGGAAGGATGGGGTGGGGGAGGAGTACTCTTCAAGTGACCACTTATTCCTGTTTCTCTCATCTGTGCCTCTGATGGCCTTTGGGCTGTGGTGGGGCCCAGTAGTGCTCCCTGAACCTGGGATCCCGTGTCCCTCATTGACCTCACTCCGTGGATAATGAGGCTAACACTGGGGTCCTGTTCAGGCCACCAGTCCTGCCAAGTGCCCACTGTGGGCCAGCACTGTGCAGGTGTGTTTTGGGGAGGGGCCTGTGGTACGGACCCAGACAGACAGGTACTGATCCATGGAGCTCACAGACTTCTCGGCAATGGTCACAGAGGCCCCTGCGAGGACACCGCGTGCCCCTCTCCCGCTGAGCAGGCCAGGGGAGGTCAGCTAGTGCAGGAATAAGAAAGTGATTTTTTTTCCTTAGAAAATATTTTCTTTCTTTAGCGAGCTGCAGAAGAGGAGATAATCTAGATATTTCTGAAGCATTAACGTTCTGCTTAGCTATCTTTGGTCCTTCCCCCAGAGTAGGATTTCTTAACCTTGGTTCTATTGACATCTGGGGCTGGATCACTCTCTGCTGGGGGCTGCCCTGGGCCGTGTAGGGTGGCCAGCAGCAGCCCTGGTCTCTACCTACTGGATGCCAGTAGGACGACCAAAAATGCCTGCAGGCATTGCCAAGTGTCCCCTGGACGGGGACAAAATTGCCCATTGGAGCAATGCTGTCCCAGGACATCTGCATTCACAGCTCCGGCCCTGGGAGATCCAGCAGAAAAGAGGGAAGAAAGAAGGTATTTTTTTTTTTGGTAATTTTTTATTGTAGTAAAATATACCGAACATAAAATTTACCATCTCAATCATTTGAAAGTGTCCTGTTTGGTGGCATTAAGTGCATTCACAATGTGATGCAGCCGTCACCGTTTCCCATTTCCTGAACTTTGTCGTCATCCCAAACAGGAGCTCTGTACCCGTTAAATGATAGCTCCCCGTCTGCTGGTGCCCTCCTCTACTCTCTGTCTCTGTGAGTGTCACTCCTCTGGGTGCCTCATGTAGGTGAAATCACACCGTATCTGTCCTTCTGTGACTGGCTTACTCACTTAGCGCAAGGTTCTCTAGGCTCGTCCGTGTTGTAGCGTGTGTCAGAATTTCCTTCCTTTTTAAGACCGAGTAGTACTCCATTGTGTGGACATACCACATCTTGTCTGTCCCTTCGTCCACTGACGGAGACTGGTTGCTCCCACCTTTGGGCTAGTGTGAATAATGCTGCTGCGAGCATGCGTGTGCACAGAGCCGGGACCCTGCTTTCGATTCTTTGGGGTTTCCACCCAGAGTGGAACTGCTGGACCATACGCTAACTTGATGCTTCGCTTTTTGAGGAACTATTGCTCTGCTTAGAAGTGAATTCTTGACTTTGGAATTTCAAAATAGCTTTCTGAAGTTCACTTGCAGAGGTGGCGGGAGAGCCGGGGCAGGTGAGAGGGCACGGATATTGTGGCTCTTGAAGGTCTCGCCCCCATAGCTGCTTGTGCTGCCCGCGCCCCAGTTCCCCGCCTCGAGAACGGGGTGTGGGGAGGGGGGACGCTGACTGAGAGCTGGTATTTGCCCCCGCAGGACGGGTCCTCGGAAGAGGTGAACTGCAGAGAAACAGTTGTACTTCTTGTGTACTTCTTGTGGGTCCGCCTTTACGGCTTGAGATCCGTGCCGTTACACTGGGCCCCAAGGTTCGCCACCGTGGAGTGTGACCACGGTATTTTTAGCCTGGAAATATTTGCAGGATGGGAGTTGCCCAACACCTACATGGACCATAAAATAATTTCCAGAAAGCAACCGTGGAACACCTCGCCTGGAGCCCCGGGAGTACCCGCGAGCCCTCCAAGATCAACACAGCCCCCGAGGCCCCGACAAGGAGCGCTGCTGTGTGGGGCCGGCCAGGCGGCCGGCAGAAGCAGCTCCGTGTCCCTGAAATGAGACCGGCGGTCTCGGGCCGCCCCCCTGCAGCCTGCTCCCCCGCGGTGGCCAGGGGCACGACCAGGTGTCCGGGAGGGCTGATACTGGCCGTCTGTGTGTTTGTTTGGGCCCGTGTTGACCGTGGCAGCACTTCAGCGGCCCCCACATCAGGGATCTGGTCTCCGACGATCGTGAGTCCCCCACAGGGTGGGGCCTCGGTCTACGTGGGCTTCTCAGAGCCCTCGGTGAGGAAGGCAGGGTGCTGCTCAGTTTACGGAGGAGGAATCTGGGCTCAGAGGGGGCCAGGCCAGGTCGGCAGGACCCTTTGAACTGGAGCCCGGCTCTCCCGCCCCAGCCCAGCCCTCCTTCCCAGTGCTGCCCCCGGGGCTGGGCGTCCCGTCTGCTCATTTCTGGGCTGATTTCTGTCGCTGCCACCACTGCACAAAGAGGCCGGGAGAGGCCAGGGTGGAGGAGCAGGCTGTGAGGCTGGGGCGGGGTGGGCGGGCGCTCCTGGCGATCCCCGCCTCGTGTCCCCCTAACTCCCCGGGGAGAGCCGACCTCTCAGGCAGGTGCTGGGTGAGGCTCAGCTGTCCCCCGAGCAGCAGGGCGACTTTGAAGGGAGGGGCTGGTGACGGACTAACTCTGCCCGATAGCTGTGGGTTTCAGGCCGGGCTTCCCCACTGACTGTGTGCCCTGGAGCAAAGCCCTTAACCTCTCTGAGCCTTTTCATCCCTGGACACAGGAGGACTGCTTAAGGCGGGGCGGTTTTAAGATGAGAGGTGACAGCATGGGGAAGCGCCCTCCTGATGCCCGGCCTAAGGTGAGTGCACAGCGGGGGTGGCGCCAACCTCCAGGGAGTGGGCCTGGTGTCTGGTTGACAGGGGGCAGGAGTCTGCGTGGGTCTTCAAGAGAAGAAGGATCCTGACGATACTCCAGGGCCGGACTCTCCAGGGAGAGGGGCCACAGGTCATGGCGTGGACACAGAATTCCATGAGAGCCGACGCCGACATTGCAGCTCCTGTCCCACCGGGCACCCCCTCCAGGGGGTGGCCCTCTTCTGATGCCACCTGTGCAGTTCCAAGGGACAAAGGGAGCCGGGGTGCCGAGCACACATCCTACCTGGAGCCAGGTGTGCCGGAGCTGGACAGCAGGTGGCAGTGGCTGGAAGGCAGCGGACGGAGGTTCGGAGGCTGGCCGGCGGTGCGGTGGAAGAGGTGGGTCTGGATGGAGTTCTGGGGTCCGGGCCAGTGCCCACGGCCAGGCTTTCCTCCCCACAGGGCGAACCCACACAGTGGGTTGAGTCTGTTTAAAGGGGCAGGGACAGGACCCCAGGCACTCAAAGTGCCTGCCAGCTTTCTGTCAGGCCCCTGTGCCCGGGTGCCCGCGGAGTCCCTGGCACCTCCCTTGGAGGAGGCGGAGGAGGCTTTGAAACCTTGTCTGCAGGGCTGAAGGAGGCGTGGCACCCCAGCCTCCAGAATCCCTGGGGCCTGGGAGAGCCGACGGAGAGAGGACCCATGTGAGTCTCTGTTCTCTCACACAAAATGGGGACCAAGAGACATACGCACTTGGCACCTGGTGGGCACTCAGCCAAACGAGGTCTCTTTCTCCTCCTGGGGAAGTAGGAACAAACCCCTCCCCTGCTGGCTGGTAGGAGGTTGTGGTCAGATGAGCTACAAGGTTTTGTTGGCGGTAAAGTGCTAAGTAGATGAGCAAATCATTTGATAGATTAGAAGTGCTTGGAGGAAAACAAAGGAAGGAAAGGTGACAGGTCCCTGAGAAGGGGAATCTGACTGAGACCTGAAGGAGGAGGAGTGAGTGTTTGGGGATCCAGGCAAAGGATGCTGGGCAGAGGGAACAGCCTGTGCAAAGGCCCGGGGGTAGAGACTTATCTTGGCATCTGAGCAGCAGCAGGAGGGCCAGTGTGGCTGGAGGAGAGAGAGGGAGGAGAGAAGGGCCATCAGGTGACAAGAGGGGGCTTGGGACAGGTGGGGGAAGAGCCGGATCATATGGGGCACTGGTTAATGCTGGGTCATGAGGCATGGTGTGGTCTGCCTCTCACAGGCTTGCCTTGCAGTGGAGACTCAGGCTCAGACAGGGAGATGGGAGCAGAGAGAGGGGAAGACATGACCAGATTCTGAACACGTTTGGAAAATAAAACCACTGGAACTTGCTGAGGGCTAGAGTGTGGGATGGGAGAGAATTGGGTCTCCTGCCTGAGCAACCGGAACACGGAGCGGGGCACTCACCTCAAGGGCCTGGAAGGCGCTGATGGGGTGGGGTGGCCGAGCTGGGCCGAGCCCACCTCCAGCTTCCCGGGAGATGGTGGCACCTCTGGCGGGCATGCAGAGGGCAGGCAGAAGCCCAGAAACTTCCAGAACCAGTGAAGTCGTGGGACGTATCACATATGAAATGTTGGCTGATGAAGCTCGAGATGGCTCCTTTCTCCATAAGCGTGTGCTCGGGCACACACACTCACACTCACACATTCTCACACTCACATCTGGATCATAAAGATGTGAATGTTCACAAGGTTGTTGGTGACATGTTTTCCTCTTTATACTTTTCTATTTTCTAAGTTTTCTACAATAAATGCATATTCCTAACATCAACCAAAAAAACCTTCTATTTTTTAATTTTTATTTATTTATTTATTTTTTTGCTGAGGAAGACTGGCCCTGAACTAACATCCGTGCCCATCTTCATCTTCTTTATATGTGGGACGCCTGCCACAGCATGGCTTGACAAGCAGTGCATAGGTCTGTACCCGGGATCCGAACTGGTGAACCTCAGGCCACCGAAGTGGACCGTGCGCCACTGGGCTGGCCCCCTCGTCTATTTCTTTCTTTAGAAGATTTCTATCATCTTAGATACAGAGATTCTGCTTTTGCAAAAACTGCTGAAAGGAATTCATCTGAAATATGAGAATAACGTCTAGCACAGTGATGACACAACAGAGCGGCTTCTCCTAACCAACAGGAAAACGTGCAACCCTGAATGTCCCAAATAAAAAGCATCAGCCAGCTGTGGTGCGAACTGTCATGTGGCCGTGGATACTCCGTGTCTGTTGAATTTGTATAAACAGAGGCAAATATTTCTGTACGGGAACCACGAGACACAAGAGCACAGACGTGGTCGGACCCCTGGTGGGCAAAACTAAACCCAGAGAAAATGAACAGAAAAAAGACTGGAAGGAAATGTCACCGTGTCAACGTTTTCTGTGTAGAGGAAGTACAGATGATTTTTTTTTTCTTCTTGATTCTCAGCCTTTTCTAGAATTTTCTTTAAACAGCATGTATTACTTTAAGAAAGAAAAACAAGTCCCAGGCACTTTCATTTTAAGAACCCCACCCAGGCTTCAAAGCCCATTAAAACACCAGCTTCCAGGCAGGACGGCTGAGCTCCCCCGCCCCGTCCCCCCAACGAGGGCGTGTTGTCCTGTCTGTGGTGCGTGTACAGCAGGGAGTCAGTGGGTGGTGGATTCATCCTTTCTGCCCTCGGGGGGCTCCTGTGGAAGCAGAGGTGACCACCACTGGGGCTGCCTCCGACACACTGGGGCGTGGCAGAGGGGGCGGGAGAGGGGAGTGCCCCCAGCAGGGCCCAGCTTGTCCCCCTTCTCTGCCCTCACCTGGGGAGCCTCCCCAAGGTGACAGCGGGCGTCAGTTACTGGCCGAGGCCTCTGGGTGGCTCCACCTGCCCTAAGCTGGGAGGCCGGCTCTGCCCTGCCCCTTACCCCTCCCAGCTGGCGCCTTCGCAGAGTGTCTGTCCTCCCTGCTGGCGGCAGCTGAGGACCTGAGAGCCACCAACCGGGCCGGGAGGTCCTGGAAACCTCTCTCTCCTTATTCTATTCAAGGTGGCCCTCAGGGGGCCTAAAATGACCCCGTGCGCCCCAAATCCCTGCGTGTTGGGAACAGAAATACGCTGGAAATATGCTCGCATTTGTGCAGAGAAGTCAAAGATCCGGGACATGTGTCACCCAGGGGGCTGGACAAAGGTGGGGAAATCTGTGCACTTCGGGGGCAGCCTGACGGGTCCAAGGCAGGGGTGGGGGATCTGGGAGCGGGCTCCTCTCTCCCTCCTCCTCTCCCTCCCTCCTCGTCCCACAGGATGGGGCGGCCTCCGGCTTCTCTCCTCCCCTCGCTGTCCTCCCACACACCCGGGTGCATCTGAGACCGGCCCGGGCGCCCCTCCTGTGCGCCCCTCCAGCCAGGGTGGCCAGACCTTGGCCTTCGAGACGCCAAGGGAGCCATTTGGCGGGGCTGTGTAGTGGCATGATGGGAAGTTTTATTGACCAGGCCCCGCAGTCTGGATTTTCTCTAACGCAGCTGTCTGTGCTCACTCCCAGGAGGGGTGAGAACATCCAGCCACCTGGCTGAGCTTGCTGGGAACGGACGTCAGGAGCAGTAACTGGAAGGCAGTGGGCCCCCGTGGGGGCCTGGCAGGGGGAGAACTGCTCAGCGGGGCCCAGGGGCTCCCACCCGCTGCACACAACTGCCAGACTCCATGATCCGTGAGACAAAGACCTCTGTTGTCACTGTCCCCCTCCTCGGTCATGGGGTCCCCACTGGCCAGACCTGACAAGCCCTGGGCAGCACCGTCCAATCCCACCTTCGGCATCCACAGGGCCAGTAGAGGCCGCCCCTTGCCGGGCGCCCCACTCGCCTCCCTGCCCAGCCTCCATCCGCTGCCCCCACCCTGAGGCCAGGTAGGGACTGCGCTGGGGAGGAAGTAATTCAGTGTATTGTCATCCTAATGCTTGTGCAATGAGGTGTGAAATTCTGTGTTTCCAAAATTTGTTATCAGCTGCGCTCCCTGTACTCCGGAGCGGGTGGCATTGAGGAAATTCGGGAGAAGCGGTGTGATTTCTGTGACATGAGTTATGACATGCTTGTGGCTCCATGGCTGGGAGGACTCGGGCGGGAGAGGGACCTATCACTCCGGAGAGAGCCTTCAACAGGCTTCATTAGGCTGAAAACGATAACGAATATCTTCCCCTCACCTGTTTTCATTCATAACGGCTCTCTCTTATCTTTTGGCCACACATACCATTCTTTCAAGAAATTTATACATACCAGGGAGAAAAACGGGGTGAGCGTGGGGTGAACAGAGCGTCCCCCTCGCCCCAGGCCCCTCCTCCTCCTGGCTGGCGCCGGCAGGGGGCGCAGCGGGCTCACTGAGAGAGGGGTGGGGGCCCAGGCAGGGACGTGGGGCTGGGGCCGCGGCCAGCTTGACTTTCAGGGCGGAGAGTCAAACCTTCTGGAAACTTCCAGGCCCTTTCGCCTCCTGATCCCTCCAGCTGCGCTCAAATGTTAGCCAAAGGCAGACTTTCTCCAGCCATCTTTCCCCTCCATTAGACAGAAAGCAGGGCAATGGGAGCGAAAACCTGGGGCAGGGTCTCCTGCCAGGGGGCCCAGGGTGGGGGCCGGGGGCAGAAATTACCTTTAACTTCTAATTCTGGGCTTCTGCCTCCAGGAGCCCAGGCCTCAGCCCCACTCTGTCCTCCTCACTCCCAGCTGGGCCTAGCGTGGCCTCACTGTGGTCCCCACTGTCCCCACTCCCTTTCCTCCCCCATGGCCGCCAGCATAACTGCTGGAGCTTTTTAAAGCTCTGGCTTTGTCTTTCCTCTTCTCAGGACCTGTCTGAGGCTGCCCCTCAACACTGCCCAGCGGCCTGGCATTCGGGACCCCAGCTGGGCAGCCCCTCCGACCTTTAGCCTCAGGGACAGCTGCTCCCCTCACTCCGCCGGGTCTCTCTGACAAGGCTCCCAAAATAGCCGGGCACGTCGGCGCCCTGGCTCAGGCTTGTCCTGCTGCCGGGAAGGCCTCCCCCTCCCCTGCATTTGGCAAACTCATTTGTACCCTTCAAGGCCCATCCCCAAGGTCACCTCCACTGGGAAGCCTTCCAAAGGCTCTGAGGCCCTGCCTGGGCCTCCTCATCACAGCAGCCGCTGCTCAGCCGGTGGGAGAGGGCCCTGGTCCCGCTCCAGGCTCAGGTCGATGGGCCCTCCGGGTCCTCCTCCTTTGGGCACTGCTGGCTGCCAGCTGCCCCGGGTGCCCACTTGGGGCACAGTGGACCTGGGAGTCGGTCCTGACATCGTTTCCATCTTGCAGGCCGGGCCTCCGAGGCTCAGAGAGGTCCTAGCAGCTTGCCCAGGCCCCACAAGCCTGTCTCTCAGCCTGTCTATCTATGCTCTTCTCTGCAACACTACCTGCCCTTTACGAAATCCCAGGTTCCTCCAGCAACAGGGAGTCCACTCCCCAGTCCCAGCTGGACTCCGTACCAGGGGTTCCAGTTCACCAGCTCCAGGGCCCAGGTTGGGCGGGAGTCCCCAGGACACCAGTTGCTCTTTCGCCACTGAGCACGCTGGGAGGCCTTCCACAGGGGCCCAAGGGGCAGGGGTCAGCCTGGTTCTGGTGCTGCATCTGGCCCAGACCAACCCTCGCAGGATAGGCTTGTGTCTTGACAAGCGACAGGGTTGAGGCAGGGTCTTCAGGTAGAGGGAACAGCTCCAACTGAGGGACCTTGTGGGCGGTGGGAAGCAGGGAGCAGGCAGTGGTCAGCAGGGCTGTGGCATCAAGACAAGAAGGCTGGCACCAGAGGTGGGGCGGAGGGGGCGTGGACCGGGAGGGAGGCCCTCGCTGCCAGCCTGGTTGCTGTGCAGAACGGCAGGGGTGTGACAAAGGTGCTGGAACTGGGTTTCGGGAGGGGAGTGGGCACCAAGATCCAGATGGTCTTTGGGTTTTGCCGTGACCACCCCAGGCACAGAAAGGGAAACTGAGGCCTGGGCTGGGGGGGCGGGTGCAGTGACGGGCCAGCCCTGCTCTGGCCCAGAACACATACATGTCCACGTGGGCCTGCTCGCCCAAGCCCGTGCCTCGTGGTGGCCCATCCCCAGCCTGCAGCCCCCTGCCCCCTGGGCCGAGAGGACAATGTGGAGGAGTGAGCAGCATCTGGGCCGCCTCGCTGGGCCCTCTGTCGCTTGTTCTGCAGTCATGGTCTTCAGACTTGCTAATCAGTCGGTAACTGCACACCCCGAGAATGTGCCTGTCTCGATTACACGGTCCACGCTCCAACTCTGCCTTCCGCCTCTTTCTGGGGACGCTCGGGGAGAAACCCAGCGGCCTCCCTTCTCTCAAGGAAGTGTCCCCCGCAGATGTTTTTACAAAGTTGGGGCCAGGGAACATACGAACAAATGCCACGATTCGTGTTTGCAAAACCCTCCCTGCCAGCTTCTGTCTTGAGAAGGGGGGGCTAGGGGAGGCGGGCAGATGTGGACCCCGGGCATGTGGCCAAGCGCTCTGTTCAGGGCAGTGTTCCCCATCGCAGGCGGAACTAAGCAGCATGCAGGACCGGGGAAACTCCGTGACCATCGGGGGCTCCGGGGTGCCTGCGGGCCAGCCCACTGGCCAGTCATCGCCCGGCCGCCCCCAAGCAGGTGGCCTGGCAACGCAGATGGGGGGCACCCAGTTGGGGGCTCCCCTACCCTTGAGAGAGGCTCAATTACCCCAAAGGTCAGCGGGCATGTTCCTAATTATTGTAATAACAACAATTCGTAGGAGTGTTGATTGCGAGGTCCCAGTACTCTCGCTCCTAACCCAGCCGCATGGCCTCGCCAGGGCCTGAGAGGGGGTACGCAGGGCACAGGCCCATAGCCCCATCTTACAGATGCGGACACTGAGGTCCAGTGGGCTTCAAGACACCCGTTCCAAGGCACCGGCTGGGCAGTGGTGGGTGGGACCAGGCGCTGGGTTTCCGACTGTTAACTTTGGAAGTGAAGTTGGCATGGGCATCAGTCCAGTGGGGAGGAGGTATCTTTAGGGCTGTGGGGGGAGGGGGGGTCCTTGAGGTCACATATAGATGGTGATCTCTATGGTTTCCTGCAAAACCAGCCCTGCTCAGGGAGGCCTGGCCACCCACCTCCTTTGTGACATTTATTGGGACACTCTGAGCTGACTGGGGGGTTCTCCCACCCAGGCTCCCACAGAGCGGAGGAAGACTCTTGTCCCCAGGGAGTAACCTCCAGCAGCAGGGGACCCTCCTGTCCCCGAATGACCATGTCCCAGGCAGGACGAGGAGCAGGAGGCCCAGGGCAGTCTGGTGGGGGTTTGGGCTGAGGCTTAAAACCATTGGGGGTGGCGGAGGAGGAGAGCAGCGAAGGAAGGCATCCTCCCCATGTCCTGTGGGGAGCAGAGCAGCCTGGACGGGTCCACCAGGGTCCACGTGGGACCGCCAAGATAGGCCAGGCTCAGAGAGAAAAGATAGCAGACTGTGGGGTGGAGAGACAACTTGCTGACACCCCCAGGGTCTGGGTAAATGGCTGCAGTGAGCCCTGGAGCCAAGGAATAGGAGAGAGAAAAAGTGAAGTGAGGGGCCTTGTGGGACCATGACAGAAAGGATGGAGCAAGGGACATGTGAGAGTAAGGAGCTGAGCCTCTGGCAACAGGGGGCCCCCGAAGAGTCAGGAGGAGCTGCCACTGGGGGAGATGGGAATAGACCCACTTCACCGCCTGACCCTAGGAGAGCCATGCGCATCTGTGAGGGGGCTGCCTGGAGGAGGTAGCAGGTCTGAGATGCAGCGGGCTGCAGGAAGGTGTGTATGGAGTGGACCTCCTACTGCAGCCCCCCGGGGGCCGGTGACTCCCTGGCCCGCTTTCTGGGAGCCGGCTACGTTGCTGTCCTGCGTTTGCAGAGCGGAGCCCGGCTGAGGGAGCCCCAGGAGGGAAGGCCCTCCTTGGGGTGGAACGAGCCGTGGAGGCTTCTCTCTGCAGCCTCAGAGCAGCGTTTTAATTAGTCAAGTTCTCAATCATTTTTACTGTTCCCCACGCACGGAGGGTTTATTAAAAGCCGGGCCAAGTTAAAAATACTGGTGACAGGGATGTGCAGGAGGAGGGAGTCGCCAAGACAGGCACCCTGACCACGAGGAAGCCGGAGCAGCTCCTCCCGAGGGAATCCCTGAGCACGTCCTGTCTATGCCCCAGCTGGAGGGAGGCAGGGCGGCCACCGCAGTTGCGCCAGTCCGGCTCTGCCTGTGCCGAGTGCAGGGCGGGACCAGGCCTCTAGCCCCTCGGTGCCAAAAGGCATGGGCACAAGGGCAAGGTGCGGCCCTCTCCTGAAGGCACCCCAGCTGCCCGCTCCCCTCCAGGAACTTCCAGTCCATGGGGAATGTGTGTGGTGCAGGATATACGCAATCAACCAGCCGCCAGCCTGGGCAGAAGCCCTCAGGGTCAGGGGCAAGGAGTCTGGGAGGTGGTTGTGGAAGTGCTCCTGGAGGAGGTGGCACTCGGCACGGGATAGGCCTGAGGGGTGGGCACAGGGTGGACATGTCAAGTGAAGCCCAGCATGAGCCAGGGCAAGGAGGTCAGAGAGTGTGGGCATTCGGGTGTGTCCTGCTCAGGAACAGGCCTTGGGGGCCAGGATGAGGTATTGGCCTTCATGTTACAGGCACCGGGGCAGTGCCAGTATCAGGGAAGCATCTCATGAGTGAAGCCCTCAGTGCCCTCCCCAGGAATGGCTCATGCCTCCCAGAGGGTTCCAGGTCCATGGATCCGGGGACACTGAGCCCAAACCCACCTGCTCCACCACCTTCCTCAGAGAGAGTGAACAGGAGGGCTACCATGACTCTTTGTCGGGGGCCACTAGATGACTGGCTCCTGGCTGAAACTAAACTGTCATCATTGTCACGAGACAAGCATTTGTGTCTACAAAGATTGGCATCATGCCACACACAATCCTGGTTACCAGGCCTCAGTTTACCCATATGATGAGAGAAAGAACTCTCCTATCTAATGTTCCACAGTAGCATCCACCCAACCATACATCCATTCATCCATTATCCATTCATTCATCCATCCATTCATGCATTCATCATCCATCCATCATCCATCATCCATCTATCCATCCATCCATCCATTCATCCATTCATAATCTGTTCACCCATCTATCATCTGTCCATCATCTATTATCAGTTCATCCATCATCCATCCATCATCCATTTCACCCATTCATTCATCCATCCACCCATCATTCATCCATCCATCCATCCATCCATCCATCATGTATTCACTCAACAAACATGCCCTGGGCCCTTGCTACATGGCCAGGACACAGAAGAGAATCAGACATGCGCTGAGGCCTCCAGAGCCTTCCCACCACTTTCCACTGCATAAAGTGGCTCACTGGCATCTAAAGCTGAGCATGACAGAGGCCGAGTTCTGAGGAGTAAATAAAATCAATGTGAAACCACTTTGAAAGTTAAAAGCACAATTAACGCATGTGTTCCGCCTGTAAGGACAATTGTTGAGTGCTTCCCAGGGCCCAGGCCACGAGGTGGCTTCCTCTTTGCAGTGTTTGGGAATGGGAAGGGGCAGCATAGAGCGTCTGCCACGCCCCAGATGACTGCGGGACACAGTCATTCAATTACTGCTGTCTTCCATTAGTGGAGGTGTCGGTTCAGACCCTTGTCTCTCCACCAGACCAGGAACTCGCAGAGGAGGGAGGGCGAGTTATCCTTACTCAATTAATCAATTACACCCTTGCTCAGCATCTGCAGCCTCTCCACCTGGAAACATCCTCGAGTCTCTCCCATCTTTAAATGCAGACACACACAGATGCACAGAGACAGACACACACACAGACACAGACACACACAGATGCACAGAGACACACACAGAGACACACACAGACACATACACAGAGACACACACACCATTTTGCAAAATGAAGCTCTTTGCTGCCTCTCCTCTCTCTTCCTGTTCACAGCCCCGGTTTATCTCCTCCAACACCTCACCTCCTACTCGCTCCACAGCCCTCTGCAGCCTGCCCTGTTCTGCCCCAGAGGCACCCACATAACCCGCCCCGGTGGCTGCCTCTCCGCCTTGGTCTTAACTGACGTCCCAGCAGCATTGGGGACCAATGGCCACTCCTTCCTCACTCTCTTTTCTCTGTTGTTCCCTGGGATTCCTCTCTGCTTTTATAAAGATGAAGATTTGAGAGTGTTCAGGGATGTCAATGAAGGAGCCAGTGGGACAAAGGGAGCTGGAGGGGTAATGGGGTAACAAGATGACAGGAAGCTGCCGGCTCTGGTCCCCACCTGTTTTCTGGCAGCTTCTGTGTCCTCTGTGAACTCTTCTCCTTTCCTATTCCTTAATGCTGCGGCATGATGGGGCTTCCTTCCCCACCAAATCTCATCATTCCCCTCCACTCTCCATCACGGTGCACTGCCACCCCGGGGGCACGGCTCCCAGCCCTGAGCTCCCTGCCAAGTCCCAGCTGCCGTCCTTGCATCTCAGACTCCACACAGCCCATGCCCACCTGCACCTCTCCCACCCCGGGCCATGCTCCTCCATCCGCTCGAGCCATCGTGGTTGCAGGCTGTGACCCAGGCAGCGGGCCATGTGCACGGGTGAAAAGTCAGAGCTGAGGAAAGTCACATGGGGAAACTGAGGCCCCAGAGAGAAAGGCTTGGCCCAAGATCACCCAGGGCCCCACCCAAATCCTCACCCTGGCCCACAGCAGGGGTTCTGCCCATGTGGCATCCTCACAGATGCCAGCCTCCCCTGCCCAGGCCGAGGATGTGTCTCAGCTCATGTGGAGGTTTGGGGGCTCCCGGCACGTGTGGCCTGGTGAGGTCCTTCCATTCCAGAAGCCGGCAGCTGGGCACTGCTTCAGGCCAGAATGCACCCCAGTCAGTGAGGGCCTTGGGCATGAGGCCTGGGCTCCAGCCCGGGGACCTGGGTTCAAATCCTAGTTCTGCCCCAAAGAGGCCTCTCCAGCCTCAGTTTCCCTGACTGAGAAGGGGACAGTTGGGTTTGATGATGCTGTAGGTTGTGTGGGCTCTTGTCCTTTTGTCCTTCTGCCCTGCTCTGTGCCCCTGGAAGCCCACCCACACACCTGCGACAGCTGTCTGCCCTGTGCTCCCAGCTGGATGAGGTCCGGGACAGCCCAGGCCAGAGGGGTCCCCGTGGACTGGAGCCTCCTCCACCAGAGGTGGCGCTCAACCCCACCCTCTCCGCCGGCTCTCTCAGCTTCCAGTTGGGGCGCCGGCCTCCCCCCTTGCCCCATAAGCCCCCGGGGGGTGCCTGGGCCTGCTGTTACCCCTCCACTTTCCTCACACCCCACCCACATCTCTGTAAATAGCCCTTTATTAAACTCTCTCCACATTCACCATCTTGTGCGTGCCATCTGTTTCCTGCTGGGACCCTGCCTGAATCCTGCTAGCCTCCCCAGCCCTCGGGTTCAAGTCTCCTTGTTAACTCAAGCTGTCAGGGGGGAAGGACGAGCTGTGCACAGATCCCCAGGAGAGGATCAGAGGTGCTGGATGAGGGTGGTGGGCCTGGAGGACAGCGTTCAAGGAACCCGGATGGCGACGGACCCTGCCCGTCCCTTGGCAGCTTGCCCAGAGCTTCCCCATCCTGCCTGTATCATCGAGACCCTATCTCAGAGGCGTGGCAGGACCGGACCCTGAGCACCTCCTAAGGCCCAGTGCGGGGCAGGGGCTTCCAATTCATACCCCTGCAAGACTTCTCCAAGGAGAGGTGCAGCTACAGCCCCCCAGGGGAGTGGGCAGTGGCCCAGGGAACCTGAGCCAGCTTCCCAAGCTCACCCACCACCCACCCCAGTGCCCCTCCCTTCCACCTCTCCGCCTTGTGCAGAGAAAACACAAGAAAACAACAAATGCAAGATTGCTTCCCCATCTTCTTTAGTAAGCAGGAAAAAAAACCCAACCGGGGTGAGAACGTGCTGGCGGGGTCCCCTCCACGCCCGCCTGGATCAATGGGGGTCCGGTTGCGGGCCGTGGACAGCGCAGGCTGCTGCCCACCGCTCGTGGAGGGAAGGCAGACGGAAGTAAAACACAACCAGAAATAATTGGCCCATCAGAGAGAAGCAGCAGAACGGCGCTGAAAAGAAGCTCCTCTGCAGGCTGGAGGCAAATCTTCGCAGGGAAGAGGGGCTCCCCGGCCTTTGAAAGACCATTTCCCATCCCCAAGTTGCCCCCATTCCTGCCAAGTGCTTCCTCATCGATTCCCCAATAAGATGGTGCAATTCATTCTGCAAATACTTAATGAGAACCTGCCGTGCACCTAACTCTGAGCACGCAGCCTGCCAGAGCTGGGATGGGTTTGGGTAGGACGGGGCCCCTTCCTCCCTCCCTCCTTCCCTCCTTCTTTCCCTCCTTCCTTCTTTCCTTCCCTCCCTCCTTTCTCCCTCCTTCCCTCCCTCCCTCCTTCATTCTTTCCCTCCCTCCCCCCTCCCCCTTCCGTCCGTCCTTCCTCCCTCCCTCCCTCTCTCCTCTCTACCTCCCTTCTGTGAAGAGTTTAAGTAGGGCTGTGCTCTGGACAAACATGCATTTAGAAAACTTCTCTCTGACTTCTGCCCTGAGAAACCCCTGGGAGTTGGGAGGCCTGGAGTCTGGCGGCTTGGACCACGGTGGTGGGGCTAGGACAGGGGTAGGGAGTGGCTAGGAGGGCCCCTGGGGAGGTGCAACCCCAGGACTTGGGGCCTGCGTGCACATGGACAGGGTGAGGCCAAAGGAGGAAAGAGTTCGAGTTGGCCTGGGCAGCTGCAGGGTGGCCTGCAGGATGACAACGGGGGTGAGCATTTGAGAGGGACCTCCAGGGAGATGCTTCGGGGGCAGTGGGGCTCCCAGCTGGGCACCAGCTTTGGAGCAAGAAGTCAGAGAAAGCTGGATTCCACGGTAAGGACCAGCCAGTGGCTAGGCAGGCCAGAGGCCAGGGCAGGAGGAAGAAGGGGAGAGAGTGAAGAAGGAGAGAAGGCGGTCAGCCCCAGCAGGCAGCCTTGTTTTCTCAAATTCCCTCACACCGAAGCAGTAAAGTGAGGACCCCCACCCCCCAGTCCCAGCTAGACTCCTATTCTTGCGACATGATGTTTTCTGTTTTGAGTCTGTGGGCTTTCTGGTCAGATCCCTTTAAATGAGGAATCCCAGGGGTTCCTCAAAGCACTGTTTACCATCAACTTTTGCAGTCACCCTGTGGGGCTCCAGGCCCCAACATTCTAGTCTTGCTCTGCCAATGATTTGCTGTGTGACCTAGGGAGAATTGCTCAGCCTCTCTGGGCCCCAGCATCAAGTTCTGTGTCTCATAGGGGAACCCCACAGGTGGAGAGAGAGGAGGAACTGACATTTCTGTGCAGGGATCAAATTAAGGCCCATCGTAAAAGGCCAAACTTGAGCATGGGTACCAAGCAGCCCCGTGTGTGTGTTAGGTCGGGGGAGCTGGGGTCTGCTGGGCTCGGCTTCGCCTGCCCCCCATCCCTAGCTGGAGCGTGGCTGAAGAAAGCCAGGTAGGGCCTCTGGAGGCGCGCAGCATCACCATAGGAACAGAAGCACGGAGAGCAGCGCGGAGGAGCCAGGCGCTGGGGGAGGTGGGCAGGGGCGGGTGACAGTGAGGGGCTGCTGGCTGTGGTCTCAGTGCAGCTGCTCCTACCTTCCACATTCCCAGTAAAAGAACTGAGAGGCCCTGCTGGGGAGAGAACAGGGTTGGGGCACCACTGTCCTCTCAAGGATACTCTCCCCAGGAAGCCCAGTTGAGGGGGTCAGCAACCCATGGAACCCAGAGATCAGAGGTAGCGAGAGGGCACGGGCTGGAGAGGGCCACACGGCTGAGACCAGTTGCTAGGACACACGATCTTTCCGAGGGGCCCATAGTAACCCTCCGAGAACACTCTGTGCCTCGTTCATTTATTCATTAATTCACTTAATCCACAAACACCTCGTGGGCAGCCCTGCAGGGCTGAGCAAGACGCTCCTGGCCCCGCCGAGGTCACACACACGTGCAAAATCCATTAACACCAGGCGAGAAGACGTCAGGCGAGAAGACGTGTGTTCGTGTTCGGGGTGGATGGGGGTGCTGGGAGTGGCTGGGAGGAGGCCACAGGCTCCCCGGCTTCCAGTCTCAGGCCAGGACCCACCCCGGGCAGGGCAGGGGCTGGGAGGACCTCAGAGGAGGACTGCAGGGAGGAGTGAACCCCTGGCGCCCTGAGCTGTCCCAGGGCCCTGCTTGGGGTGTGGGGCAGCGCCTTCCTTTGCGAGGGATCCCTAATGCCCAGGATGGAGTAAGACGCCGAAAACACTCTTTTGAATAAGATTGAATGAAAATGCTAATGCTTTCTTACAAATAAGAGAATAAATATAGTACAGGAACATCTTAGATTCCTCGAGAGCTGTGTGTTTCCACATCCCTAAACTTGACAGGTGCGGCAGGCTGAACCGTGGCGCGTGGTTTCCTATTTACAGACCCAGACACGGAGACGGAGAGAGGTTATGATTCTGCCAAGGTCGCCCCGAAAACTCCTAAGGTGGGGCCAGGATGGGGGCCCTTCTTCCCGGGGCTCAGGGCTCAAGAAGATGGCTTCTTCTGTGGCTAAGGAGATCTCCTGTTTCTGCTGGACCACGGGGCACTTTGCTGGCGCCTCTGAAGGTTCAGCTGGCCGGGCCCTCCTGGGACGGTGGCAGGCGGGCACCACAGGGATGGGTGGGGGTGGCTCCGCTCCACTCCCGGGACTCCGCACAAGTTTGGGCAAGATGTGTTCGTTGGTTGACCCGGGTATGAGAGAAGGGGGATTCATGTTCTCTGGACTGTTTGCCAGCATAGGGGAGGCCATAGAACATTCAAGAATAGTTAAGAGGGATTTATATCCAAAATGCAGAAAGTTTTGTCACTTTCTTTCTCCAGTCTAACTCTGCCCCCGTCACAGTGAACAAGCCACACTCTAACCATCTCACCCGTGCACGTGTGCACACGGAAATCCTGTGACGGTATGCCCTGGAGAACTCCTATGCACACCCTTGCACACACAGCTGGACGCCCCTCCAGGAAGTGCTGAACCCCCCTCCCCTCAAGTGCCCAGCTCCCCCTTTGCTGCCCTCCTTCCCAGCATGCACACCCCTGCATCTCAGCGGTCTGTAAGCACCCATCTCCCCAACCCTTGAACTCCTGGAGGTGAGGGACCACCCTGGGACCCGTCATTGTCCACCCTGCTTCCCCAGCAGAGCCTCAGGCACACAGTAGGAGCTCAGCCAATGCCGAGCGGATGAAAGACTACATTTAAAGAGGAGAGCCTCCGTTTTATGGAAAATTAACTTCTGGGAATTTCTGATGAATGAAGAATTATTGTACTTTTTGCCAAAGCCTGCATCGACAGGCTAAGTGATGAAAAGACTCCTTTTTCCTCTGGCCCTGATTTCCTCCCTCCTGAGTGGGGGTGAGTTTACCTACAAGGTGTGGGGGCGGCGAGGAGAGCCGTTATTAACCCCTCCGGAGACCCCAAGAGCGCCCCACGCCCACAGCATGACTCAGTGGCACCCTTTGAGAGGAAAATTTGATTGATGACGTGGACAATTAGACTTGTGAACCTGACATCCATGTCGATTCCAATGGCGAGAAAGGAAGCGAGAAAATCTATTTTTGAATGCTACCGTCGATGATGAGAAATTGGTTCTGTTTGGGGAAGAGCTGCCACCCCACAGCATCAACACTAAATATGGACACGTATTTACCGCGTCCCCCGCCTCGTCTGCCCTCTTGTATTTTTCCCTCATCCAGCACATGGCGGGGCCCGGAAGCTGCTCCTCCTCCGCAGTGTCACATGCAGGCCCCCGTCTGCGGCCCGCAGCCCCGAGAGCCCTGCGCCATGGGCCCGGGGCCGTCACGTGCCTCTCCAGGCCCCGCACGAGGCCGGGAGTGGAGTGTGAGCCTCCACGGCCATGGTTGCCCGCCAGCTCCGCTGAGCGCACCGCCACTCCAGACTGAAGAGGCCTCTCTCTCATTGAACTTGAAACCGAGCCGTCATGTTCTCGGGCCTACATGTGCTCGGGTGGGCCTCTCGTTTCCCTGCATCCTCCACCCCCGGGGACGCCCTCCCCTGGGCAGAAAAATGGAGAATTTCTCTCTCTAAAGATGGACTTTAGCTCGGGGAAAGAATCGGAATCGTCGCAGCTGTGCATCATGAAGCCCTCACAACCCCCTAGGTGGGTGAACGGTGCCCCCATCCAACGCGGAGGGCAGGGCCTGGAGGCCCCTGGGGTCTTCCCTCTCTCCCCCTGTCCTGCTCGCTGTCACCACTGTGGAGGCCCAGCAGACCCTTGGGATCCCAGCACTGCTGCTCATTAGCTGCACACCTGCGTCAGGGGCTTCCCGCCTCAGTGTGCTCATCTCTGAAATGGGCCTTGCACTCCTGGCCCAGCCTGGCTGTGAGGAGGCCCAGCTCTGTGCGGTTAACTGGGAGTCTAAGTCCGAGGGGGTGGTCACAGGGAGGCAGAAAAGGCAGCTCCTCCTTGTCTGTCAGCCTCCTGACCCAGAGACTGAGGCCTCGCGGTGGGAGATCCCTGCCCCGCCATCTCTAGGACCTTTCTGGAGCTCTAGTCAGGCCACCTGAGTCTTCGGACAGCGGCCCTGCCTTATGAAATGAGCAGTCCCTTTGGGAGACGCTCCCACTCGGGCAAGACCAGGGAGCTGCATCCTCTCCTTGAGGGAGGATGGATGGTGCCCGGTGTTTGGGCGGGCGGAGGGGGGATGAGGGCTCTTTGGAGTCCTTGCTGGGGCTCAGCTCCCCTGACTGTATAATGTCCCGCTAGGACTGGACCAGTGGGGGTGCAGTCACCCCCCCAAACTGCGACCCAGTCTGGGCAGAAACAAAGCCTCAGGCTAGGAGATTCTCAACTGGGGGGTGTAGAGCAGTATGCCAAGGTGGGGCTGAAGCCCCCCTAGCTGCCTTGCCCTGCTGAGCATGCCCCAGACTAGCTGTCCCAGAGCCTCCTCCAGCTGGATCCTGCTGGGCTTCCCTGATCAGCAATTCTGTCTTGAATTGAGGGCCAAGAGGTCTGGTGCAGGCTGGGGGCAGCTGAGTTAGTGTTTGGGGGGAGGGGGAAGAGGAGCGGGAGGGAAAAGGGGGGGAGACAATCTCGGAAAACCTTCGCTCATCACTAGCCACTAGCTCCCTTGCTGCCCCCAAGGAGCCGGCCTCTGAGCAGAAGGAACAGAGGACCACTTTCCCCACTCCTGCTCGCTGGGGGCTGGGGCCGCGGGCAGAGCCAATGGGTGTGGCAGAGGGAAGGGGCCGAGCTTGAAGTCCAGGCCCTGCCTTTCCATCCAGCCCTGTGTTTGGCAGGGGTCCCTGCTACCTGTGCAGACCACCTGCCGTGCTGCCATGCCGGGATGACCTGTGGGCCCAGTGTTTCCGAGGGTGGGGGCTGCCTGCCTCCTCTGTGATCCCAGGGGCCTGTACTTCAGAGAGGAGGAGAGGAGGGGAGAGAAGACGGGGAGCGGGGGAGGGATGCGAAGATAGAGGGGGCTGTCCTGACTCCTCCAGCCCTGCGCTCCCCAGCCCCCAGGGTCTGCTTGCAAACAGCAGGCAGTGGCCGACTTCTCCCCAAGGGACCCGTTTGGCATTTTCATGCTTTCTGTACAGCCTTGAAGCCTGTGACAGTCACCAACCTCCCCTCCCCATGGCTCCTAAGCTACCCTTTCTCAGTGTCTGCTTGCTGAAAGGAAACCTTCGGTCTCCTGAATTTACAAACGCTGTGTTGAGACTAGAGCAAACTGAGAGAAAGCTCCAGGCTTACAGGACCTGGCAGGCAGGAAGCCCCCTGCAGCAGCCCTGTGGGGGCTCTGGAAGGGGCTGCATCAGAAGGACCCTGCCCCCCCTCCAGCTCTCTCTAGGGTGGCAGCTGTTGGAGGAAGGACAGGAAGGGGCCAACCTTGTAAGTACAGAGGTTTTTTGCTTATGAAAACCCGAGTTCCATTGGGGACAGGTGTGGCATCCCTGTTGGTAGACAAGGAAAGGGCTCGGAGGGGAAGTGACTGGCCCAGGGCCCTCAGGAGGCAGGGATGGAGCCAGCAGGTGCCAGCCGCCCAAGGGAGTGCTCCTGCAGCTGGAGCCGGACATCTGGAACCAGATGTCCTGGGGTGAGACCGCCCTTCCCAGGCCTTCCCTCTGGTCCCCAAACTGAGGAGGTCAGCAGTGGGAAGGGACCCGGTGGGGAAGGGGAGGGGTCTACATGGGGGAGAACTCAATGGCCCTGGGCCCCCCCTTGGCGCTCCATGCAGCCCACAGCGCACCTCATGACTAGATCTGGAGGGGGGTCCTCGCCCCAGCCTCTCTGCTCCGAGACCCTGCCCTCCTCAGCCTCTGCTGAGAGCCCAGCCGTTCCTATCTTGGATGCTGAGGTGAGGGTCCTGGGAGGGAAGAGAGGAGGGGGTCGGAGAAGCTGGGGGGTCTCCAGGCCTGCAGCCTCTCTCCTTGTGGCCCAGGGGCCTTGAGCAAAAGACCTTCGTCTCCAGGCTCAGTCTCTTCCTTGAGAAAAAGAGTCTGTGAAGAGAGTCGGGTAAAAAGAGGGGGGCACGGGGCAGGGTGGGGGGAGGCACCTGGTCAGGGCCGGCCACCAAGTGTCCACTCCCTCCAGACTGTTGCCAGAGCCATCCCCAACAGCCCCCCCTTCTGGGTCTTCTGCAGAGAGCACCAGGGAAGGGGCGCCCGCCACGAGGGGTGGAGGCTTCCCCTCCAGCCTCCACGGAGCATGCCCAGCGCAGCTCGGGGCCTCCCTCCAGTCCCCCACCCTCCCGCAGCCACCCTCCCGCATGCAGACTTAGGGTCTTAGGGTCAGTGTGCCTGGGGGCTCTCCGTGGCCTGACTTCCCACACCCATCCCGAGGACAGCAGCTGTGTCCTTAAAACTGCCAGGGCCCCGACAGATGGCCCGAAGGTTGAGGCCCCCCATCCCAGGGTCAAAGTGGCAGAGACCACCCCCCCAGCACTGTGGGAAAGGGGAGGCCACAGAATGGGGAGGCCGGGAAATGGGTGGGCACCCACTCCCTGCACCCGGGATCTAGATACACACTAGTCTGTGCAAATGAAGCACACACAAATGACCCACCTAGAGGTCATGACCGGAGGCGCCCTTCCCCAAGAGGTTCAACACCATTAATCCCCTCCACTGCCCCCCGCCCCACCTAGTGCTCCTTCCCCGTGGTCCTGAACCCCCCTGATCCAGACAGGACTGGAAGAGGGCTGCCAGGCAGACTGTGTAGCTCTAAGCCCCAGGGGGCCAAGGCAGGGCATCTTTCCAGGGAGCGCTTTGGACGGGGAGGGTCTCTGGTAGGGTCGGCATCCCGCAAGCCCCACACCCCTGTGCACCACTGACCGGGGGCTTCCAGTGGGTCTGGAACACGTGCTGAGTGCCTGGTGTGCAACTGTGTATGAGTGTGAGCACACTGTGAGCTTGCCCACACGTGTCACTGCCGGCAAAGGTGGATGGGATCAGCTGTGTGTGTGTGCGTGTGTTGGGTGACTGTATATGTGTGTATATGTATACGAGCATGTATCCAAGAGGCTGTGACCTGCGAGTTGTGGGGATGGGGTATGTGGCTGTACACATGAGAGTTGGTAGTTCATGTTTCAGCACGACCGAGGCCCTGGCCGTGTATGCCAGCCTGTGGGTGGGTGGACATGACTGAACATGTGCCAGGGGGGTTGTATGTTTCCAAGTGGATTCGCATGTTCAGGTGTGCTCGTGGCTCTGCACACGCCTCAGTTGGACCAGGACACACGATGAAGGATGCTCTGGGTTTCATAACTGTCTGCTGGCCTCTGCATGCCTGTGATGGAGCATGTGGCACTCAGACTGTTTCTATAACATGCGATTGCGTTGCAGTGTGTGTGTGTGTGTTGTAGGGTGTGCCTGGGTCGCAGTGTGTGTGTTGCTACAAGTATCTGCATTTTCCTGCGTCTTTAGGGCCGGTGAATAAGGCTTTTCATAAGTGTTTTTCTGGGTGCGTGTGTGATTACGTGCGTATTCTACGTCTTTCGAGCGTGCACTTGTTTTTCTGGGTGCGTGATCCGTGGCCTGTGTGCTCGGGACCTTGGCGAGAAGTGTTTTGGTGTTTCTGTGCGCGTTTCTGTATTCCGCGTGTGTCCTCGCGTCTTCCTGGGGTCTGCGGCCCAGCGCGTGTTCGCTTCATGCGACTTGTCCTAAGCGGGCCGTGTGTGCGCGCCCGTGTGCCGTCCTGTGTGCGCAGCGTGTGCTAAACGTGCGCAGGCTACCTGTGCCCGTCTAGCCAAGAGTGCGCCGTGGGCGCGAGCGGGCTTCCGGGCGCGCAGGGTGGGGGGCGGCCCGCGAG
>NC_060286.1:41127144-41136006 GCF_021613505.1 Equus quagga
TTACCAGGGCTGCACCGGGCTGCGCTGCGCTCTCCGCCCCGGACTGGCCGGCGCCGGCCCCGTGCGCGCGGGGGCGGGGGGGGGGGGCGGGGGCCGCGGGGGGGGCGGCGGTACGAAAAGGGCGGCGCGCGCGGCGGCGGCGGCAGCTCGGCGGCGGCGGCGGAGAGCGCAGCGCAGCCCGGTGCAGCCCTGGCTTTCCCCTCGCCGCGCGCCCGCGCCCCCTTCCGCGTCCGCAACCAGAAGCCCAGCGCGGCACCCGGAGCCGGACCTGCCCCTGCGCCGCTCCCGGGACCGCGACCCCGACCGCCCCGCGATGACCGCGACCGCAGCCCTCCTGCCCGTCCTCTTGCTCCTGCTGGCCTTCGGCCGCAGTGCCCATGGTGAGCCCCCCGGCGGCTTGGCTCGCGCCCCCTCTGGGGAAGCCTGCGACGCCCCCCGCCGCCGGTGCCCCGCGCGCCCCGTCCCATGCGCCCCAACTCCCGCCCGTCCCGCCTAACCCTAAGCCCCGCGCTGTGCCTGCCTCGCCCTCCCTGCCACCCTCGCATGCCAAGCCCGGCCCTGGGGTCCCGGGGACAGGGGAGGTGTGGGACCCCCGCCCCTTCTCGCGCCGCAGAAGTGGCCTTCGCAGGGGTGTCGGTGCGCTGAGAGAGGAGATGTGGAGGAACGAGATGATGCTGGGGAGTCCTGTGTGAAATGCTCTGGGGTGCAACTTTGGGGTGCCCTGTGTGCGCGTTCGGGAACAGGTCTGTGAGGGCAGTGGGGGTGACTTGGCCGTCGTGGACCCAAATTCCCCACCAGGAGCCCAGCCCGAGCCCCTCCTGCGTCGCGCGTCTCTAGGTGAGGGGCTGCGACACCTCTGTCTGCAGCAGCCATCTGTCTCTGACAGTGAGTGAATTGCCCCCTTCCCGCAGTGCCCCCCGCCCCCACTGCACCAGTGGTTATGGAGGGGGCTGTCTGGAAGGCTGGAGAGCCGGTTGAAGTAAATGCACACAGTAGGTGCCTGTTAAAGTGTCAGAATCTCTAAACAGTGTCAGAATTGCAGCAGGCTCTGAAAAACCATTGCGTGTCTTTTTAATATGAGGTCTAGGGAAGGGGAGATGGGGGAATTTGACCTGGGTGCCTGGTTTCGCTGGGATTAACCTTTAAAACAACGCAGACGCCTTACCTGCGAGCCCACCAGGTGAACCCGTCTGGGCTCTCCCAGAGTGGAAGACCTCAAAATCTGCTCCCCATTTAGCTCACTTTGCAAAAGCGAGGGTTTCGCTGAGTGCCCCGGGCTCAAAATCTCCCTATCCACCGTCCCCCCACCCCCACTTTTAGGATGTGAGGTTGCGTATTTTCTTTGGGGGAAATTGGGTGTCTTGATCTGCTCCTAGGAACTAGGTAGTGTACTGTGGTCACGCCACAACCAGGAACGTGGCAAAGATTTTCCTCCTGAGGGGGTTGACATGAAGAGCCTACTGTGTGCCAGCTGGTAGGACCACAGAGGGTCGTCAGCTCCTTTCAGGGAGGCTGCGGGCTGTGTGGGGGGAGACCAGCTTTGCCGTGACCTCTGGGGCCTTGCGGGGTGAATGGTGTAACCTTTCTCGTGCCTCAGGAGCTGAATGCTTCCCGGCCTGCCACCCCCAAAATGGATTCTGCGAGGATGACAATGTTTGCAGGTAATGGAGTGGCTCCCCAGAGGCAGCTTGAGGGGGCACAGAATCCTGGGGAGTCATAGTGTCAGGCAGAAAAAAATGGGGGGGCTTGGCTGCTGGGCTGCGCAAACAGCTTCCTCGCCCCCGCAGGAGACTGGTGGGGGGAAGAGGTGGGGGGTAGCCACAGCTCCTGTCTGTTTTTTCAGAATTGGGGTGCCCCCTTGCAGGGGGAGACCACTGCAGGCCACTGCGGCAAAACGCAGTGCTCTCTGAGGCTCTCAGGGACACCCCCCCACCCCGGTCTGTTCTGTGTAAGCTTTTCCCTTCGGGTGACTGGTCTTAGCTTCCTGGGACCCAGTGGCCTGGTAGTGTGCAAAGACCTCCCCAAGGGCTCTTGGTTCCACAGAAAGCAGAAGGAGCTCCCTCTCCACCCCTGCCCCCCCTCATATGTCCTCATCTCCCCCCACCTCCCGCAGGTGCCAGCCTGGCTGGCAGGGTCCCCTGTGTGACCAATGCGTGACCTTTCCTGGCTGTGTTCATGGACTCTGTGTGGAACCCTGGCAGTGCATTTGCGATGACGGCTGGGACGGGAACCTCTGCGACTTAGGTTGGCACGCGCCCTTGCCCACCCCCTCTGCCCCTCTGCCCCCAGCCACCTCCTCCCAGCTCGTGGCGGCCTCCCCTCCCCCTCCCGCCTTATCCCCACACACCCAGAGCTCTGTATGGTAATGATCTGTTTATACACTTCCCGCTGGTGCCAGGAGCCTCCTCACAGGTAGGAACTTAATGTGCTCCCCTCGGCACCGGCACCGGCACCGCACCAGCCCCAAGAAGGCCCTGGGGGGGGGGGGCAGGGCTGCCAGGGAGCTGCCTGTTGAATAAAGAGTCACAAAATAAACACACACCACACAGAGCTGAGAGGGTGGGGACCACAGACCTGTGCAGGTCACTGAGGCTCAGAGAGGGGACTCCGGAGGTCACACAGCTGAGCCTCCAAGAAATTCACACTCGATGCTGTTAAGGAGGCCGCAAGAAACACATCAACACACACCCACACGCACACAAGCTGCCGGGGAGAAGGGGCCGCCAGGCCAGGGCCAGGGGCTGTGACTGAAGAGGTCAGGTGTAGGGGCAGGTGGGGCCGGTGAAGGCTGAGACGGGGTTACAGTGCAGATTGGTGTTATCTGTTGATTTCATTAATTTATGCAATCTTTGTCCTCTGTTACCCTGAGCAATTGAGAGTTGGCTGTCGCTGTGTTTTCGGGCTGCAAAATGTTTGTCTGAGCCCATTCTCATTTGGCAAAATCTGCCCTGAAGCCCCAGCAAACTGAAGTCCTCGAAAAAATCTCCCAGCATTGCAGGCAGCTGCCACAGGGCCTGTCCCTGGGTCCCCAGCATCAGCAGAGATGAGTGGTACCAATAGGGAAACTGAGGCTCAGGGAGTAAAAGGGTCTGCTCAGGGACACATGAGAAGTCGGGAGAAAAGCCAGCTAAAAACCCCTCCCCCAGGCCCGGGAATGGGTCCATGCTCCTCCGAGGTGGTTTCTGACACCCTCCCTTAAAGGAAAACCTGAGAGGGTATTGTTATCACCTGTGCCCCATAGAGCCAAGGCAGCGGGCTTTCAAAACCGAGCCCCCCACCTTGTCTCGGGTCCCCCCAGGATGGCGCAGGGCTTTGCTGCAGCTGAGTCATGCTCTGGCCCTCAGTGCGGCACCCTCACAGGCCCTTGGAGCTGTTTGGGGACCCCAGGGATCCCAGCAAAGGCACTCCGGGATCAGGGCTTCCAGCCTGGATCCCACCGTCTCTGGTATCTAAGCCTGGGACTCCTCCCTGGAGTTCTCCAGACAAAGGGTCCCCTCCCCACTGGGTTGACAGTGGCTTTCAGGAAATAGCCCTCGGGGTGACTGAGGGCCCTCTCCCCCTGCGCCCATCTTTGAGGCTGTCCTGGCCGCAGCTGCTGCCCCAGCAGAGACCCCCGGCCGCTTGATGTTTAATCTACCCAACTGTTTAGGGTGGAGGCCAGGGACGGGAGGGGGTGGGCTGCCCCTCGCTCACGAGGCCTGGCTCTGCCGGGAGAGCCGTGGGGTGGTCGCCAGCTATTCAGCTTCCGTGTAAGGTTCTGAGCGACAGGAGAGCCAGGAGCAGAGAATTAGGAGCCTGCCATGGGGCCTTCCCGTTACAAATCCTCTTTATGTTTCCTCGCACCGAGCGGGGCTCCCAGGGAACACCTCGTGGGCTTGGGATAGGCCATCAGCGCCGGCTTTTCCTCGCCGATTGATTGCCATCTCCCCTCCACGAGGGTGTGGGTCTCTTTAAAAGAGGGAAAGAACCTGCACATGTGTGGCCTCAGCCCTGGGGAGCCCCCCCAAGTCTGCCTTAACTTGCTGCGTCTCTGGTTGGCCCAGGCTTTATATTTGGCAGGTGCAGGAGCTGGAATCTAGAGAACCAAAGCTCAAAGCTGCCTCCGAGAGGGCCAGAGAGAGCCCCTTCTTTTATAAGTGGGGAAAGTGAGGCACAGAGTAGGGGGGAGCTGGACTCCACAGTCCGCTGGAGATGGGCGCAACAAAGGTCCCCTGCTCCGGCCCTGCCTGAGGCTGAGGTCTCCACTGTCAGAGATCCCGTGGCCCAGGCCGCTTTGTTCAGCTCGTCCCTGGCTGGCTGAGCCCCGGATAATGAAGTGTGCATGACGGGAGGTGCAACAAGGCGGTAGAAATATACCAGTGTGCATGGAAACCCGCGCTGACAGGAGAGTGCTCAATAGTTCTGATTTTGCTACCTTCCAAAGATGGAGCCTTTTTATCATGGACCCCCTTCGTTCAGACCCGAGAGCCAAATGAGAGACCACCAGGAGGGGGAGGCGGTCCTGGAGCTAAGTCAGCTTCCTCCATTCCCACCGGGGGTCTTTACATCTCGATTTCCCCCTGCCCGTCTTTGATGGAAGAGTCTGAAGGGCAGCTGATGTGTGTAACAGTTGGGCTGCGCTCGTCCCCCGAGTGGCAGGGCCCCCCACCAAACATGAGAAGCTGGACGTGAAAACTTGTCTGGGGGAGGCAGGCGTGAGGGAATCTGGGCTCGGTGCACACTGTTTTTGGGGAGGGCGGGGGTCTGCAGTGAAGATCACGCTGCTGGACTTGAGGGATGAAAGGGTCCAGCTGTCCTGGGTTGCATGTCACTGAGCGGCCATCCCTTTCTGTCTCTGTGACCGACAGGGAAGCCCCTTCAGCTCCCCGAGCTGTTTACTCCCTTCAGGGTTTTGGGGGTGTCACTGCACCTTCTTCTCAGGACCCCACTTGGTGACCATTTGCAGTGGCCACAAGCAGAGACATCTAGGCAGCTTACTTGGGGTTCCCCCTTGACCAGGTGGAGGGGGTCTCCCTGCCACCACCCGGGGAGCTCCCCTTCCAGCCTCTGTCCCCTGCTGCCTCCCTGGAGGAGGGGGTAACAAGGTCTGGTTTCCTCTCCCCGCCAGACATCCGGGCCTGCGCCTCCACCCCCTGTGCTAACAACGGGACCTGCGTGAACCTTGATTCGGGCCACTACGAGTGCTCCTGCACCCCTGGGTTCTCCGGACAGGACTGTCAGAAGAAGGACGGGCCCTGCGCCATTAACGGGTGAGTATTGTCTCCCGACTGTGTGTGAACTGATGAATACTGCCTTTGATTTCTGCTTCGCACCCCCAAAGACCCTTTCAGCCTCAGCCAGTTGGACCTGTCGCCTGACAAAGGCCGGGGTAAGTGCTCATCCCGCAGCCCCGTGGGGGGCTGCCCTGGATCAGGGTATTTATGGGGGAACGTGTCATTTCCATAATTTTTTCAAATGATCCTGAAGGCGATTTCATATTCCCCTGACGTTCCGAGTCCTGATGTGTGTGAGTGACAGTAGATTGGGACCGCGAATTGGAGCTCGAGCTGCATAATTTTCTAAAGACGACAACATGATAAGAGATCAGGGTTTGGCAGGCTGTTTGTGGAACCCACTCCCCACATTTTAGGGGGCGATTTGGGGGGAACTGGCAGGCTCTGTGGTTGGGTTTTCGGGGATGTCTTAGGAGGGAACTGATAGGCGGAGGAGGTGGGGAGACGGGGCTGCAGCCGGCATGGGGAGGGGATGGGGGACCAGCCGTAAAGCCAAGGGGTTAGAGTCCAGCTCTCAGCTACCCTCAGTGGCGAGGGGCTCTGGGACGTCGGAGTAGTGGGCACAACAGAGAGAAGGGCCACTGGCCCCTCTTGCACCTCCCTGAGTGGGCAGGGGCTGCTTTCTAGCAGCTTCGCCATTTCCGGCCCTTATCTGCTTAGTTACACTGAGCCCTCCGGCCTCCTCCAATGGGGCTTCCGTGGAGACCAGGAGAGATCCTGACAGACACAAGAATTCAAACTGGAGCCCAGTCCTGGGCTGGCAACTGGGGGTGGGGGTGCCCCTGTCCTCTGGGGAAACAGGAGCTGAAATGCAGAACGAGCTCATCTTGACCCGGCCGTTCCAGGGCAGTGCAGAGAGCGCCCAGAGCTGGCGCGTGCTGCAGACGGGCATTCACGGGGGTCAGAGGAGAGGCACGACACCCCGGCTTCGTGTCTGCTTGTTTGCCCAAAGGGGAAGTCCAGAGCAGGACCTTTAAAATATTTTGCTTTTCTCTCTAACAGACTTGAACCAGTCTGTCCAAATAGAGCCCAGGGCCCTTGAAATTCCTGCCCAGCCCAGGTCCTCGGCGGCCCTCACCCCTGAAGCAGCAATGCTGACTTCTTGGGCTCAGGGCCCCTTTCTTCCCTGGAGTTTTGGCATTTATCAGATGACAAAGGGCCTGCTCGTTTAAAAGCACTTACGTTAAATGCTCTGTGTGCTCCGCTTGGAGCCAACAGCTTCGTCTGCAAGCTGCAGTTGGGTGAATGGGGCACTGTCGACCGGCCGGGCACAGACACTGGCTCGAGCTGGCGCAGATGGACCGTGCGCTTCTCTCCCTCTGAGAGTCCCCAAGGCTTTCTCCCACAATAAGAATAACAGTAGGAGGTGATGGTGGCGGGGGGGGGGGGGGGGGGGTGAGTGACACCCTCGTTGGCTCTGCTGCAGTGGCCCGGGGACAGGGCTAAGGGAAGGGCCCGCTCCAGCCCTGCGTTATCACTAACTTTGCCTTCTCAGCCTCAGTTTCCCCACTTGTCCAGTGACTAACCGTCAGTCCTCTGGTCGGAGAGATGACGTAAGAGGCAGAAAAGGAGACAGGCCTTCTGGCCTGGGAGGTCAGGCCTGTTCCAGGTTGGCATGCCCCATACAGGTGTGCATCCCACCCTCGGACAGCCTGGGGCCCCTCTAGGCAGGGGTCACAGCGCCCTCACCTCCCTGGGCCTCCTGGCTGTCACTCACTCACTCACCAGTGTGTTCTGAGCATCTGCCCTTTCGTCAGGCCTGGGGAAGTTTGCGACATGGCGTGAGGGGAGCAGAACACCTCTCCTTCCCCAGCACTGTCCCGGCCCAGCCCCCGAGGGCCCTTTACCGTGTGTCCCCCGTTATCTTACAGTTCCCCCTGCCAGCACGGAGGCAGCTGTGTGGACGACGAGGGCCAGGCCTCCCATGCCTCCTGCCTGTGCCTTCCTGGCTTCTCGGGCAACTTCTGCGAGATCATGACCAACAGCTGCATCCCCAACCCGTGCGAGAACCAAGGCATCTGCACCGACATCGGGGGCGACTTCCGCTGCCGCTGCCCCGCCGGCTTCATGGACAAGACCTGCAGCCGCCCGGTGACCACCTGCACCACCGACCCGTGCCTGAACGGGGGCACCTGCCTGCAGCACAGCCAGGTGAGGTACGAGTGTCTGTGTAAGCCTGAGTTCACGGGCCCCCTCTGCGGCAAGAAGCGCGTGCAGAGCCCCCAGCAGGTCACCCGTCTGCCCAGTGGTTATGGGCTGACCTACCGCCTGACCCCGGGGGTGCACGAGCTGCCCGTGCCGCAGCCCGAGCACCACATCCTGAAGGTGTCCATGAAGGAGCTCAACAAGAGCACTCCCCTCCTCTCCGAGGGCCAGGCTGTCTGCTTCACCATCCTCGGCGTGCTCACCAGCCTGGTGGTGCTGGGCACCATGGGCATCGTCTTCCTCAACAAGTGCGAGGCCTGGGTGTCCAACCTGCGCTACCAGCACATGCTGCGCAAGAAGAAGAACGTCCTCCTGCAGTACAACAGCGGCGAGGATCTGGCCGTCAACATCATCTTCCCGGAGAAGATCGACATGACCACCTTCAGCAAGGAGGCTGGTGACGAGGAGATCTAAGCAGCGTCCCCCGCCCCCCGCCCCGGCCCCTCTATATCCTCGGGGCCCGCAGAGCTCACCCCATGCGGTCTGTTCTCATCTTTGTGGTGGGATTTGCTCTTTTGTGCCTACTCTGGTGAACGCTATGCTTAGCTATACTCTATCTCTGTGTTGCTGTGTGACAAATGCAATGCCAGAATCCTCCTTCTCTCTCTTAATGCATGATCAAAAAACTTAATAATAAGAATTTCATCTTTAAACAAGTAAAAGAAATAAGTATGTTATTCTAAATGCAAAAATTAAAAAAGACCAAAAAAAAACAAGGCAACTGAACCAGGATGCCGTGCCGACGCCCCCCCCTCCCGGGGCGGGGGTCTCGGCCGCGGGGTCCTCGTGAAACCGTTACGAGTGCTGTGCGTGACCAGCCACTGTGGAAGGGCCGAACTCTTTTCGTTCGTTAATTCTCACACGCCACATCCGACTCGCACTCACGCCTGGTTCCACACCGCAACCCCTAGATCTTTCCGGTAGATTGTGCGGAGTGCAGCGGCCGTGTGTCAGGCAGAGAGAGCCCCGGGTTGGCTGCTGGGGGGCCGGGACCTCGTCCCAGCCCTGCCACTAACTCGCTGTGAGATCCTTGGCGAGTCCCCCCCACCCGGGCCCACCTTTTCGCCCCTCTCGAGGGAGGGGTTGAACACAGAGATCATCAAGGTCCTCTCTTGCCCCAGAACTCTGAATTAGGAACGAGGGGGTGTGAACTGAAATGGCTCTTGACCCTGAAAATAAGGATCCGATGATGACTGAGTCTCATCCCGGGATCCGGAGGTTTTGGCCTATCCTGGATGTACACTTGACCATTTGAAATAAATCTTAACTGCGTTTCTCAAAGCGGGGAGCCTCCTGGCTCACTTTCCGCTTGGAAATACTTGGCCCCTTTGAGTCACAATGTGCAGTCTCGAGTTGCCCTCTGGGCAGCTCACCCCCCCCCCCC